>NC_088980.1:112974749-113288749 GCF_963932015.1 Anas acuta | reverse complement strand
TTAATTGAAACAATGCATATTGCACATTGATTTGACAGTGCCTAAATACCTAACATACATGTATATATAAACTTACATATCCATATTCCTGTGTTAAGGAATTCCCATATGATACTTTTCAGCCAACTACTTTTCTCCTGTCACTGCTGCCCCTACGTACAGGGCCCACTTACTTAAGAAAGATTTTCAGTGGGGCTACTGGAAAATTTAATTATCTTTTGTAAATAACAGAAATAAGATCCATCTAACTTGGTCTGCATAAAATCTGGGTATTTTATCTATACTAGTTATCTAGGCTCTTTTTTTATTTCTTTTAAAAGACAGGTATCTCCAGAAGTTGACTCTCAAGACAGCTGGAGATAATCTCTCAGGAAGGTGTCATCTATGGGATTCACTGATTGCTGAGGGAGCCCAAGTCACCTAATTTCTCTAGCACCTTACCTCTTAGCTAGTAAATGTAGGTGAGATTACCTCTATCCTAAATACATATGGTATTGCAGAGTGATAGAGCACCATAGTTCATTGGGCCGAACTATATCTGAAATAGGCTTGGATTTGATAGATTGGACTGGGCACTCCAGCAGCAAACAGTTTTCTAGTAAAACTCCAGAGGACCAGGAACAACTGAATCTGATTTACCATTGTTTCCTGATTCAAATACAGTGTTCTGTGTCACCTACTCTTAAATTAGTGTCAGAAGCCATATCATCAAGTAACACTATAGCAGGGGTCATAATATGTCAGAATCACGGTACAAGAAAAACTGAAATACTTAGTACTTTTTTTTTCTTCCTGATTTCATTATTTCAATCTTCAATTTCAGTCAGGCTGAACATTCTTTTTATCCCAGAGTTTAATCTTTCCCTAAAATAGTTGTTGGGGGGAGGAAGTGCTGGTGGTAGTTCCTATTTCATAACTTACTGCAATTTTTCAGTCATGCTTATGACCTTTACTGTCACCATAGGACTGGAGGACTGAAAAGCCAAGTGACTGCAAGGGCAGCTGGACTACTTAAAACTAAATTACTGAAATGAAAGCTTCCTCACTGTAAAGCTAAAACTCGAAAACAGAGACATTTTAAAGAGGCAGATTTCAGAAGACATCCCACCCGCTGAAAAACAGTCCCCATGGAAGTCACTCAATCACAATAAAAAAGCACTCCAGCTCACTAGATGCATTTAAAGCATCTTGATCAGCATGTGCACAGTTGCAAATTGTTAAAACACCTCTTACAGCCAATTGGCACAAACAAAACACAGAAGCAGCAAAAGACATCAAGGTTGCTGATTTGTTATTGATAGATAACAATCAATAGGATAGATCCTGTTATTGTTCTTCTCAGCTCCTTCTTACTTAGGAGCTATCTTTATTCATAGTGTTATTCCTTTCATCATCACTGACACATCCAAACATCTTCAGACAATGAAAAGTATTTGTAACTAGCCTTTTCTCTCCAATATATAACAGCAGTAACGCTTAGTTCTTTGATAGTATTTCTTTGTATGACAGTAGTGCCTAGCAGGGGGGGCAGGGGCAGGGGGGAATTATTCTTGCTAAAATCAAATTTTTTATGTTTAAGCCTTGATATACACATGGGAAAAAGTGCATATCTGTGCAAAAGGCACTGTAAGGTGCAGTTTCAAATGGAATGCAGAAACTGAGTCTGACGATAAGTGATCCTGAAGATGGAAAGGAGCAGATAGCAGAAAGAAAATGTGATTAAGTTAATTCAACTCTATTTTATCATTTTATCATCTCAAACATTACAATTTTCTGGACTGTAACTAAGTAAGTAAATATGTGTACTCAGAAGCTATTACTTTTTTTTCTTTTATTTTTTTTTTTCAATTGGCATTTTTTCACAGATACATAGGCAGGGACAAGTCTAAAGTACAGATTTTTAAAATATTAGTGAAATAGGTCATTTGACTATTTCAGGGAGAAAACTCTTGTTTAGCATATACGGATCACAACCATTTAATATGTAGAAAGGAATTCTCATTAACATCAGTCCTTAAGAGAGGGGCAATAATTCATTTTTTCTTTTGCTTATGGGCAAATGAAGAGAAAAACAAACATTTTCTTTAAGAACTTCTTAAAGTTGTGTGGCACTGCACAAGTGGAAGCATAACCCAGAGATATCATCCAAAATTCAGTGACTTCAGGACTAGGCAAACTTCTTTCCCAGTGGAAAATTATGAACAAGATCACAGAATATAGTAAGAGAATATTCTAAATAGACCATAAGCAAGAGAGAACAGGAGGAGAAAAGTGATCTTGCAATTCATGAGAAAAACTTTGACAATGCCTTGTTGAGGGATATGGTTGTGCCAGAATGAAAATGCAAGTGGCAAAATTACGTGCTAAAGATCAAATGAGGAAAACATTTTCAATGCAGAAAGGGAATTCCTCAAAAGAATATTTGTAACAAGAATCTATTCAAGCTGCCTTGGATTCCACAGACTCCAGGCTGTCATAAGCAGGTGAATAACTGTAAGCATCTCTTAAAAATAATAATAAGAAGAAATATTAACTAACAACACAAACTCATGAGACAGAACCTTTCCTGTTGCCTCAGAGCTAGAACTAGCCTGTTATGCAGTGAGAACTGTCATTTGGATTACAGATGGCAAATAACTGACAGAAGCAGGCTTCAGGCATGCTTTTTCGTCTTTACCATGCAGTCTTACGCTAATTAAACTTATTGTTTACATTTTCTCTTCACTTTGCAATATGACGCTGTAGATAGCTGCACCACTCCACATAGTCTGAACTGTCACACGCCATCTATGAGATTAATTCTCTTTTTCTCTTGCAACTAGATGCTCGAAACATGGCATTCTGGCCCTGAACAAAATGAAAAACTTGTGTTTAATATGTCTAAAGTAAAAGGCACCACCTGTGGAGATTATTATCTGATATCCTATTTAATATAACAACAGTAGCACTATTGCTCCTGAGGAGATCATTATCCTGTTTTGCTGTAGCTGTGTGTAGCACCTGATTCAAATCAACACCGACATGTCCTTTCATGATTGTTTTGAACTAAAGTTGTTATCCAGACACAAAGTGATTCTTTTCCACTGTCAAAATGGTGAGTACATTCAAAATAATCATACAGTCAAGTGCCTCTGTCCATGATAGTATTTTTTTTAAATGGCTTATAGTCATGAGATACCAATAGAGTAATTTAGAAACTAGAAAATAATTAAAAACAACAAATGGATATGTGTTACATTTCAGAATTATTCAAGACTTAAACATAAAACACTAGTAGTTCTCTCGGGAAGTTAAAAGGGAGCTGCTCCAAACATTTTGTCTCCTCTTCCTACCTGCAAACAGTGAAGCAGGACAGCTTTCCCTTCTGGCCCAAGAAAGCTGCAATCTTTGGTATGAACACCTGTGCCTTGTCACTTCTATTCATGGGCAGCAAAGTCAATATTTTAGAGGGTAATTTGTTTGTTTGAAAGGAAATAAAGCCCATCATAAAATGTAATAATATAAATATAGGGAATATTTCTGAACTATAAAGGTTGCCTATTTGAATCATGTTCCTGGTAATCACTGCTCCTTTTCCCCTCCCAGGAATAAATTTGACCCTGCAACCTTTGTTCATATGAAAGTAACCTTTGCAAATATACATAATACACTAAAGTCAAACCAAGCTAGCTTTTACGGGTCAGACTGTAAACTCCTTGTTCATACAGAAAAGCAGTTGTGCAGATCTTTCAGATGATAAAAATTAAAAAAGTCAGTTTACATAACTGCTCATCAGCATGAATAATGATAGTAATGAAGCCATAAATTGGAACAGCGAGGAGACTTGCTAACATCAGCTAATTTTATAAGTATTTTTATTTTAAAGTACAGCACAGCAAAAATATTTGGCACCATGAAAGATGAACAAGATGTTGCTGAATTATTCTCAGCTGGAGTGAATGGATATAATTTGATTCTACTTACTGTATCATGGAAAATATTTACTTTCTGTTTTTCCTTCTTTTATTTTGGAGGGCTATAAAATTTGACATGTACACCACCAGTCAATCTGTGGTACTTTTATCAGTACAGCTGCCCTTTATTCTACCTGTCTATTTTCATCTGTGTTTCCATTGTTCAGAAACAACATTGTCCCAATGTTTCAAATAATAAAGCCACACAGTCACAAACACATACAAAAATTTAGTTTCTGTCTCTGCTGTTTGTGGTATCCAGTAATGGTCTCACCCTACAATAAACTTGATATTTTGTTCTTAAAACTGTCAGCTACCATTTTAAAACAACATATGGACATAAGCATTCTGCATAGACTGCAGGAAAGAGAAAGACAGAGAGAAAGAGAGAAACAGTAAAATTCAGTCATGCCCAGTATTTTTATGTAATCAATGGGTTTGTAGATGATTCATTAAAATAAAAATGGTATGTTTGATCACTAAATGATATCTATTTGTAATGATGAAGTGATTTCATTGTCATCTAAAGGCCAGAGAGATAGCTAAGACACATCAAGCATAAGGTAGGTAGATACTCAATTTCTTGCAGTTTTCCTGGAGTTTGGAAATATACAAATTTTTTAAAGATAATAAATTTGCCAATTGGTGAGAAGAGCTATTCTTTGCCCATTCTTAAGCTACTGGGTAATATTAAAATACTAATGTTGGAAAACACTGTCATTTGTATACTGTTTTCATGGTCTTAGGTTCACTTACAATTAGTAAAACTGCTCAAAATGTAAACTTGATACCTGTGCTTTAAAATCACTGCCTGTGTTTTATATAGATATATAAAACTATATATCTATATAGTTTTCTATCTATATAGTTATCTATATATAAAACTATAGATATATAAACTATATATCAACTGAAAGATTTAAAAGAGTTACCATTACTGATAGCTCATAGGATAAAATGTGCAAGAAAGAAAATACAAACCATTGCCAATGCAATGTTACTACACTGAGCATTTGCTTAGATATAGAATTTTTCTAGCAAGATCTAATTTTTATAGAGTTCACACAAATGCAGTTAGCAGAAGCATTTTATAGAAAAATCCATCTTACTTCAAGATTTTGCCAGGCAAAAATCTCTAAGTGTAATCTTGAGTAGGAAATAAGTCACTATATAAGCCATCGTTTGGTTTCTCTCCTTATACCTTGTTTTGTTTTTCATTTCTTACAGATCCATACTAGTTCATCTTGTGAATTCTAGTGTCTCAAATAATTTTTATACCAGTGAAGAAGGGGAATAAATTCAGGAAGAATGAAGGAGGCAAAAAGAAACCTCTGACCTGGTATTACCAAAAATAAATAAATAAATAAACGAGAAAAAAAAAAAAGGAAAAAAAAAAAAAAGACACTAAGATGAAAACAAAATAGTGTCATGGATTTACATATGGGGTTTTGATGGAAACTAGGGCTGGGTTTTAAATCAAAACTCACCATCTCAAAACCACTTCTTTTCATCCGCCTGCAGGACTTGAGGTAAGTACGTATGCGCTTTCTGGCACGCTCTTGATACTCAGGGAATTGTCGCCTGCATGAGTCAATGATAGCTTGGATCTTTTCTTTTGGCTGCTTAGAGATTGGGACCATTCGGTCCAAGTTTTCATCTACAAACAGCCTGACAAACATCTGTTGGCAAGAGGGAGACAGAGGAGACGGGTTTGGAGGGCTGCTCTCTTCTCTTCCTAGCTTTCTGTCTTGATTACTGATAGGAAGACATTTTTTTCTATCCACGGAATAGCTTTGTAATGGGAAGCCAGAAATATTAAGCAAACAGTTCTTTAAAGGATTATTTGGGGGGTGGGAAGGAGCTAATTTAAGGGAAAAAAAAATAAGGACAAGAAAAGAATAGTCTATAGGATACAGAACTTGTGAGATAAACCAGAACAGATTGTGAAAATAGGCACCACTTAAGTTTCATCATTAACAATAAGCTGTGATTGCTACATCATTTTATTGAAGTGAATCTCACTTTTCTTTGTTTGAACAATTGCTTGTGTTTTCATGCATAATTACATACACTGGGAAAGCAATAGCGAACAGCTGACCACTGGAATGGTCTTCTGATAAACTAGCTACAGCCCCTTTCCATTCACTGACTGAACATGCACATCCACACGTCCACACACACAGGCACATATACACACACAAAACAAAGCCTTGTTTTCTTCACTGGTAAAGATGGCACTGTGCCTTAAATTCTAAATAAAACACAGTAAAACTTTCATCTGTTGGCAAGACTTTAATGTGCATTAATATAATCGAAAAAGTTCCAGCAAATTAAATTAATGTGCCTTTAATATTGTCAAACTTACCATAAATAGCAATGTAAAAGGAGGTAGTAGAGGTAAACAAAGCAACAAGTGCAAGAGGACTTACATTAAAAGCTTTCAGTCGCTCAGCTTCTACCCCATCCGACTCATTAACCTTCTCAGGATCTTCCTGCTCATCATGGTCATCCTCATCTTCATCTCCTCGATTCAAAGACAGATCTTCAGCACCTCTGCCTACACTCTCATTCTTGCCAGAGTCATAGCTTGAATAGCTATGTGCAGGGGACTGAAAATAGATTTAAAAAATAGATATGTATATATCTGTAAAAATTCACCATAGAAATAAGGTCTGCACATCAAAAATGCTTTATAAACATTTAAACAATTCCATGGTTTGTTTTTATTCTTGGTTCAACATTGTATGCTCATGGTCCTTAAACAAATAAAAAAGTAAACAAATCTCAATAATATTCACTTTAGTGTTTTTAAACAATGTGACCAGATGCAAATTCAGTAAACAAATTACCAAATTACCTATGATAATTACAGTCAAGATACTTGCCATACAGACTTAAATACTACATACAGAAGTTTCTAGCAAATACTAACTTCTTTATATTAGCCAAGATGTAAATAAGGGGCAATAAGTTTTCCACAAAATTCCAGTGTTAAACATTACCCATTTTAAGGCAAAACAGATATAAGTAGGAAACACTGATATTTATTCAATCGGTATGAAATATTTTCAAGAGCCAATATATGTTCAAAACATTCAAAACGTGCAGATGATCATGTTCTAGCTTTCACTTGGAAAACCCTAAACCAAATTAGAGATGTGTAGGTTGGTTAATTTTATGAATGCTCTGCTGAGAAATATGTAGCAAAACCATTTTCTTTCCTCATATCAGCATTCAGATTTTTCCCCTGAGCAGAATAGTCAGCTTACTGTATAAATCAGATGACCATCTCATTAAAGTGCTATCCACTTCCAAGACCAAAAAGTTTTCAGTTATCAAAAGAGTCAATACTGTGCATTTTTTTGTGAAATATCAAGACCTCATTTACCTGTTTCCTCTGCATATGCTTCAGACTGACAAAACACAAAATGACATCAGTAATGAAAAGCCTTCTACAATGTAACACTTTAAGATCAAAGCTTTGTACCAGCCATACAAAAGTATCACAGAGTATTTTCACCAGAGCCATCAGATTCACATTTAGGTAATTCAGAGCTCTATTTTACTTCTATAATAAAAATCCTGTAATATTTCAAGATATTCCTCCCTTGCTTCAAAGCATACTGTATTCAATTAACTTCAAAGAGTCCTGTATCAGGTACTACATGATGAATTTCACACATATCTATATTTTTTTGGTGCCTCTTGTCTAAATGCCACCAACATATATATCAAGATATATATATATATCAACAAATATATATCAAGAACATAATGTGTCAGTCAAGAATATATTTCAAATACACATGGTTAAAGTCACATCTTGTTCTACATTCTGAGCCTCCTAAAACTGTCTTTCATTCAGTGTTGTTTTCATCAACCACAGAATGCAGCTGGGCAGTGAGGTAGGAGGGAAAGGCCTACAAAACTACGTTCATCTTTAAGGTATATTTCTTGCTTTATATTCTTTCTCCAACTATTTTTTTTCTTTCCCTATTTTCCCTATTTTTTTTCCCTATTTTCATTTCCATCTCATCTTGGCCCTGTGTACACCACTGGTTTTGCAGTCACTACCATTCATTTCCTCGCCTTTCCTTTCCAGCACTCATGCTCCAAGCCTTCCTTATCTATCCTCCCCAGACTATATTCTCTCAGAACAAATCCCCTTGAGTTCCACTTTTTAATTTCTAATGCTTCTAACATCAGATCTTGCAGCCTCTCTCTCATCCCCCTTCTTAAGAGTCTCTTCTCTCCCTAAACCCTTATAATAGACAAAGGGAGAACGAAAAAACATCAAAAGAAAACAGAAGAGCCAGCCTCTGGATACAAATATCTTCAACAAATAGTTAGTTCAGTTCCTCCTCTTCTTACAACTGCACAGTTACAAGGCAAAAAAATTACCACTAATCCCAGTGTTCATGATGACAGACATGAGGTGGTATGGGAAGATGACTTTGGAGAGACAGAAAAACAAAACAAACCAAAAAAAGGTCAATTTTCTTCTTTGGCACACTGATGTTTTATTTTCAGATGATGAATATCTACACTGCTGCCTATTCAGATCACTCTTCCTTGCAGGAGGTGGTGAATTCATTGAATAATTATGCTCAAGAAGAATATCCTGATCAGTTCCATCCTGATAGAAGATGCTTATAACAGCTTATATCAGAGAATCTAGCATATATAAGCAACAGTATTTAACCTTACTGTTGGCTACCAGAAGGCCAACAGCAGCAGCCTGATAGCCTGTTATGAAGGAATGAGAAGAATGATTTTAAAAATAAAAAATAAAAATAAAAAATCACATTGTAACTATATACAAATGCTATGCAGTAGAAGATCTGACTTCAGACTGAGACTTGCTCTTTGGTACTTTTTTATTTCACCACTTACTATAGCTATACAACATGCAGAGAGCTCCTAGATAATCTAAAATCCATTTCCTGTGCTAAGTATCATATAAAGTTATATCAAGCAGAAGCTACTGCCCTGAAGAACCCTACTGTCTGAAACCCTTGTTCTGCAAACATTTGATTTCATATGAGTCACTTCATCAGACTAAATCCAATTAGACTACTCATGTGCATATAGTTAAACAGATGCAAAACTGATTTCAACATGTACATATGTTTGGGCTGATGCCAAGATCATAAATTATGCACCAGGATTGAGATTTGCTTTTGTGAAGGAAAGAAATTCAGACCAAAGTGTATTAGCTGTCACTAGAAAATGCAATAGTTTTTCATTTTGTTTTGTTTTTAAGAAAGCATTGCATAGAGAGATTGGTCCAATATTTTTTCCAAAATATTTATTTCAAGAACATCTTTGGTGTCATAAATGAAAATTATAGAATAGCATGCTCTGCAAAAGTGCAAAAGTTGCATGGCAGAAGTAGTTACTCACTGGGGATTTGATGACTGTGTGCAACAGCAGAAAAAAATCGTGGCTTTTTTCCTAGCTGGTGGGTCAACAAACTGAGGTTAAAAAAGCTCAGTTAAGAAGAAAATGTCTACATTTTTATATTTATACATAAATGAATATTTAGGCAGAGAAGGAAGAGAATGTTCCTCTCCGTTGTGTTGACTCTGCAGTTGCGCAAAAACTGATAAGCATTTTCTTTTGCTACTCTATTAAGCATCTGCAGTGGTAAACAGAGTAAGACAGCAGAGGCAGAGGACAGCTTTTCCCTTAGCACTTCTGTCTCTAAGTCTTAGAAGCCTTATGACTTAAGGTTGACCCTTTTTGAAAAGGCTGCTCCCACTTTTGCTAGGTAGGTACCATCTCATTCATTTCTCTGCATCCCTCAATACATACATTTTAAGTGTTCCTCCAGGTGCTAGACTAGAGAAGTGACCCTAGCTAAAAATCTTTCCCCTACCCCTGGCCTCTTTTTTTTTTTTTTTTTTTTTTTTTTTTAACTCCTTTTGCCAGTTCACCACCTGAAACTACAAACCTTTGGGCTTGGCAGGAGGGTGTGAGCATGTAGAGGACAGAGGAAACACACATCTCTTGACAGCAATGCAAGATTAAAGTGATTATGGAATGGAAGCATTAGATAGACAAAAGATGTTCCACACATGAAATCTTTGTGTTTGACAAATGTAGATGCAAAAAGGAAGTGATAGAAAAGTAAAGAGAACTTATTCAAGAAGAACAAACGAGACCAATGGTAAGTCCAGGATCATTGCCTCCTTGAAAATCATGAAGTTGTCTTAAAAATACTGAGATGTTGATAGATATATAACGGTCATCTTGTCTTTGTCCTTTTCTGAAGGTTCTGAGTTCATTGTTTCAATTTCTTTCTTGCAATAATAGGTATAAGACTCTTCTGCATTACAAAAATCAAAGGTTATTAATGCCTAATAACCTGGTTTCGGGAGTTTGTAACATGAAATAACCAATATCCTTCTAATAAATAAGTAAATAAGTGATTAGAGGGCTGGAACACTTCTCCTGTGAAAACAGGTTGAGCGAGTGGGGGGTTTTTGAGCCTGGAGAAGAAAAGGTTCCAAGGAGACCATGTAGCAGTTTTCCAGTATCTAAAGAGAACGTACAAGAAAGCTCTTTGTCAGAAAGTGTAGTGATAGGACAAGGGGTGATGGCTTTAAACTACAAAATTGGAGATTTAGATTACATATTCAGAATACATTCTTCACTCACACAGTGGTGAGGCACTGGGAAGACTTCACATTGTGATCTAGGACATCTTGCCGCCACAGAATAAGGTCCCAACATAGTTCCTGACAGCCATTTGTCTGGTAGTTATATTAAGACTTCCAATGATGGAGTTAACATGCATCTATCTCCCAGATATTCTAGGTTAATGTTTCACCATCCTCAGAAATATTAAGATATTTTTAACACTTACCTCAGACTTTCATAAACAGTACTAAGCATGTTTCTTTTTCACCTGTCCTATATGGCAATGTATACCTGGAGAAAAGAGCATTCTCTGTCTTCCTTACAAGAATCTTTCAGATGTTTGAAGACTCTTATCATGTTACCTCCCCTCAATCTTCACTTCCAGAAAATTTATTCATTCTCTGAATCTCATGTTGTTCAGATTCTTGACCATTCTCTTTGGCTGCTGTAAAAGCTCTGTATTTTGTCTGGAACTTTCTAAAGGAGCAATTCCAAAAACTCTAATGTGCATTATTCCACGAGGCCTTTCTATGAAAAATATATCCATTTATTGCTTGAATGATTTCTGTATGCTTGTAGCAGAAAGAGCACATCACTTTGTTTGCAAGATAAAAGAATACCCAGTATATGCAATAGACAGTAATGCAGAAACTCAATGTTGCCACCAGAAGTTGTGTTATTAGTTTCAGAGAAATAACACATAAATAATCTAAAACATGAATAAAAGCAGTCTACCCATAGCACCCCAGTGGTTGGTAGGCTCAGACCCTGGTGTATGGCCATCAGACATGATTTGATAGATGATACTACATGAATTCATTGCATGAGGCTTTTCCCAGCAACAGATATCGAAGGTTGCTTGGCTATTCTGCATATCTCAGTAAGTGTATGGACAAGGTTGTGGATGAATGGACCAAATGTTACTCAGAGACAAACAAATAATCGATGTTGATTATTTGTTATGACCACAAATTGAAAAAAAACAAAACAAAACAAAACAAAACAAAAAAAACCTACGGCTCTGTCATTTTTAAAGTTAAAAGGGAAAAAAAAGACCCCACCCTTTCAGGAAAAAAGGTCTCTGAAGGAAACCTAGTGTAATTTAAATAAAATAAAATAAAATGCTTCATTTTTTACATTTACAGTTTTACATTTAATTGTATAGTATATAATTCTTTCAGTTACTACATTATACATTCAAAAACTACAGAAATTTGAAGAGATGGCAGACTGCAGGTTTTCATATTGCATGGAAAGGAGAAGCGTGAAACAGTATTCACTGTTAGGTAGAGATGAAAATGCTACTCTGTATACCTAATTCCTTCCTAGAAATCTGTCTCCATACTTGTAACAATAAATAATAATAAAAATAAATATATTTTTTTCATAATATAAATCTGATGGAGTTCTGCTCATCCCCTCAGACGGAGTTGTACCTCCAGATTTTTCTTACTTCTCTTTTTACACGTCAATCTATCCCACCGAATATACCAAAGACTATAATTTCATCAAATGTTCTAGCAAATTAGGTGTGCTTTTGCAAATGCACATTCACGTATGCTTCTGTGTATGCGTATTTTCATAGATATTATTCTTATGGTGTTCTGGTGACACCAGGTTTGATTGTTTTTAAGTTTTTTGTTCATTTGTTTTGTTTTGTTTTTCCAAAATTGTTAATTAAATTAGAATGTAATTTCAAATTTTCATTTAACTTTAACATTTTAACAGATTCTATATATGGTGGGTTTTTGAGGAAAGTGATATACTGGTTTTCAGTGAACTCACTGAGTATGAATCATACATTTTCTTTTTTTATTTAAATGAAATTAAAAGGTTAAGTTTTTAAAGTTAAAGTAAAACTTATATCCTACATTTTCCTCTTAAAATCATAACTGATGTGAACATTTGTTGCTTAGAGTTCAACTTCATATCCTACACAAACTGAATTTTCCATACTGCATGGAACTTGCTTACAGGAGCTTTTTTGTTTTGGTTTGGTTTGGTTTTCTTTTATTTTCTTTTTTTTTAACATTAAATCATACATACATAATAAATAACACATTAGAAAAAATTAGTTTGGGCACATATGTGCCTTTTTGGTATTAAAAGAGATGAAATCATGAATTCAGTCATTCCAATCTTTTCCCCCTTAATTCAAACAGTAATGAAGGAGGCAGAACTGAAAAACATGCTTAGATATCTTAAGCAATCCTCTTTGAATTTTTATGGATAGAAGTCCAGCTCTCTATGATTTTTCATTAATAACCCATTTTTTTCCATGACTCTTCATAAAACCTATGCCTTCCTCTCTTCCAGACTTTACTGTCATTATCCTTTTTACATATTCCCTTTAAACCTTCATACAATCATATGTGTAGAACTTTACTTCCCATCATTTTTTTCTCATTACAGAAAAGACTGTGAAGTCTCAAACACAATTCCAATATCTCACCATTTATTTCAAGATCCAATTAACCTCATTTTCTTAAACTTATATTTGCTCATGTTACCCATATCTTTGTATCTGGCTATAACCATTTTGCTCCCCTTGTTACACCACAGTCAGTCTTTCCAGATTCTTCATAAAACTTCACCCTCAATAATGGAAAGGCGTCACCGTTTATAATTTTGCTATTTGGAGCATGAGGATAACAGCATTTTTAATGGAAGAACAGAGAGATGAAATCTTAATAGGTTTCATAGGTTTGACTCTATAAAACTGTTATTTTGATATGTAAAATGTTTTGAAGTACACTATGTAAGACATTTTTACACAAAACCTGTATTACACTGAAATATTAAAAGATTTTTTTCTGTTTTCTTTGAGTTTGCAGTGTGTGCTCCAGAAAGACAACTAGTTCCTATTGTAAATAACTGAACAATGAATATATATTTCTTTTTCCTCCTGGACTATCTTTGACATGGTCTTTGCTCCACACTTACTGTTTTTACAGTAGTCACTGAGAGAATAGTAACTATTTCCAAGACTATTCATTCTTTCTCAGTAATTGACCATACTATATCATATTATCTGTTTGCTATAACATTTCTTTCAACAGAGGCACATGTATTAGCAATAAGTAAACTCTCAATTATCCAGACACTTTCATTCCAGCAGGATATATCTGGATAGAAAGAAGTTTGGATAATAGAAAGATAAGAAATAATTGAAAGACACTCTGAAACAAAGATTTCCCGTGATTTTCTCTTTTAGCTAAAATATGGTCTATTGTAGGTCTATCAGCACTGGTATTGACCAACGTTATTGAAATCTAACCCTATGGTCTAGTAGAAATAACCTCAGAAATTAAGTAGAGAGTAAAAACAGATGCAACTGAGAATTCTCAGACAAGTAGAAGAATGAAGTATATTTAGAGGCAATAGTTGAAGGAGCTTCTTTGTAATTCATCCAGAACCAGTCTCCTCCTACCTGACACAACATGTTCAGGAAGGCTCCTGCTCGGCAAAAAGATGTTTCCCCAGCCATTCTAGAGTAGCAGAATTCCTGGATAATCAGAACAAGGGTGTCCAAACCTCCCCAGCCCACCAGTGTCAAGAGTACCAAGGCAGAGCTGATTTAACAGAGCAGGAGACTAGCCTATTTCTCAAAGCTTTTATTTTACAAACTTGTTTTATTAATGACTTCTAGAACTCCTGCCATTGATATTGGAAGACAGATATTTTCAGCCGAATACTTAAAAAAATAAAAAAATAAATAAATAAAAACACTAGTTATATAACTCACAATAACCGGTCATGTTGTACAATGTGGCTGCTGTGTTTTTGGCAAAAATACAATGTCATTTGTGGGAGTTAAAAAGTCAAAGCTAAATGGTGACAGACTCAAATAAAAGCCTAAATTATTTTTGGCATCATACACCACTATTTTGCAGCTTTAGAAGGATCTGACAGAGCTTCTGTGAATTTCAGAAACAGGGGCTGCCACACAGGAAAGCTCCATTAGAAGCTTTTGGATTTCTGCAAACCAGGAGGCCATACAGGATTTGGTATTTCCTACGGTACTTTCAGAATCAATTCAGAAGATCGAACTGTAGATGTTATACCGTTGTAAGATCCAACCTTACTAAAATAATAAAAAAAAAAAAAAAGTCCTGTTTTATTATCAAAGTAAAGAGACTTCATAAGTGGTGTCCTAAGAATAGCACTGGCATACTTCGCATGACACACTGTGAAGCCAAAAGCCTGCGAGCCCCCCATGTGTTTTTTGTGCTTTTGTGAAAACATAGTAATTAAATACTTTTATTAGAAAAAGTCAATTTCAACATTTTTGGTGAAATTTTGACTTTTTGCCAAGAACCTTTACAGTTTTCACTCTGATTCCACAGCCTTCCATTTGTCAGTTGTTTTTGGTTTTGTTTTGTTTTTATAATGAAATACCAACAATTTACATGCAGATTAAAGAAGCTTTTTCTTATGAAATATGCTTCAGTGACTACCAAGTTTCACATTACAGGCAGACAGTGAGCATTTGTGACCACCAGTAAGTATTCAAACATATCCATCATTCTTTGATCAATTGCTAGACATCTGGCTGCTAAAAGCTACAAACTATTTTGTAAAAAGACTGGGCTATTCATCTCTTCTCGTTCAATTTAAATTGACAGTGATCAGTATAATGTATTCAAATGCATTTAAGAATAAACTAGTGTGGAGAAGCGCTATATAAATCCGAGTATCACGACAGTCATAACGATTCAAGCCTCAAGACTCACTCTTCTCTTTGCACCCTGTCCTAAGCTAAATGACGGAAGAATAAGACACAATTGAGAGCATCTGTAGGGTTGCAACAAACAGTTGAGGTTCACAGGAACTCTCTTGCAGAAGACCATTAAAACCTCTGAAAAACTCAATCTACCTTCAAAGAGTCCTCTCAGTAGATAACAGCACTACTGCTGATGTTAAAACATATCTCAAACTGCTACTAGATTTCAAAACAAAAGTAACTACTGCATACTACAGCTGCATTCATGGCCTTTAAATTCTGACCTAGGTATGAAGCTGTCATCAGCAAAAGCAGGAATTGAGATATAGAACTGAAGTAACTTACTGAGTAGCAATTTCATTGTCCTAAGGTTGCTGTTTTGTTTCTAGGGTCAAAATGACCAAAATGATCATAAACACAGAAAAGCAGGACTTCTTGTCAAGATGGTATCATTGGCTTCTCTTTTTCAATCCTGAGCACATTGCTGCTGGAAAGCCTAAGTAGAAAAATCTCCTTCCTCCCTGCTTACACCAAGGAATACAAATCACATGCAATTTGATGGCTTAGTCATAGGCCCTTTACCAAACATTTACAGTGAACTAGAAAATTGCCACAATTTTTTGTTCTTTTTTTCTCCTTCTGTTCATGCTCTGTGATTCAACTTAAACCAGTTTTTCCGAGCTGCTTTCTCCTAAGATCTTTCATTCTTTTCTTTCTTTTATGTCTTTAGTTCTTATTATTTTGTTTGCCTCTTGCACTGCGCTCTTCTTTCCCCTCATACTCTTTCCTTCATATCTTCATCCCTAAATTTCTCTCTATTCCCTCTTGCCACAAAGTTATGTTGTGACATCAAAAGGGTTCAATAGCCCATTTTATTCCTCAGTTACAAACATGAAACATAAGGTTATTTTCTCAAGGCTCAAAGAATCTACAATGGGAAATTATGTGCTTGTATGTGAGTGCCCCTTGAATCTAAGACTACTTGTCAGCTGCAAACACAGGTCTTGCTAAGACAACTACAGGTGTAGAGAATCTAAGAACTGTGTACCTGCCCCTTTACTCCACCAGCTTTACTATGACTGTTCCCTACTCCACCATAGAAAAAGCTTGTATATGCCTGAGCTGATATCTGTAGAACAAAATTCCCAAGGAGCAAACATTCACAAGTGAAAGAGTTCAAATTATATCAGTAATACAGGCGATAAGGATTTTTTTCTTGACATTTACTTTCATCCTGCTCCCCTTTTTCTTTCCCGTCCCTGTGTACTACAGGAAAGCTAGAGATGGAAGCTATGAGAGAGGTAGGCACACAAAGTTTCAAAAGAAACTTCCAGAAAGTAACAGCAGAGACAGATGCAGGGCATAATAATAGGTAAGGACTGCAGGACTCGTGTGTCACAAGAACAGCAACAGCAAAGGAGAGGAGCATTCATTTTCACTAGGTAGAAAGAAGGAAAGCCACAAAGATGAAGGATGCATTTGTCTTTTTCTTGCTAGGACTTCGGCAAAAGGGGTGTTTTTTTAGGGTCAGAAACTCAGCAACTCCCTATAAAGTCTGCCTAAGACTGCAGAGCAGCTGGATGTGTTAAAAACGTGGTTATATGCTGAGCTGTGGACCTGTATTTTCCAATAAGGAAGGAGGAGCAGCATTTTTGAATTACATTTTTGTCCTGATTCACACGAGCAAGAAGGACACAGTGCAGAGAGCAAAAGTATGATATAATGAGAGACTAAAATTGGTGATCAGGACCAGAGAGGAAAATGGTTTAACAATGGTACAAAAAAAGGACCTTTCTTGGTGTGCTTTTTTCCAGATTTATTTTAAGTTTTCCCCTTTGCTAGCTCCCCTTCCTACTTCATTCCTATATAATGGCATTTCAGATGTTCTCCCACCTTTCTCCTTTCCAGTCCGACCATGGTAAAGATACAAATGTTTGGGAAGTACATTAAAAAACAGCCAGTGGAAGCAGTGGAGGCGGGAACTCCAACTCACCTGCCTCCATTGCTTGAGACAAATTTAGGCTCTCCCTCCTTCAGTTTGTGTTGCTCAGTCACTAGAATAATATGCCAAAATAGGTTAGAGGAGACAGTCCTGTCACTCCTCCTCTTCTGATCATGTTAGTCTGACCAACCATTACAGAGTGGAGAAAAAAAGACAGTAATGGTAACATATTGAGAGACATACTCAAAAATAGTAATAAAAAATAAAAAGCCAATTGATTAATAGCATGCATACAACCCAGTACTGAACAGCCATTTACACTTGATCTCAGTCATCACATGACATCTTAAATATCTCTCTTTTGAGGAAAGCTGGGAATACAATGGGGACATTACACAAATCTGTTGCACATGCAACAGAGGAGTTTATTGCTTACAGAGGAGTATAGGGACACAATCAGGGAGAATGAAAGACTATCTTGTTCTGGCTTTTCACATTTATCTATTTATAGCAGCAACCTTTTTATTCACTGATCTTTATAAAGTGTCTCTGGAGGTAAGTCTGCTGGATTGTATTAGCAACCAGCCCAGGGAGGCAGAGGCTAATTGTCTTAATTATTGCTTAAGAACCAGGTGGGGAGATTAAGAACTTGAGAGCAATCAAGAGGGGACAAATGAAGACAGGGATCCTGAACTGGTGGGAAGTGTTCCTGGTTTGCAATAGCCTGATGGACAAGAGAGCATCTGAGATGTCTGTAGCCGAAGCAGATGGAATAGATTATTGCTTAGTTTCCTACTTATCTGCTGCTCATAAGTCTTTTGTCTGATTTATGTGAATGGCTTGTAGTTTCACTCTCCTTGTTTAGAGGAGAAATAAAACATTTACTGTACTTGCCAAAAGAAACATTGTATTAGAGTAAGCCAGATCTATTGCTTGAGGTTAGCACATGACAGCAAGCATAAGAATATTGCAGGAAAACTCCTCATTAGGGCAGTCCCCAGCCTTCAGTCCTCCAGGCCAATGTGTCCTTAGCAATTGAACAGAAAAAGCACCAAGAAACAGAAACAACAAAAGAACCTTTCAGTCCTAAAGCCACACTGCCTGTGTTTCTGATAAAAATATGTTCTGTCTTTTTGACAGTAGGGAATGAAGTAAAATGTTATTAAAAGTATTTCACATAACTCTCAAAAGAAAAGGTAATGCCTGATCAAACTGTTCAGGGAACCAATTTTAGCACGCAACATAGTTGTGTCGAAGAACAAATGCTCTTCCCCAGATGAATCAGAGAGATCACAGTAACCTTCTAAATCCCTAATAATTAAGTATCTCTGTTGGATTGCAGCTTCCATGGTTCATCCTCAAGAAAACAGAAACTCTTACTGTAACCCATAATTTGGTCTGCTTGACCAGCACTTTCTCATTTGTACAAAAATTAGTATATAAAAAAATATATATTATATATTATAATATATATTATTATATATATAAATATATAAATTAGTATATATAAAAATATATACTAAAGTATGCTAAAGCTTTTGGGTGGCCTGATTGTGAAGGAGCTGATTTTATATGCTGCCTCTTAAACTGTCAGATCTGTGAGAATTGTCCTTCTTCCTCCAGAATAACATGACATAATGTAAGCACCCAAAAGCATCTGCTGTTTGGAAAGAAAATTGCACACAGCTTTGTCCAGCACAGAAGAACACTTCTGAGTTGACTCCTCACTCCATTATTCCCTGTAATTTCTTGTAGCTGCATAACCCTTTTTTATTGCAAAATGTTTGTGTCCCATCAGTACTTTGAGCTCAGAGGGAACCATATAGCCATCAAGAAGCAGAGTTTCCAATGTGATCTAGTACAGCTGGTCTGCAAAAGCCTAAACTCATTTAAAACAAATAATATTTCTAGCTTCTATTAGCAGAGATATTTTGAGTTGTAAATTCTAGGGACCACCTTGTTACATGCATTCACTCTGTCTTACTAAGCCATTGCACAGGGCTCAACTTGTATCACCATCCAGCAATGGAAAATTCCTTTAGCAGACTAGAAAATCCTATTTGGCAGAACACTCCTCGAAAAGCCACATCCAATCCACAACATATATATAGAGAAAGATCACTGGGATGAAAAACAGCTAGAAGTATAGCAGGAAAAAATAAATAAAATAAACCAGAGCAGGCAGTGCATATTCTTGTATTCATATAACAACACAGCAAATGCCTAAGTATGGAACAGTGAACAGCTATAAGAACTTCTGTGCATCTTGATCCAAAGCAAATCATTTAAACTTTGTTCCTCCTCAATTCGGGAAAAGGGGATTTGATCCTACACCACGCCAGCTTATCACACGCAGAGAATTCTGCGCTGAAAGGTTCACATCCAGATCTGAGCTGGCCTAAAGCTTTAAAAGTTCATGTCCATTTCTGTTTGCTTTCTCATATGATATGACTATTTCATTGTCCCTAGCTTCCATAGATGAAACAGGAACAACAGAGAGGAAAACAAAATAGAATATAATTTTTAAAATAACAATGTCATCCATAGGTCTAGTCTGAGAAAGTGGCACCCCTCTTATGATGCAACTGCCTACACTGTGAGCTCACCCATTATCCTTATTCGCAGAAATCTACTTGAGTTCAACACATGCAGTGTTATGATCTTGTCAGGCTATAAGATCCTTTTGGAACACACATGGGAAACATAACCCTCATCTGTTGCATTTTACTAAACCCAAATACAAGATGCACAGAATGTGAGAGACTGAGGAATTTTCTGAGAACAACCCTGTCAACATAACTGGAAGTGGCAATGACTCTGCTCTGTGGTGTTGCCAGGCCACAGAACAGGAAATCTGTAAGTAGGAATTAATTATAAACACTTAAAGAAATGGGTAAGTTTGGTAAAGTTCCCCACCCCTAATGAGTAACCAGATTTAATGAACCTAAGCAGAATGATGTATTTTGCACGTGCACTATCTGGGCAACCTTTCCCTTTGTGTGCCTGACCTGCCACACACATCCAGTGTGATCAGCCGGCCTGGCATCCCTGCAGCTCTTTGAACACTCTCCTGCATAAAACTTGCTTTCTGCCTAGTGGGCTGCATCAGAGACAGCCCAGAGCTGACTATATTGAGCACAAGGTCATGAGGGGTGAAAAAAGCACCTGTGTACCTGAAGCTGCTTTAGCTGCCAGGATGTACATACCAAGAAGACTTCAAGAGCTTTTATCCCAAGATCTTTACTGGATCCTTATGGTTGATTAATTCAACAGTGTATGTGCTAAGGGTTAGGGTACAGTCTGAACTGTGTGGATTTAAAGATAACTGCACAAAAAAGAAAACAAACTCATATGCTCTTCTTTTTTTACTGAATTTTTTTTGCACTCAAGAGTTTTTGAGACAGCTAGAAAACATCTCGGCTGATATCTAAATAGGCACTGGACATTAGGAGCCAAGAGTCTCTAAATATAGAAGTCCTCAATGAAACTGTGATTCAGCTTACCAGAAGGAATTTGTAGGGGGTCTAAAAAGGTTGCAGTGTGTTTATTTTGTAGCTAAGGGATTACAGATGGATTTTCTGAAATCCAAATAAAAACTTCATGGCTCATAAAATGGTCCCCAGACAGAAGGTTTCCCGAAACATGTATGTCAGTGCATTTTTAAAGGTATATATGTAATCAGGCTTTAAAATGCTAGAATTTATAAAATAGTGACATCTACCTGTCTGAAAAGCAACATTTGTAATATTACTTTGTATATTTTGCTTTAATTCCAGTATACTAAACTACCTGCTTATCCCCTAGTCAACAAAGTAAATACAACAGGATTTCCTTTCACAGACCCTGGGTCTGTAACACCTATAATAGGACTCTAACACAAGTTTCTGTTCACATGTGGCATAGGACAATTGTTATCCATAGGTTCAAGCCTGGTGCACCACACCAATAATCCCACTGAGTTGGAATCCACACGAAGGTCTTAGTCATAGTACCTTTGTTTTCCATTACTACAGTAACACCACACGGGCAATAACAGTATATAGAAATTGTATTTCTCTCATAAATGTAACTCTTCTGTCTCATTAAGAAATTTGCAACTGCATATTTGTAGATGAATGCAATGACATGGTTTCAAGCTACTGATTTTTTCTGTTCAGTAAAGCTCTTCCAACAACGCCGAAGCAACAAACAAAATACAGGGATTCTGTAGTCATTCTGGCAGTTGTAGCTTGTCTCTGTGAATCCCATAAAGGAGTAACATTTATATCCACTCACTCATTCCTATACAGAAATATCCAATATTATGCTTATTATTACACTTAGATTAAACATGTTGCTTAAGCATCTTCAAAAAGTAGAATGGAAGAAATTTGACATCCTGTTGACCTAGACTCCCAAATTTTCACCAGCATGCCTTCTCCATTTCATTCCATATCTCTCGTGCTTCTTACAGGGAGAGAGCTTGTGGCTTGTTGAGACCTAACAGAGTAATGTTTGCCCAAGCACCTTCTGCCCAAGCACCTTCTACCTCTTGAAGTGAAAGGCCCTCACAGATGCATTACCCTGGATATTTCTACTTAATCCAAATGCAGATTTTAATTGAATTTGTAGGAACTTAGCATGGCCAAGATTCCCACTTCATGAAATTTATTTGAAATTTGTCAATAGGTTCAAAGGTTAGGCAGAGACAGACAGACAGACAGAGCTGAAAACATATCCTTAGAAAATGAAATCAAGGCAATGACCAGCACCCCAACAAACACATCTTTTCTCATTTATAGAATAAACAACACCATATGGGTAGCAAAACATTTTTTTTTTTGGGGGGGGGGATTAAACTCCTCCTTGTAACCAAGTTGTAAAAAACCTTTTCTTACTTGGGTCATGAGTAAAACAGGAACAGTCTGGCATAAAATTTCTAAAGAACACTTCACATCCAAACATGTTTTTATGGAAAGTCATGCTCTGAAAAGATCTAACAAGTATTTTGAAAATTTTTGCTCTAGGTAGAATGAATTTCAAAGTGGTGTGTGGGAGGTATCCATGAAGAATCCTATATTTATTAACCATTTCCATAGTGCTTTGAACATGTATTATTGTTATTTTTTAGATATATGTATAAGTATGAATATATTCTGTGGCATTATTACATAGTTCACTATACTGAATAGGGCTGGGAGATAATCTTTATTTATTTATTTAACATAATTTAACTTCACAGTTTGGTTGAAGGCAAGAAATGTAAAGCAATGGTTATACAAAATCTGTTGAAAGCATGAAATAACTTTCATAAAAATGATTTGATAAGGTGATGTTTTTAAAAAGATCCAACTTTCCTAGTAGCTACTTTTATTTATCAAGCCTATGAGAGGTTAACCAATATATGAAGCAATATGTCTGCACACAGCCACAGTCCTTTAAATGCACTGCCTTTGAAGGCCCTGCTCTGAAAACATTACGTGCGGCAAATGGACCATTCAGTAGTTTTTAATTGCTAATAAATTCTGTGTGATGTGCTTCATCAAAGCTCCACATGAGTTTTAGGACAGCCTTAGCTTTCTTTAAAACCACACACGCACAAACCCAAACAGGTTTATAAGCTGAAAGCAAAAAATTCTACTATCTATCATTCAGCCTTTCAGAAGTCAGTGAAGGAACACAAACTATTGTCCTTAACATTGTTGTCCATGTTAGAAAACTAGAGAAGAGCTTACAACCCTGCTTGCCAGACCACCCCATATTACTGCCTCAGAATTCTCATTTGCAAAAGAATTCCCTGCAAGCCATCCTTCAGACAAATGCCAGAGGGAGGAAGAAGGAATATATTTCTACACTAAATCTACCTTCCTTTACAATGCTTTGCCAAAAGTGGAATTACAAAAAAAATATCACTGCAATTTTGCAAGTCCACTCTCACCTTGCAAAACAGATGGAGTAAAATCATCCAGCTGTAAGACTTCAAAGACATGGAGGATCTTCTGTTCTGATCCATCACTAACTCCACACGGTGTTACTCACCAAAGGCCTCTCACTGAAATCTTATCACAAGTAAATATTCCCCCTACCAACACTCCCAAAACATTTTCTAATATGCTCATGCTAATATCTTCAACAAACAAATAATACATATTTATCATCTTTTTATAACAAAGAAGAAAATATATCATAATTGCACACAAACTTTCAGTTTCTGTTGAAACTGAAAATGTCCCTTCTCAAGATGGAGCACTGCATAACTTGTTCTTTCTTTCTTTCTTTCTTTCTTTCTTTCTTTCTTTCTTTCTTTCTTTCTTTCTTTCTTTCTTTCTTTCTTTTCTTTCTTTCTCTCTCTCTCTCTCTCTCTCTTTCTCTCTCTCTCTTTCTCTCTTTCTCTCTTTCTCTCTCTTTCTCTCTCTCTCTCTCTTTCTCTTTTTCTCTCTCTCTTTCTCTCTCTCTCTTTCTCTCTTTCTCTCTCTCTCTTTCTCTCTTTCTCTCTCTCTTTCTCTTTTTCTCTCTCTCTTTCTCTTTCTTTCTTTCTCTCTTTCTCTCTTTCTCTCTTTCTCCACCATGGGCAGGTGGGGGGCAGTGCCATCTTGGCTTGTCCTGCCTTGTTGCCTGCCCTTCCCACACTGAGCAGGGACCTGCTCATCCCTTCTTGCTTGTTGCTAGTTGCTGGGCTGTTGGTGGGACCCGCTGTTGCCACCAGCCCTGCCCTACTGGCTGTGGGGTGCTGTGGGACTGGGCTCACATCAGAGAGGGCCTATGTGTCACAGCCACCTTCAGCTCCCTCGTTGCCTTCCCTGATGGAGGAGCCTTGCTCTTGCTGCTCCCTGACAAAGCTGATGTTCAAGTCTGTTGTAAGTACTGATGTGCCATTTGCAGACACATTTCTTTCTTGCTTTTGAACTGCTACACACAAGATTCTTTTCTTCCTTGTTCTTTACTTAGAAAAACTGTTGGAATAACTTCCTTAAAAGTACAGTAATGTGGAAATATTATAAAAATAAAAATATATTTTATTAAAATTATATATAATTAAAATATAGTCTAGTCCAAATTTCAACAAAATCTGTAGCAAGTCTGATCAGTGAAAATTCTATTAATTACATTTTGGGTGCCATTTACTAAATTAAAGTCTCCATAATAGTACACCAGTTTCTCCACAGGTTTAGAATTTTGTGCCCTTTTGATATTTTTTCAAAAGTAAAGCAATGACCTAAAATGTGTGCTCCTGAGATCAGATAGGAAATCTCCTCTATTCTTGCCAATCTCATCATTTGTTCTAGTCAATAAATTCTCTTTCCGAACCTTTATTTGCTGAAATGAACAATGACAAGAAAAGGTCACTGAGCTAAGGCAGTGATAAGGTAAGACTTAGGCTGTGAACTGGGTTTAGAACAGGCAGCTTTTCTGACTCTTCTGTTGGGTTTTGCTTTCATGTACTGTAGCAGAGGCAACAGGGGAAACTTCTGCTTCTGGCACGAGTGTAAGAAGTGATATTGAAACTAATGGGAACATCTGTTGGGATACTTCTATATGACGAGAAGACCACCATACAAAGTGGATCCACTTTTTGGCTGAATTCTCTCAAGTAATCATGATCACAAAATATTTGAGTTGGATTAACTTGTAAAACAGATTGAGGAAGAGGTCCCTGCAACACAGGAGACAGGAGGCAGTAACATAAAAGGTCATTTATGCCACTTAGGAAGGATGGTCAGATAAACTAAAGGAATAAAGGGCCTGTACGGCAGTGAAAATTTCATGTCCTGATGACACAAAGCCATTTCAAAGAAGAAGGAAGGAAGAGGGAGCCTCTTGCACACCCAACCTCTGACCTGAAGGAGAAATGAAGCAGTAGCAGAGGTTCATCCTTGTCCCCAGCTCTGTACATTTTTAGTTATTTAAAGTTAAAAACCACTCATTTTTTTCAATCTGTTTATGTTTTCTATGTTATATCTTTCAGTTAACATTTGCCCAAAAAAACAGTGAATGTTATACACGGTGCCCAGCCCCTGTAAAATGAATAAATTTTACATTTCCGCTTTTTTGTAAATTTACAAAAAAACAAAATTTGTAAAAAACTTTACATTTACAAATCCGCTGCAGGATCTCTTGGTGTCAATATTAGTTATGCATCTGTAGCGACTGAAATATGTAAGTTTAGAAAATGGTCTGCTGGAAAAAGGATCTGTAATTTAAAGGTGTGCATAAAGGCACACTGTTAAAAGCATTTGCCAGAAATACATGGATAGTACATATGTCTATTAAGCAGGACATAAATTTAGCAATCTGAAGAGCACTCAGCCAAGCAAGCTACATATAACACCACAAAACAAAGATTGTACAGTAAAAAGTAACATTTAAGGAGGAAGTCAAACAATTTCTTAGGTACAGGTACACCCATACACACACACACTCATACTTTGTACATAAATTACAAATCTAGATTTAAAGTCCAGTGTTTCAGTGATTTGAACTATTATCTTCATTTTTATTTATTTATTTATTTATTTATTTTATATATGTATATATGTAATTAAGTGGAATTTACCTGGCAAATCACACTGCTATACAGTTTCAAAGATTCATTCTGACATTTCTGCCATCTCATTATTCTGCAGTTCTCTCAGTTTTGGCTACTTACTCAAGTAATTACTTAGTTCAATCAATGATACAATCAGCAAAATAGTGGCTGTACCTTGTCTGTCTGTAAGGCCAGGGCCACTTCTGAAAAAAACATTTAAAGAAGATCAGAGGCCAAACCTTCTGCCCTCAGGAACATATTAAAAAGAAAAAAAAAAAAAAAAAAAAAAAAAAAAAAAACCACACAACTGTGGCATCAAGGTAAATGGAATTAACTGCGGTTTGTACAAAAATACTCTGAACTCACACAGCTGTCGAGTCAGAAGCCTAAAAGAGAAACAGATGACAACCTTAAAGGCAACAGAGTTCCACTTCTCTTTTAAAGTGGCATAAGAGTACTATACAGTGCAGGGAAATATGCCATGATGACAGTGTGACAAACATATACTTCTAGAGAGGTGCTTGCTGGGCACAGATTAACCCTGCATCCCTACAAAGGTACTAAAAGCCCATGTCTATGCAACTGAACCCCAACTGAACTGAACTAAACCAGGATGAAATGCCACATCTGCTAATTTTTCTATTACCTGCATACTCCCAACAGGGAAGGTATATAACTACATTTAATGTAAATATCTAGCTTTAAGGCAAATAAGGTTTATTCACGTAACTATCAATAATGTAGTCCATAAAATCTCTTGTATATACATACATACGTTTTCATGATGAAGGCTAGACAGATTTTTCAAAGAATCAGTGAAGTTGTCATCCTTACAGTTCTGACAAAGCATAAATTAAAACAAAATTTTATTTAAAACTAATTTCAATTTTCGCCACGCTAACAAAACCGGAGGAACCTTCCAACAGCTATTCAACTGAAGTCAGCTCTGCGTCTACCAAAACTGAACAGCAAACTTTGTCTTCACCAAAACTGAACAGCGATGTCTGGAGATAAGGATTGGTACTGTGATTAATGTTCAGTAATTGCACACAGGAAAAAAATTACTTTTCCAGCTTTCCTATGGATTTTGTTGGCTTTGTGAAAGTCAGTGAATTATGTTCATGCCTGTATTTACAAATGAATAGATGACGATGGAATATACCTGCTTCACAAGAGCAATCCAATAGTTGATTTATTTTAATGATGTTTTTAGAATCCCATACATGTTATGTAAATGCAAAGAATTAAGATATAGGAACCCCTGGCAATTAATATATCTGTTAAGGTATAGATTTCTCATTACTGCTGTATAAAGTTATGCACATAATTATCTTATTAGAAATAGTATATCCTAAAAATTAAAGTAATTGTATAAGTTATAGATGTTAAATGACAAAAATAAAAAGTAACACTGTAGCATCATGTAAATGTAAAGGGACATAATTCTCCACTCGCAAAAGATGATAAGTTCACTGGCACTGCCTACATCACATGGGCAGAATAGGTCAGGTAGAGATAACCAATAGCCTCACAATGAAATGGTAGATTCATAGAGCCTCAATTCATTTTTAATTTGCTAATTTGGCATACACAGACCTAGATATAAGTGACTAGCACTGTAAACATAACTATAAAGTGAGCATTAAATATGATTTTAAAAATATAACTATAGAAAAAGAGTAAAAGCAAAGCAGCATATTCTGTTAATTTCCTGTGGGGGAAAAAAAATAGAAAGGGAAAAATAAAGAAGATAAAAGGTGATCTCAACACAGTTTAGAGAGATTCTTAAAAACTACTTACCTCTTATACTAATAAGAATGATCTTGGAGTGGCATGGTGACTGCAGCAAAAATAATTATCCTGTACTGGGTTTTATTTCCCAAACCATATGCATGCAGGGCAAAGATCTACTAAGGTCTGTGAGATATAGACACTGAGACCAGGTTTTTCAAAAGCTTATGCCAGGGAACTGGCTTTTACACTTCTGCATATTCATGGATTTTAAGCCCAGAAAAGAAAGTCTGCACTGTAGAACATCACCTGGTAACTTTTGAACAGGAGGAAATACCTTTTACCCTTTTCCTACATGACAACCATGCCCAAAGCCTTGCACATGAAGTAGAACAAATATTTAGGAAAAGAACAACTGTCTTACACATAATATTTTCATGTAATAATCAGCTACTTTTATATGAATGGTTGTTTACAATCATTGTAAAAATGGTCTATCTCAATTCCACCCTGATTAAAAAAAAATAAATGTTTCATCCATTGAGTCTTTTAGTAACTGTCTTCTAAATAAAAGACAAACTACTAATTGGTAAGAACCAATGAGAAAATCTGTGAAGTTGCCACTTTGCTTTATCTCTAGAAATGTAATTCTATCCTTGTGTAGCAAGTTTTTCAGGTCCTCAGTGTTTTATCACATATTCAAATTCACTATAGCTTCCAAAATCTTTTTTCAATATTATGTAAAGTTGTACATGATTCCTGAAGTCAGAGTGGACATTTAATTGCATTATTGTGTATAGAGGTGGATTTCAAACACCATTTGATGAATTACATCAGACGGAAGAATCAGCCGTGTGAGACAGTCATATTTAAGGCACATTATCACAAGAAGCATATTTCACTAGATGCCTGCATCTCATTCGTCTGTTCCTTCACCTCCTGTCTAAGACAAAAGGGTACAAGATGGCACACATGCCCCAGAGTCATCTGACCTTTTTTCCACTAAACACATCTATTCCCTCTAAGCAACCACACTGGGGAAAACAGGAAGTTTTAAAACCTTTATTTTTGTTCAGTACAGCTTTTGGTACAGGTCCTGTCCCACGGAGTTCCATCTGTAAAAGATGTTTTAAGAGCTTATGAGTAACTGTACAAAGATGGTTGGGAAGGGGGGGGTGGAAGGTTGCGGGGTCAAAAAAAGAAATATCACTGATTCAGTACAAAAGGTCAAAAGAATATCTATGCGGTCTTTTGAGCACTCGTGGAGCTCATAGTGTAATACTGAGGACATGTCATAATGGGGCCATTGATGCTAACCACTAAGGAAATCAACTCACCTTTCCCCGTTTCTCTTGCAGATTCTCTCATTCAGCCTAAGACGCAGCACAGCACAGGTGTGCAAAGGCAAAGTGTACAGGGCAGAAATTCCAAAGAGTTCTGCAGAGGATCTTCCTGATGGAGTCAGACAATTCCCAAATACCATGAGAAATATGAAAGGAGGAAACACACTACATCACAACCTCTACCCAAGCACTGAATACAAAATAGTCAGAAGCAACATACAAGATCACATTCTGACTTTAATTAAAATGAAAAAGAGGACAACCACACACTCTTGTCTACTGGAGCACCTGTACACAAAGATTAGGTATGTGCCATTGCAGGTGCCTCAACAAGAGACATGAGAACTTCGGATGCTTCTGATTTGTCTGTATGATGCCTTCAACTTCAAGTCATTGCCACTGGATAGGATTGTTCTCATCAGACAATGGGAAAAAAGGATATATAAATAAATAGATATACACATATATATCAAAGTATGTATGTATTTTTTTTTGTGTGTATGTATATATATGAACAGAGCAGCATGTATATTGTTACTCATCAGATCCAGGGAGTAGCTCGTGGCATCTTCATGATAGGAAGAGTTAAGAAAACAGACTGAACAGGTGTGAAGGAACACCTAGAATGACAATATGTGACCAAAACAGCTGAGCATATGTATGGGAAATACTTGGTTGTACCATGTAAAGATCCAAGCAACAGCCAGAGTATACGGAAATACTGTGAGTTCCAAGAAGCAGCTTAGTATGCTAACAGATGCATATAGAATTCACCCAATATTAAAATGTTTCATCTTATGTCATACTTCTATGTTTGGAATGAAAACTCACAACTGTTATAGACCCCTACCTTTGGCAGAATATTTTGATAGTTGGTTATGCTTTCATACTCTGTCATCAGTGCCCAGTGAAAAGTAAATTTTGTCTATGTACTTCTCAAATCCAGTTTCCAGGATTTTTTGTGCTTGCAAAAGAATACTGTTCATTAATCTACATAACAGTCAATGGCTTAGTTGTTGCCATGTATTTTGAAAGATTATTTGATCAATGCTGTTTAGTTGTGTTAAATTTACACAGCACACATTTCAGAGCTTCCACTGCTTACCTGCATCACCGTCCCCTCCCTGCCTTGGTAAATAACGTAGCAGCATTTTGTCATGTATTTGAGGTATTCAAACTTAGTCACTGTTAGAGGTAAAATGTAAGGCAGTATGTTTTGATGAAACGTAGGGCAGACAAAACTCCAAGCAAAGTGATAGGGATTATTGGAGGTTGTTGGTTTTGATTCCCTCTTCTGTAGGAAATGAAAGGGACCATCTGGGAAATTCACCTAGCAAATCACTTGCTGCTGCAGGGATCTAGGGCATCAGTGATGACTTCAGTACCTCACTTTTTTCCCATGGCATGTTACAGCTGCACCACTATTGTTTCTTAGAAGGCTGAAGGTTATTAATCAGGACTTCTTGGATGTTGTGGCGTTTAGTGAGCTGAACTGTTGACCTTCTTGGACTAAAAGTCTATAACATAGGTTGCCATTTCCAGAGGATAGGACTCAGTAACTCTGGTGATTCCTTGCAGTTCTCTTTTCTGGTAATTGATATTATTATCTACATCTAATATTTTGTTCATAAACACAAACTTTCAGCTAGGTCTTCCTAGAAAAATGGAAGCAAATGGAGGGGAATAGAGGATAGTTAACAGAAAAAAACAAAGCAGTGAAAGGAGGGATACAAAACAAGCAAGAAAAAAAGAAAGATAAAAGAGAGCAGAACGATTAAATAGTTTTAAAGGTGAATTTTACTTCCCCCTCTTTCTTTCCTCTATTATTAAAACCACTCTCATGTCACCTTGCAAATCCAGTTCCCTGAATAAGTGAGGATCTAAAAGAAGCATTGAGTGTTCTATTGTGCTTGATTATTCCCAGGAACTGCTATAGAGAGAAAATGGAGAGCAAACAAAAGCACAGTATGTTTGAAGGTGTGTCAAATATGTGGCAAGACATTTGACTACTGGCATTCATTCAACAAAAATACAAGATTAGAAAAGGAGATGTCTGTAAGTGCTAATAACAAATATATTTATTTTAAAACCTCAGCAACATGCTGGTATAAAAGTCATTAAAGAAAAAAAAAAAAAAAAAGAAAAGAAAATCTTGACTTCTTTCCTCAGCGCTGACTTGGTTTATAGAAAAGAATTCAGTATCATAAGAAAAAAATAGGAATAGTTTGGAGATTATCAACTTCTTAAATAACAGAATAGTTTTGGAGAAATGCAGTGTGTAGGAAGTAGCCAATTATCAAGCCATTCATCACAAATCAGCTTTGAGGATCAGTTCTTCAACCTCTGTTATCTGAAAAATAAAAAAGTGACAGTTCATCAGCTGTAAATAATATTAAGACTAAATACAGTTGCAGTGAGTAGCAATTATTGCTGCCCCATTATATTTTGCTCAATTTACCATCAAAGAGTATTTAATCTTCCAAGACCAAGATTTGCTCCCAGTCTTTTTCTAGTTGGTAGAGGAGCTGTGATAACAGAAGAAAAAGCTGCTGTGAACCATTTGACCCGGTAGGACTTGAACACAAATTCAATTTCCTTCCTAAGAAAAGAGAAAAGACACACAAAAGCAAGAGTTAGGCACTGAAGATATTATTAATTGTAACAAGGCCCAGCCCTGAAGGTATCTGTCAGGAACAAACCCAAGTCAACAGGAATTTTCCTGAAAGGTACAGACATGGGTTCCCAGGCTGCTGAATTATAAAAAATGCTTGGCTGTACACGGGGAAGAAAATAGTAATTTCATACACCTTACCTCATTGATTGTTGCTGCTCTTGAGAGCTTTCTCGCTTGTCTGAACGGATGTCCAGCCATTAAAAACAAGTTGGACAAAGTCCTGTATCCCCTCCAGGTACAACTGCTGCTGTTTCAGTATAAGGGACCAGTGGCTCCAAAGGTGAGTGAAAATGAAGACAGACAGCTGGATCTATGAGTAATACACATGCAATCTGGAATCAACAGCACCACTGTCTGCTACTTGACCACAGTGCACTTTTTCCTTTTAAAAAAAATCTGAGAAAATTTATAAAAGGTCACATTAAAAATTATTGTTTTCCATGCCAGTTATACATTAACTGGGGTTTCATATGCATATGGAGCCAGATTGTATTCTCCATTACAGATATGTAAATATGAAGTAACATCATCAACTTCAGATTAATTGTTCTGGATTTACATCATTGTAATGAATGCCCTGCAGGAAACCCATTTCATTTTCAAGAGTTTTCACAGAACATGAAAAACAGCTACTAAATGTACTTCCAGTGGGAGGAATTAGACATAGAACCGATGTTATCATAGACAAAGGGCTTTGATGAATGTGACTGCTAGAAAATCCTAGAGCATTCATATTTTCTGACAAACACTGCACTAATTTTTGCATGCACCTGTAGTTGTTTCTCTTCATAATAATCTGCTTAGACATTTATTATGGGTAACCCCCAAATCAGAAGTCTGAAAAGACTATCTTATAAACTTTTTCTTTAATGGAAAAGGATCCTTACATTACATCAAATTTTTGGTACCAGAAAGACTCTCAGGGGCATATAACAATTCTCCTATCAAAGGAGAAAAAAAGAAAAAAAAAAAAGTCTTTTTTTTTTTCATAGAACTATGAGCTTTTCTCCCAACAACCAATAAACTGACTTTTGGAGCTAAAAAATTGTGATTTTCTCAACTTTATCATTTTCTAAATGTAGGGAAAAGTAAACCCACAGTGTCTGATAAAATAGTAAAGCAAAATATAAAGGACTCAGTCTTTACAATGAGACCAACCCATAGAAACCCTATGTATGAAGTAGGAATCAATAGGAAAGAGAAAACAGGCTACTTCCTCTCACTCTTGTGCAGATTACTTGGTAGGAAACAAGGATGCCACAAAACTCCTTTCTGCTATTTTCATTAATTTGTTCCATATGTAGAATAAAAGGGGCCTATCTGTTTCCACTGCAGTGTATCTCCCAAGCAACTGTGGAAAACACTGGTGTGTCTTCTACCTTTGCACAAATCCAAGCACAGCAAAGAAACAGCAATGTGCATAGTTCAACAGAACATTTCAGCCTGCCTTCACACACCACAGATGTAAGATGTAAGCCAAAAGACAATGTAGCCAGGCACCACCTACACATGATTGCCACAGGGGTGGATTTCACCTTCAGTTCACTTCTTTTATCACTTCTACCTTTGAATCTCAGTATAAACTATTTCCAGGGACTTAACGAAAAGCAGTAGTGATGGAATCCATCAGATAACAATTCAGTTGCAGATGGAAGAAGTCACCATCCTCTTCTTGGTGTTGTGGTTGGAATGGTGGAATCAGGTTGTACCCTTGAAGTGCTACAGCCTACTGTGGGCTGATGTCTTGATGCTCCACAAAGTGTGTATCACATTGGTTTTGTATTCTGCCCCACTCTTACGTTGTTGTCTGTTGTCTCAAAATCTGGTATGTCACCAAGTGTTGTAACAAGTCCTGCCTACACTGTTTCCCTCCTCATAGGTTAGTCATTAACAATAACATAAAGAATTTCATTCTGAGCCTTTTCCTAGGCTTAATGTTTAAACCATAAAATAAGGCTGTCAAACACCTGGACTCCTAAGATATTTTCATCAACAAAACAGCAGTCAGTAAAATATGTCATTGTTTTAACACTTTTTATATTTGACTGTGGAACTGAAGTAAAATATAACAATTAAAAACAAACGAATCTAGTTTCCTCTTTTGCCAAATATAAGAAGTGAGAATCAACTTTAGGCAAGAAGCTCTGTGGAGAGGATGAGCTGCTGTCAAAAAAACCTTTCTTAGGGCTTAACTAACTCCTAATCCATATTCATAATCTGTAACATGGACACTTGGCAGTGTAAACTGGAAGGGCAAAAGGGTATTTTCAATGTACCAAAACAGCCAACCTGCAGAGTTTAAGGGTACCCTAGAAAGATGAGATGCTTCTATCTTATCCTTTCCGGCTTTCCTTCATGCTTAGAGCAGAGGTGACCATATGTATAATATAAGCCCTATGTGACAATGCTGCAATTTGTCTGAAACCCAACTATGACACTTAAATATAAAATAATGATGAATTAAAAAATAAATAAGAAACATTTTAGCTAGGAAATAATAATAAATAGAAGGAGGAAAGGAAAGGTAAATAATGTCTCTAACATTGTTCTTAAACACACCAAACTCCTCCTCTATAAACATGTAAACTCCTTAAACACTCCAAACTCCTACAGTTTACCCCTCAGGTAGATGGATACCCATTTCACATTTCATCAAGAGTTTTTTTTTTGGTTTTGTTTTTTTTTTTTAGTTACATCCTAAGTGTCTCAACAAGCTACTATTGGCCTATATAAAAATCCCCTGTAACTCCTGAGGACACCACTGCTTTGGGAAAAAAATAAATAAATAAAAATAAAAAAGTGATCTTATATCTTATCCTTATCCTTACATTCTGAGCATTTTCTAAGGCAAACCTGCAAACAGGGTTTGCAGAAAAAAAATCATAGGGATAGACAGTGAGTATGCATGCCTCAGAAACCCAATGTCAGATGTGATGTTCACTGGACATTAGAAATGACCTTTCATATTACTTTACTGATAAAACTGGGGAGAGAGAGAGAGAGGGAGAATAGGAAAGAAATTCACTGAAATTCATTCTACCTCACTCCAGAGATATGGAGTCTATTGATGGCTAAATTCACATGCACTTCTGGAAAAAGGATTCATGTAGCATCAGATTACAACAGGTTTATCTGTTTTTGTTTGTTTGTTTGTTTGTTTGTTTGTTTGTTTTCCCAGTCAAATCACCTGGATTCCATATGTTTTCTTCAGTAATGGTGAGTCCCAGAAAAACAGATGTTGCAAGATGTTACAGCTGGACTAACCACCAGAGATGACAAAAGTTTAACCTAGAATGACATGCAGGAACTTCAAATAACTCTTCATTCTGCATCTCACATATGCTCTGGCTTTCAGATCCCAGGCAAGGTTATAGTCTCTAAATGCCATCTTAGACTGGGATCTTTCTCACTTATAGCCTGCCAGGCTAACCTGCAGCAGTGTAAATGCATCCAGTACAACGATAGTTTGGTTTCAATAGCTGGGGACAAACAGCCCCTGGCAGTGACCTATGACAGCAATACTGTTCTTCACATAAAGCTAAAGAAAAAAGAAAAAAAAAAAAAAAGAAAGAAAAAAGTTAAGAAACACTTTAAAAAGTCTAGTGTTAAAGGAGTAATAGAAAGCAAGAACTCCCTTTCAGAAACCCCATGAAAGATCTGCCGTGTTGTGAGCCACTGTAACTATAATGCTCTGCACATTATAATTGAAGGTCACTGCATGCAGCAATCATTATTTGCTGTTCTCTCCTTTAAAATTGGTTTTCTTTACAGACTTAGAGAACAATTACTAATCTTGTGTACTTCTCCATGCAGCCAGTTACACACTCAAGCAAATCATAACCATAACTATTTATTGCAGTTTTTCAATACTTAAAGGGGGATTATAAAAAGATGGAGAGCAACTTTTTGCTCAGTCAGATAATGACAGCACAAGGGGAATGGTTTTAAACTAAAGGAGGGGAGATTTAGATTAGAAGTTAGGAGGAAATTCTTCACTCAGAGGGTGATGAGGCACTGGAATACGCTGGCCAGAGAAGCTGTGGATGCCCCATTACTGAACGTGTTGAAGACCAAGTTAGAAGAGGCCCTGGGCAACCTGATCTAGTGGGTGGCATCCCTGCCTATGGAAGGAGGGGTTAGAACTAGATAATGTTCAAGTTCCCTTCCAACCAGAGCCATTCTATGATTCTGTGATAACGCATGTTAGCTTGGCCTACCATACATCCAGAGGAACAGAAGGCATCCAATTTTACTATCACAGATTTTGTCTGACAGAAGAAAAAGACAGCCAACTGCCTACAATTAGTAGGTATGTGGACAAAATGGACACGCACTGTGTGTCTCCTTGTTACCTCACTTTATTGTATCTCCTAGGCATTCATGACCAGCAGGACATGTTTCTACCTGGGAAATCCCAAATAGAAGTTTTACACATGAGGAATGTCCTTCGCAATACACTCACGATGAAGTATTTATTAATCTAGGTAGAATATACAGCGTAATATAGGTATGGCTGTTTATCTCAAAAAATTATTTTCTCATACTATATCACAAAAACTTTGTTATCCCAATGCAGGAAGAACAAAATCATTTAATAGGATTGGGCTTGCTATATTTCATGAAATGAATGATGTGGAAAAGATAAAGTTATATGAGTTTTCAAGATAAAATACATGGTGTAGGAAAAGCAATAACACGAATCTGAAATCAAAAATCTCATTGCTTAGGTATTTAAATTCAAAGATGCATTTGCAGAACATTTACAGTGAGTAATTTTATAATTCTTCTGTAGTACAGAGATTCAGCCCTGTTAAGATATATATGTACCTATTATTGCAACTAGGCAATATTCCACTGATTTCAGTACAGCCCTAAATGGTTGTAGGAAGTTCTACTGCTGGGTCTTATTGGAGGGTCACTTCCCTAATATCAGCTCAATAAAATTTTATAAAACCTATATATACACTCATAAATGTATACGTACTTACATATATATACATATATAATGGAAACTGTGAAAAACCATTTCTTCCTTGTATAACATTTTTTCAGTTAATGGTAAACATTCTGGACCAGATTGTAAGCTTATGTTACAATTTGTCAACCCTCTCCACTGCACAGAAAATGTGGTCTTTTTACACCAAGAAGAGGTTACCACACATGCTCACTGCCTGAAACTGAGGGTTCAAAGAGAAAGTTTAGATTGTTCTCTGAAATATAATTCTTTTTTAAGGAGTGTTGGCAACATCAGTTTTTAAAGTCATACTCTAAAGTGACTAAATACACACCCAACTAGTTTGGAAAGTTGAATTAAAATTTGTTCACAGGCTTATCTAATCTCCAGTTATTCATCAGAGTCTTTTCAGACAAGGAAACCTGATTTATTCCCCCCAAATATATATTTCTTACAAATCACTAATGATTTTCTCTGCGTACATTAGATAGCACTGATTTTAGGAAAACGTTAATTATCCCTGTTTCAGCATCTGGTACTCCATCACTTTCACAATGAGGTCTCTATCTAGACAACTTTCCATATAGCATAAGCATATAACTGCTTAAAACGAGCGTTGACTAGATGGATATTCTAAAAATCAAAGTTGTACAAAGAAGTAACCAATTTCATAAAACATTTGCCAATTATCTGTCCAATTTACAAAGAAAATATGATGGAAATACTACTTTTTTTTTCCCTCTCCAAATAATTCCTCTGATCATATTTCTACAACATGTACAAAATAATCAATCAGAACTATATTGGCAAGTGGTGGAGCCCACCACTACTTGTGAAGGAAAAACTCTTGAAAATAGTGTTGCACAACCAAATACTTAAAATGCAGTGCAAGAAAAGTGATTGTTTCCAGGAAAAAATAAGCTCAGATACCTGTGATTTGGTGGAGGAGGTAAAATATGATTAAATGTTTTATTATTATTATTATTTATTTATTTATTTATTTATTTTTGGCTCTGATGTGGCAGCGTAAGTTATCTTTAAACCTAAAGTCAGGCCTGAATGAATGCAAGTCGACCAGGGAAATTGTGTCTTTCAGTTAATTAAAGCATATGTGATACAGTATCTAAAAAGGTGATTCAGACATTGCAGGTAGGAAACACATCAGGCAAAAAATCTTCCCAGTACCATCCCTTTGCCTGTAGGTTTCAGAAATATTTGGCCAGCTCAGGCAAGCAACATCTTCTGCAGGCTGAATAGGCCATTGTAGAAGCTGAAGGAAGCATAATGTATTACTTCCTGCAATGCTAGTCCAATAATTTAAAATGTATTTCCCCTTATTAAAAAAAAAAAAAAAAAAAAAAAAAAAACATATTTTCATCACTAGTTCCTCATGATGTAACTTTTCTCAGCTCAGCCACAAAAAGATACGATAAGAATTCCACATTACAGTAAGTGGCGTATCAATTTGATATTTGGTGAACACTGCAGATGATTTTTCTCATGAAAACATGATTAGAGGTTACGCTAAACACATTTGCTCACCCATCACTACTAATGATGCCATTACTCAGGTCTAATCATGTCTGATAACTGTACAGCTGTGAATGGATGGAGGTCAGAAGCTGTGAGGGTGCTGTTAGATGCTAGGAGAACTCCTACATGTCTTCAACAAACACCCCATGTACTTGTTGTATTCTGGGTAAAAAGGGTAGTTGACAGGTGGCTCCTAGTAAATTTGTTTTATTGTCAACCCTGTTTTCTTTTTTTGGTATTATTATTTTGTTTCCTTTTTGGCAGAAAATTACAAAATTTTGGCTAGTTCCTTGTGATTGCCTTGCTCAAGTGCATCCAGTGGGTACTGCAACCAACTAGGAATCAGACCTTCTGCATTGTTCAAAATGATTCAGCTCAGTCACAGCCAGAACACTCTTTTGGAGTGGCACAGTATCCTGAATCACCAGTGGAGCACAAGAGGATCTCCTTGATCAGGTCTAAGGCTTGTAAAACATTCTGTGACTCTTTAGCACATAAGGTACTGCACAAGATAAACCAGTAGTAATGATTTATGTAAGCGTATATGTATGCTTATGAAACACTGAGGTGTTGTATAGCCCATTCTGTTCTAACACACTAATGTTTTTTGTTACTTCTAAAAACATTCTGTAACTACTTTTAAATTTAAGAATACATCTGTAAAATAAGAATGTAGCCACAAAAATATTATTTTACTCTACACTTAGCTTACAAACCTCTGACATTACTTTTTTTTTTTTTTTTAAAAAATCCCAGGAGTGTTATTCCTGAAGTCTTCACTCCATATTTAATAATCTTTACTGCATACTTAATAAATCATACATTTAAATAAACGGTAAACATTAACATGAGTTTCACTAGGACAAAAAAGGGAGGTAAATTTGCATATTGTTCGCAGTATAGAGTGGGTAGGATGACAGTGAGTGATGAAAGAGTATATAGATGTGGGGGATGATTCAGGCCTCTTAAAATTTGTAGAATAACAAAGAATGAGACAGGTTTGATTGTCATCTCAACTCATTACAAACAGATTTTAACACTTTTCAATAACTTTTTTTTTTTTTTTCATCTGAGTTGGAACTGATTAAAATTGGAAATGTAACATTAGGCTAGATTCTTGTCTTAGCTACAAATGAGTCCCACATTAAAATTCCTCCCTTCCTTCACCAAGCTTATTTGTGTATTTACAAGAGTAATGGCAGAAGCAGTAATGTACCTCAGGCAAGAGAGCCTGTGTGTCTATCAGTATTTGGGTGACTGGCTTATAGAAGGTTCACTGGAACAATGTGCCCCAGAGCAAATGAAAATACCATTCATACGCACCAATTTGGAACTCACTGTGCAATAGTCAAAGTACTGAGTAAATCCAGCACTGGAGAGTATACACACTCTACAGCTATTCAGAACATTTGTTCTACAAATTTTAATTTTATTAAAAATGTTCTGAATAGCCGTAGTCTTAAATGAGTTTAAAGTCATGTCTTAAATAAAACTTTTTTAAGACTAAAGTTTTAAATAAGTTTAAAGTCACTTAAGTAAGTCATAAATGAGTTTTCATTAAAATTTGATGGAGAAAGTTTGGGGATATATGATTTGCTCAACTTGAACGGCCAAGAAAGAGAATGACTAACAATCACCTATATTGTCTCCCTTTTTTATACCCACCAAAACCAGACACTTGAGTTAACATTTCAAGTTTTTATTTTTACTCCACAAGCAATGAAGACAGGAGTTAAAACTTTAGTGTAAATAACTGTTGTTCTCTAGACATCAGTTATGTACAATCCCTTTCTGAATTACCTAGTAAAAGTGATTTTCCATGTCATTCCTATTTCAAAGCTCTGCAAAAAAAAAAAAAAATGTGGCAATTCAAAGTATATCTTCTCAGGTTATTTTGTAGTGTGCTACTGAAAGCTACTGACCAGCATTAATAGTATTTGGATCCAGTACTAACATCTCATTACTGCCACTGTAAAAGAGGTAATCCAGTTGGGAGTTATAAAAAATAAATAAATAAAAATAATAAATAAGGGAAAACAGGAACTTGTGACCAATAAGAGCAGAGCAGATCAATGGATAATTTCTATGATGCAGGTCATTTCTTCACCCTCCCTGCAGTATGCCCTCATGACAAATATATTTGTATCAAGCTAGCTGTCTAGTCCATAGGATCTGTCTTTATTCACAATATAACCACCCTCGCTTCTCCTTACCCACATAATGGCAACTACAGAGAAAAGCCCTCGGGGGATTTCAGCTTCTTAAAGCAAACTTGTCAGTTCTAATTCAGGTTAGGTGCCTGCATAATATAAACAATCAGGAAGGAACCAAATCAGTTCCTTTCAGATGTTGTTAATTCACATGTAGTAATTTGTTTGGGTATACACACTTAACATTCATGCGGATTCATTCTACAGATACATAATACATGTAATGAGATGGTCATCTATACATATACATATAGATATGTATCCCAGTACATATACATATGTATATGTATTACATTACATACATATTTTATATATATATATATACTTAAAATGGATAATGTAGACAGTTCTCCATTAATGAACCGATAAAATTTATGTCTGATGGAGAACTGCAATGATATTTTTTTCCAGGGTGAGCACATTATATATGCCTATATGTACACACCCATGTACACCCACACCTTAATGTACTTATGCATCATATGTGTGCAGCAGAGCATACACATCTGTGTATATCATTTTAGCAATGATGTGACAAACATTAGACACATTGCATAAACGCATACTTGGGAATAATCTTTGGTTTGGCCTCACAAATCTTTTCCTTTTCTAAGCTACACACTTCATATCTGGAGCATGTGGAAGCATCTTACCTTGCTTCCATTTTCTCTTGCCTCCCGTTCCATCTTGAGATCAGAAATTAGGAGAGTCTTGTATTTGTTCTTTCCATTACTGTTGTGATCATCTAGTCTGTATTCTGAAGTCAGCTGAGCAGAGAGGGGACTGTCACTCAGGTTCAGAGGCTGCTCATCCTGCTCCAGATTTGTTTTGCCATTACTGTTGGTTTCTGCCATCTCCCTGCAGTGTGTTCCCCCTGAAGCATTGGAACTGTGTCCCACGGTCTCATTGCCATTAAAACTCTCTGCGGCTGAATCATCTATTAAAAAATATATATTTTCAGTCACATGCCACATCATCATCTCTGTCCAGTTCAAACATAGTTTATACCTTCACAATGTTTTTCAAAATAGAAGTAAGAAGTAATATAGAAGTTTATATTACTAACCCCAGTACATTTCTGCAAAATGTGCACACACACCCCTCCACATTTTCAAGTGAAAACTTTATGTAAATCCATAAAATATTACTAAGTTAAGGGAAATGATCTGGGCTGACACCTTAGTGTCGTTGCGTACACAAAAGCTAAGTATCACACTGGATTTTTAGGGAAAAAGTGACAAAGTCTGTCTTAACCCATCTGTTTGTCCATATGTCTATGGATCTATTTATTCTTTTACCATGTTCACTACTGCAGTATTGCATATTTCTGAAGTGAACAGAGATGCACATGGTATTGAGAGAGACTCTAGCTCTCAGGTTTTAAGGGTGCAGAGCAGCATATGTCATATCCATAAACATCCTCTTACAAAGATACAATGTAAATATATCTGATGTATTCACTGCTGGCAGTAGTGATTATACTGGGAAAGTCAAATCCAGAAGCAGTGATGCTCTCTTCATTTTGCGCATTTGTTTATTCACTTTGCTCATTTGCTATGCGTCATAATACATTTTAAAACAGTGCTTAATAAAGGTTTAAATTATCAGCCTAAGAGTTACATCTGAAAACTCTGGATTTGGTGTTGTTAGCATTAAGATTTTGCAGATAAATTGTCTGGTTACCATGTGTCTTGACATGCTTCTGGGTTTGTGTATCCGGTGTTTGTCAGCACTGGAATTTGCCAACTGTGCTACTTTCTCAGCCACTCTACTGCTAAACAGTCCTTTGGCTATTTAATAAAACAATTCATCCTTCAGCTGATGAAACAACTGCAGAATTTGGACCTCAGCTTGCTTACTTGTTCTCCAAAGCACCTCTTGTGTGGCAACTTACATGGTTTAGCTAATGGTGCAAACTCCTGCCCAGGGCTCTACAAGCCTATGTTTATCACAGACACTGAAGCAGGAATCAAAACTGGGGGGTTAGTAGCCAGGAATGTATACAGACTGAAACTGGAGGTACAGGATGAAATGGAACTTAATGTATTAGTACCTGAATACACCAGCTGCTATTTTGCCCTCCTAATCATATTCCATGGAAAAGAAGCAAACACATTCACATACACATGGAATTTAAAAAGACACCAGGATATATTCTTGAAAGGATGTGCTCAGAAATACTTACACTTGAAACCATGATTGACCAAAGTGTTGACTCTGCAGAGTTAATATGGCATAAAACAACTATTCACAACTATTCAGATCAGAATTTAAAAAGTGAAGAAAATATTGTATAAATAGTTAATGTTCTAATTCAATTTAGTACTTAGAAAGCCATAGGTGAGCCATCATACATCAGTGTCTTGCTTGCTGTACTCATTCAATGGTACTATGTCATAAGATATAAATTCTGAAGATTTTGTTTTGTAAACCTGTAAAAAAAATCTAGTTTCATAAAAATATATAATAAATATATAATAAAAAGCATACTTTATATGCTTTTGCTCTGGAACAGTTTTGGAGTTTACAGAATGTTTTACAATTAATGGCTAAAAAAAAATAATAATAATCATGTTCTCTTTTGGTATGTACCACTTCTAAATTACATAGCATGTAAATATAAATGTATGTACAGTAAAAGACATAGTGTTCCAAGAATAGGATTTTTAAATGCATACAACTTTATCTGCTAGGCACCAACACAACTTGCAACAGATCAATGGAAACATTTTCATTTTAAGACCTGGGGCTACATGAAGACTTCAGTGACATAAATGAATAAGGTGAAGAGGTAGAAAGAGAAACTTTCTACCATGACCTGTGACTTAAGTTTTAAACAGCCTTAATAATAATACATTAAAAATAACAGCACTTTAAAAAAAAGGTTAAAATTATAAATGCAGCTTCAGAAATAAATACACAATTTTACAATTCAGGAGTGGAAAATGGCATTTAAATATGGGGGATTCTTTTTTTTTTTAAACAAATAACTGTACTTATTATTACTCATTTTAAAAGCTCTGAAATATCAGGAAAAAGATATATTTATTTAAGAGAGAAACATTTTGGTTACTGCTGATTCGTATTTAGGACAGTTAGCAGATAATTGGCTTCTTGATTAGCAGTTTAACAAGTGACAGTTAGTTGCAAATTATTTAAACTAATTGCTGAATTGTTCACCAGGTAGGGGATGTTCCTCCCTTTGAAGAATTCAGAATATTCCTTATGGTAGGGAACAATTGAAGAAACAAGTGAGTGACCAGAGGATGCACAGAACTGACTAAAAGCTGGGGGCACTGCCTGCTCTGCAGCACTCAAATCTGATCCCCTAGGACAATTTTGTCTGCTGGCATCTGAGTGTCCTGGATCACACAGCACAGAGGAGCCACTGAAAGGATACAGATGGCTAAATGAGAATGATGGAGTAGGAAGGGATCTGCGTCTGGAGCCAGATCCAGAAACACTGAAGTCCAAAACAAGGCTGTTAGCTTTGGCTTGTAATCATAAACAATAAGCTTTCTCTTCCCCCTCCCTTCCTTTTTTTTTTTTCCCCTATATGAAGAATGGTTGACAACTAAAACTTGTTTGTGTGTGACCATTACAATGTGAAACAAAAAAATAAACAGACCTTTTATACTTGTTCTAAAATACAAGCACTGAAAAACTCCTATACTGAATAAATGTCGTCACATATTATATTACTTTGAAATAATAACACAGTAGATACATGACTTTGGCTTTGCTTAGAAAAAGCTTTGTTACTTGATGGTAAATCTCAGTCCTACTTTGAAGTCAAATAACTGGCTTTTACAGTCTTTTAACCTTGCTTGTTAGAAACAGGAAAGATTGCCTGTCAGGAAAATGTTCAGGAGCATGGTTGCAATGGCTATAAAGCTCACTTTTGCAAATAAACATAAATATGTATTGCTATAAAAAAGGTCAAGAAAAAAATATTGGTTTTGTGCTGGTAGTTCCTTACAGATGTTACTGAGGTAAGTAAATTACATGGTTTAGTGCATTTCTCATTCCTGGGCAGGTGGTCTGTTTTGGCCAAGAACAAGGCTACTCTAAAGCTGTAGTTACTCAGTGCCTGAGGTACAGAAACACAGACCACATCAGGACTAATTGGTTTGGGGAAAAAAGGCAAGGGGTTGGCCTGGGAGAGGAGTAGCACTTTCCCCAAGGCAGGTCAGCTCTCTTGACAGGACCCCAACACCTTCTGCTCCTGTGCCCACAGGGCCTGCAAGTGCACGTGGATGATGCATGGCCACCAAGGGGCAATGCAAGTTTGGTGGGAACTTGTCCTGAAGACTTATCTCACTGGTGGCCACCAACTCTCAAGGGAGCAGGAGGCGAGATCTCACCCTGTCACTGCACCCCTGAAACGGCTTGCACGCAGAGTTCGCTTGCACAGATTTCTTGCCTTTATTGATCACCACACCTCAGCAACAGTAAGTTGAAATGAAGGAAAGCCTGTTCCCTTTCTAAATATGTTTTATCACATCTTGCAGGGGCACGACAGGGTCCTGGAGGGTCAAGAGGGCTCAGGGAGCTGAGGCTTTTTTCAGCTATGGCTGCCCGGGAGTGTGTCTCCAGAGTAGCTCACCAACAGCTGTTGCTTCATGAAGGACACCACTAATGGTGGGCACCACAGGGGAGAAGCCAGAGGTCCAGCCCCAGGGTGGCAGAGAGATGCAGGCAGAGAACATGGTGGCACCCCTGGGACCTGCCAACATCAAGCTCACATCTTCATCTCCTCCCCAGGCCACCACCATCCACAGGCATCGCATCAATCAGCCATGGTAGTGAATGATGGCTTCATCAAATACTGTTGCTCAAGGCAGGAGATGTCTTTAGGAACTCAGCAGTTTTCAAACCCGTACCCCAGCACACTGGAAGGCTGGAGGCCTATCTGCGACCATTTTTATTACTGATGCCTGAAAAGGGAGAGTGTCTGCAAAACAGGTGTTTCACTTCTCAGAAACAGTCAGCGGGTGCCTCCGCTACGCAGAGAGACCCCATCCAGGGATTAAAGAGCATCACCCCTCAGAGAAAGACTAATTGCAGAGGGAAGGTATCTTGGAAGGAATAGTACCCTGCCTCCTGCTGAGCCATATAGCACTGTCCAGCCTTCAGCACAAACTTCTCTCCCACATACTGATAATTCTTAAATCTGCTGTTGCCAATGTCTCCTGCTCCTGCCTTGCACAGAGCTCCACACTGATCCCCAGTTCTGACCAGCACCTCTGGGCATCATCAATCCAAGTACTCTTTGTTAGGAACAACTCTCAAAACAAAATCTGCAGTGATATTCCTACCTCATGTTAGTTTCTCATTATTCAACACATTGCATCAGAGCTTCCAGTTCATCCTTCTGTATTGTCATGAGGCCAATCAGACACAATGCAACACCAGCTTTGTTTTTGTATACTTTCAAAGCCTAGAGTCATGCCTGAGAACTTTCCAAGTTCGTTGCAGTCACCATTGTGTTAGATTCTCTCCCTGATTTCTAAGGAAACTTGAAAGATAAGACAATGCCAAGAAAGAAATCCCAAACAATACGCTCAAACAGGTGCTCTGAATATGAATTTGATTCTCAGAACTGTTGCATTCTTCACTTCAATTATTCACCACAAACATTCTCATTAGCATGGCCTAAACATTTGCCAAAACTCAGTTTCTCCATATTTTACACTGTATTCTGCAGGTGATTTCCATGACAGCTGACGATTTAAGAACACACTGATTTAGAGCAGGAAATCAGGTCTTAATTTAAAGGATTATGTTCTCCTGCCACAATGTGTAGATTTATGAATGGTCAAAACACACACTTTGCTAGGATTAGAGGTTCTCCTGTTACATGTTGAAATACAATTCTTCTACCCAGAAAGAACTGTCTTTAGACCAGATATGTCAAATGCTCAACACTGTTCTCAGCTCACTTAAAGGAAAGCCAGCTGAAGAGTGCATGAAATCTGACTAGAATAACAAGTCCCTCAAACACCAGTTTTCTGAGAGCACAAATTTAAGATCTAAACTCTGATATAAACATCACTGAATTACTGTGAGCCTCAAACTAAGGTACATGCATACAAGTGTTGCTTATTTCCTTGAGAGAAAAATCTACAGATGTTTTAAAGGATCTCTTGCATTATTGTTAATAAACAGTTTTGCACTATAATTCACCCAGACTTTTCATATTCCTTGCAGGTAACTCAAGGAGAGAGTCAACAAATCATTCCATATAAAGGCAGATCTCTGAATAAATCATCCCTCTTCCTCAAATTACTTGTCAAGCTGGAATTCAATTAATATTTAGAGTATGCTTAAATAGTTTCTATAGTTGAGATTTGTAATGACAACTACCTGAAACTTACTGCTTATTTTACTAGCCAGAAATCTATAGTGTTTGCCTTTAGCTCTAACAGCAGCGGTGCAGTACAGTCCCACGACCATACACCTCCCAGATGCTCAGATCTGCTGAAAGGATGGTGATGGTTCAAGGAGCTAAGGATCCCTCTCATTAACACCAAGAATGAAGTGAGAATGCCATGATACCAAAGCAGCTCTAACACAGGTCCCTTTTTTGCTATAAAGCAAAGCAGACAGATTATTTAGGAAGCAGACAAAAACACAGGGAAAGGAAATTAACCTTACAGCAGCTTTGGCTCTTTTGAGGCAAATTTAGCCATATGAGTGGGGGTCATACAAGCTAGCACCATTTCTGATGGTAATGAGCCTAATTAATCACACTAAATTAAGAAGGCTATTGTTGGGGCCACTTTGTTCGTCTTGCTCTAAGAAGTGGAGATGGGATAAGGGCACATATGCAGCCAAAACACAGCCTGATGCTTGCAGACGCCAAGGTAGCATGCACACAGGTTAAATGAACACTTTGAGTGAGTTGCCAGTTGACAGAGCATCTCTGAGAGCTGCAGTTACTGTAAGGTGGGTAATGGTTCTTTCTAAAAGGAGGAGGTGGGATATGAGTGAGCTAAGTGGGAAGAGTGAGACTGAAGCCTGTGCAAGTGCAGGCTGTCTGTCATAAAAACCACTCTCACAGATTGCCTACCAAAGTCCAGTATGACGAAAGTTGCTTTAATCTCTGGGATTTATACCAGCATCCCAGGTCTTGGTAAACAACAGCTTACACCCTTAGCAATTTGATTCATCTGAACAGGACCATTTGCAACAGACAATATTGCAGACCAAAAAGTGACAGACTCCAGACCAGTTTTGAGTTACAATGCTGTTCTCTTTAAACCTTTGGCTTCAACATTGCACATGCTTTAACTTTTTCTGTGTTAAAATATAACTTTGATTAAAATAATATGCTACAAAAGCAAACATTTAAAACTAAGTTAGTTACATTGTTTTTGAAATTCCACACACCCAGGTCACACAACGAATCCTTCAAAACTGGAGCTACTGAAAAAAACTCACTACTAGTGGCAACCAATGGCAGGCAATTTGGGGAGAGGAACACAGTGAATCAGAAAAAAAAGGTAGCATAGACTACTGACTCACAGAAACTTCTGTACTACAAAATAATTATAGAGATTTTTCTAAAGGAACTAACAAAAGAGCGAGGTCACATTTCACTCCCACCACTTCTCACAATGACCATTTAATATCAATTTGTCACAGTTATGTATTCGGTTATGCTTCATTTATATCGCAAGTCATGTTTCAAGCATGAGTTCAATACATAACTTAAAAGCCAGTCAAAATCAACTATATCTATTCATCTTCTCCATTCCCTTTCATATTATGATAAAGAACAGCAGGTGAATTATTGGAGGTACAAAGGTGATTTCAGACCCTCTATTATTCCCTGTTTCAAAAAGTATAAGAATGGCCATAGATGGTTAGATCAAAAATCCACTTAGTCCAACATCCTATCTCCAGCAGTGGTTATTAGGAGATGTTTAGGGAAGAGAATAAGGCAAGTGTATAGAATTCTTCCCCCTATGGCTTGCCCAGCCCCTCATGATTTTCAACTCAAGGTCTTCCTAAGCTGGAGGTGGTCTCTGTGAGCATACTGACACTCAACAGATTTATTTCCCTTGCAAATATCCAGTGTCTCTTTGAACCTGTGTAAATCTCAAGTACCCTTCTCTGCTCTTCACAGAAGTTACTACCACCATGTTTCCACTGAAATGTCAGTATTGTGGCAAGGAAATAAGGAGCTGGAATTAAGAGGTGGGCAAGGGCCTTTCAGATGACAGGAGTCAGATGATGTGCAAAGAACTCAGTGGGACTGCATTTGCTTCATTGCAAGAATATGTATTAGTCATCCTCTTCAGCTAACATTACTAACGTTAACATTTTCTTTCCTCCCTTTGATACATGTAGCTTTCCTGACATGGCTGGCTTTTGTGAATTCAACTATGGAACTTGCTGCACTCGAATCTGAGCCTGCAATTTCCATCGGTTCCAATGCAATGCCAATCAGGGAACTCCTCACTGTTGTTTGCAGTGGTGGCAGATTAGGTTAACAATAACTTTTTGGGATCACTCACTGTATCAGTTTATGAAAAGGGTGGGAAAAAAATGAACTAAAGAAAAAAAAAAAAAACCCTAAAACTACAAAACTAATCCTTTGCCATTTTCAGTGAAACTACAGTAAGTTAAGTTTTATAGGTTTGATGTACACATGCACATACACAGTAGAATCAGCTTTCACCAGGCTGTAAATCTTATTTTGTTATTAAACAAACAAACAAAACAGCAACAGCAACAAAACGAGTAATTAACAAGTTTCCCATGGATAAATGTCTCTATTTTCTTGGTGCAGGCACAAAACAGGCAGATCATTTTATTCAATTATAACATTAAATAAGAGAACGGTGAACAACTGCCACTCCATGGCACCAACAGCTATCAGCAAAATAATACTTCCCTGTCAGTCACGGCACTGATAAGTGTTAGAGAAGGGCTCGTTTATAAATCTTGAGTGCTGCAAGCTTACTTTGCCTGCAGAGCTCTGCTCCTGCATACACACAAGGAGATGAAGCAGAATGGCTATTAGGAGGGTACTGCACATGTAAATAAGCAATTGAATAGCTCACTGGGTGCACAGTAGTCTTATTATCACTGTGCATCTAGTTCATACTTGTGCTTTGGCATTTCCACATCAAAAGACATGGCCCACACTGCATCTGGGGAGAAAAATTTCTAATTTTCTCTTTATTCTGGAGAAACCTCTAGGGCACTGTTGTGGCGAAAGCTCTATCAAGCAGTTCTTGATATAGAAAACCTACAATTCTTCTAAAAGTTTTTAGTCTGTATATCTGACATGCAAAATGTCATCTGGCATTGAAAATTGTGGCTTAGAGCTCCATCTCTGGACAAGCATTGCAGGAACAAATTCTCAGCCAAGCATTTGAGTGGTGCCAGATGTATTGACTTGCACTCATCCTAAGCAGGATTACAGGCTAAGAAAGTTTACTGATACAAAACTAGGGACTGGTGGAGGCTGGGAGACAGGGAGGAAAGCAGGATTTGGGATAGATCATCTCTTATTTTTGATGGAAATTCCAACTACAGACAGAATACATCTGCAAAAAAGGAAGTTTGAGACAACAATGTGTTAAGAAAAAAAAATATATATATATATTTTCCTTAAAGTGAAAAGAAAGTTGCCAAGCCTGGAAGAGGCTTGTGCTTTTCTAGCTAAAGTTAGTGGCAGCAGCAGCCATTTACCACATCAAAAACAACGTGGTACTGTGCCAGCAACAGACCAAAGAGTAACATGTAGGTTCAAGTTTGCTTCCTAAGCATCAACCCAAATGGGGCTGAAAGGAATTATGCTAAACTTGTCTGCCACTTGTATCTAGTGCACATGTGCAATGTCAGATTCTATTTTATCAGAATCTGCCAGAAGACAAAAGCAAAGACAAAAGATCAAGTTGGAGTCAGTAGAGGAAATTCTCCACAGACTGCTTGCCCCAAATACTGGTGTTTTCAATAAAGCCCTTAAAAATCAGTTCAGTTTGCCAGCTTTGGTGTGTTGAGTGGGTTCACACAGAGAGAGCAGTCTGCACTTCATTCTGGAAGGGTAAAACCCTTAACACAAGCTCAAGCAAGACCTGTGATTACTTGACAGCTCTGCACCCCCTCATCAAACCTCTACCTTCTTTTCTATAAAGGCAACAAGACCAAACACCTAAAGCTTGTTATAGCCCACTCTGTGAGTAAAACCAGGAGAGAAAGAGGAGAGAAGCCTGGAGAGCAAACACAAATGGTTGCTTTGAGCTTCATATAGCCTTAGCAACATTTAATCCAAACTCTTACTTGAGGCCCCAAACCTTACAGTATAAATTTCTGGATCTGCCTGCCTGCTTGCATTTCTAGTAGAAATCTGAGCAGAAGTTTCCTCTTGAAATATGAATAAGTCATATGTCTCTTAACATTTTCCCTGTCATTGGAAGATAACAAGTAAAACTAAGTCTTACATATCCAGTGAAACAGAAGAGAATTGGGAAGAGGTGTATGTACATGCCTGAATATAGGAAAATCAAGAGTATTGATGAAGTTCAACAAATGTGATTATATTTTAAGTTTTATTTTAGAACCATTCTAGAGAAGAACTACAATTATTTTTTTCTTGATTTTTGTAGTTTTACAGTCTCAGTGGCTATAAAGTAGCTATTTAGGTTAATAAAACCAAGCAGAGTTCTAAGTTCAAAATGTCATTCTGACCCAATCAGACCTATATTTTGAGTCTCTCTATAATAAATTAAAGAGAGAGAAAGAGTTAATAGCATAGCTCTCAGTAAAAATATTTCTACAAATAGTTTGGACTTACTGGACATATCACCATCAGGTTTGTACCTCTCAGGATATCAAAATATTAATCAAATTTTTTGATGCTTTTACACAGGAAAGTATAGTTTAAAGACTTGCATCAAGTAAGCTAAAGACATTTTATTGTTATTCACAAGTGTACAATGAAAGCGAGGACATAGAAAATGCTTCATTTCCTAACATTTTAATATTTTTTCTCATTTTTATTGCTTTTTTCTTATTAAACAACTTAAATGTAATTAATGTTTTTGCCAAGACAGAGTCTCAGTGAGTCAAGTGCAGGATCCTGTTATAGACAAACTGCAGTTCAGAAATTTAATAAAGAATTCCAGGGACTGGGACGATGCTGTTACAAACCTGAGTAAATAAGCATGTTGGAGGGACATAGTTTACATGTCTCCTTTGAATTTGGTTTGCTTTTTATCCTGTCACTCCAAAATGTTTAGGGATGTCCCTGGCAGCATGTATGCTACTGTTTCCTGATTTGAGCATGCCTTGGGAAACTACAGTGAGTTGTCTCCTCACTGCCTAAGTGAAAGCAGTATTCTGGTCACACAGGACAACACTTAATACCAAACTTGTTGGCCTCTCTCCAACTCGAATGCAATCATTTTTGAATGATGCATCCATTATGCCTTCTGAATTTTATTTTTCACTATATATGTTAAAAACAAGTTATAAATACATCTACAGTTATAAGTTATAAATGCATCTACAAAGTTAAAACACCAGCCCAATCAGCTAAATAATGCAAAAGGTGACAACAGTCACCAGTGCTATGGAAGCTCTACCTGAACACAAAAATATTGCCCCTGAGATAAGTGACATAACCACATCATCATTCTCACCAGCATGTTGATTACAATTATAAACATCAAGCAGAAGGAAGAAAACCAGTGCTTAGCCTATCTTCATCAGTCTGAAAAATCTCTCTCATTTAGTGAATGTCAGAATTGCCTTGAGAGGTGTACAAGCGTTATATGACAATATACTTCTAGTATTTTTTCCTACTAGCATGGCGTAGATCCTAGCATTTTCCAATAACATAACTCAAGACAGTATAATCCTGAATCATATAACGTAACATTCATTGAAAAACATCATATTTGCAAACTACATCCATAAATCCATATCCATGATTTGAGGTCTATCATCAGTTGGATGATACCAGACAGAAGACCATGGACTTTCTGTGAGATGTTAATACTAAAGCGAGGTCTTTTCTGCCTTCATTAAAGTCACCACTTTTAAACCCTGAGTGCATCATACTACTGATACACATAGACATGTTGGCTTCCAATCTAACTAGCAATATTAAAACAAGCTCCTTCATTTTCAGAAAATATTTTCAGCAGAGATATCAAAGTCAATACTTTTCTTACAGTTCCTAAAGTATAGCTGAGCACTTGCTCACACATCATCTACAAATCAACTAGAATAACAGGTATCTGAAGACAAAAGAGAATGATTTTGCTAGATAGTGTCAGCACAATACCTCTGGTAAACCAAATTACTATGATACAATGAGCAGAAAATTCAAATGCTCAAAGGCTCCGGTAAATAGCTCTGGTACATCCACTGCTATTCCTCACTAGATCTGCAGACTCAAAATTTTAACTGTCGAGCCACCTGAGTAAAGCTTTTCCTCCCCGTGGACTCTGCAATGCAATGGAGTACACTTAGGTGGGAAATGGAACAAGTACGAGAGAGTCTTGAACAAAAGTGTGAATGAAAGACAGCAAGCTTGAAAACTTTTATATGAAGACTATGATTTCAGTTTCTCCCTGAGAAGCTAATGCCAGCAGAAACACTCCTATGTGTTCTTGGATATAATACTATTTCAGTAACTTTCAAAACTTTTCTTCCTTTTAAAAACAGCCAGTTTGCCCTTGCTGAAACATCATCGTGACCTAGACTCAAAACCAGAATAAACAACAATGCCAGGAAGTAGAGCAAAAATACCATTCTTCCACAAGAATCCATGAATCGTTTTACAATTCTTTGCAGACTGGAGATATTTCTTATGAAAGAAACTAACTGGTCCCCATTTCTACTTCAAATAAAGGCTTCTGGTGTCACTGTAGGATTCATCTGTGGAGGAGTCCACCCAGATTTGTAGCACCTGCTTTTCCTGCACTTGACGGCATTGATGAGGAACTATTAATGATGAAAATGGAGTATTTGAGAAAGTTTTAATCACAGTGAATCAGTCTTGTTCTTACTATAATTCTTACTAAAATGTATAAGTAGTTGCTAAATCTCAGTGCCTTAGAAAAGGAAATGACAAAGCCATACCCAACCGCAGTACCTACTCGGCCTCATTATAATATCAGAATGGGTAAGAATGAAGGACAGCATAAAATTGTGAGAAATGACCATTTGTTGAGCTGGCCCAACTGCCCTGTCTGTGGAAAGTGGCAGGCTGCTCCTGGTAAACAAAGCATTCTGACTGCTGTTGTCAAGCTAGCTAGGAGAGGAAAGGGGAACTTGGGTCAAGAGCACTCATGGAAATGCTTGGTGTTATTTTAAAGCACAAAGTAGAGGACAATGATACTGCAAAATCCTCTGTATAATTTGTTTTCTCTTTAAAATATTTTTGCAAACAAGATTGTTTGGCCCACAATACACTTTGCATCTTGAAGGGATCATTCTTGTATGGCTACTTCAATCTAACTGAAATGCACATTAGAAACAGAAACAGCACTGTTTTTATTAGTGTATGACAAACCTGTTCCGAAGCTTCCAGAGAAATTGGACAATATAGAGTGTTTGCAAAACCAATGAAAACAATGAGTTTCATTGCTTTCTCCTCCTTAAGTAAGATAAAAATGACCATCAAAACAACAGGGTTCCTGGGAAGTTCTTTCAAATTCTAGATCATTGCTATACAATTCTATCATCACCTTCATAAAAAGATCTCCTTCCTTCCTAAATAATAATTATGTACCAATTCTGAAGGAATTGTGTCTTCCAGAAGCTTATCTAAAATATTTAGAAGCAGAACATGGATCTGAAATATGGTTTGAGAACAGAGTAAGCTTATTACTTCTGGGTAGAAGCTATTACCATTGGATTAAGCAGAAAAGTTATGCACGCTGTAAAGTGGAACACATGGTAGCAATCTTGATCATGAATAGAATGCTATTTACAATAACTATTACTGTCCAGGTGGGCTCTTATTTTTGTATTTAGTGCAAAAGCAAACAGTAATGTTGATACTCAACATCTTGAAATGCCTAGAGTGTCCTCTTACACAGAACAGATTTTTCCTTTTCTGCAGTAGTAAATAACTGCCATCAGAAGAAATAATACAACCAATGCAACAAAAATTAAAATCTAAGGTAAAGTTGGCAACAGTAAAAGTACTCCGATCAAATCTGTTAATTCCGCTTCAAACACAAATTAGGGTGGAAAAGCTTGTTGCTGATGTTATCCAGAATCACAGAATACCCAGAGCACCAGAGGTGCTCCAGGTTTGGCAGCTTCTGAGACTGTTTCATTTTGGAATCACAAGAAGACTTCAAGGATAGATGCTGAATGGCATTGAATTCAAAAATTGCAAATCAATCTGGGGAAAGCATAATTTTATCAGCTCTGGTTAAGTGAGTGCAAGTCTCCAACATACAGAAAAATATTGACACAAAATGACCAATCATACTGCATACACCAGTCCAGGTACTTAAAAAAGTTTCAGCTGTCTAAGCAAAGAAATAGTTTTCATCTTTGATTCTCCAACACATGAACAAAGACATTTTGGAGGACCCAAAGGGCAATCTTCGTAAAAGAAAACACCTCTCTTTATTAGCCTGTGTCAACTATAGCAGCTTCAATAGGGAAGTATTTAGAAAGCATTCTAAGAATATTGCCTTCCTCTTCAGAAAAGTTTGTAATACTTCAAAGATATTCTTAGCATTCCTCTTTCTGCAAAGAGCTAAGTATAGTAGTTCAGTTCTTGTTTCCCCAAAATCAGATGAAGCCCTAGAACAGCACGATACAAAGACACTGCTTGTCCCCTGCACAACAAATATGCTGTTGTAAACACATCAACAGAGCAAAGATGAGAAAAATCCATATAGACGGAGATGGAGCAATTATCAGTGATGCAGAAAATACTTAAATTTCAGTTGCTGCACAACTTGATTCAGATAAGAGGCTTGAACTTCCATCTCTTAACCCTAGCTAAAATGTCCTGTAATGCTTTTGGACTTTTGGTCCAAAAGCTTTCAGGCTGAACTTGAGAAGTTTTTCACGATCAAAATTTAGTGAGAGCTGCTTTAATTTCAGTGTTATCTTCTTCTGTTGAAGAACACTTGGGACAGCCACAATTTAACATATTTCTAACAAAGGGCAAGAAATACTTGGTAATTGTACTGAAAATCATGGATGTGAAAGTCCTTTTTATGTAGATTTTACAACCAGATTCTCAAACAGTCTGTTTTTGCGAAATGCATTTCTTTCTAACTTCAGCAATGAAATCTGCAGTGTCTGGAGTTTCCTACACTACAAGTACCTGACAAACTTAATAATACAGCTGCTGCTGCTGCAGGAAATTAAGATGAAATACAGGGAGTAGAGACTTAACTTTTGTAGTGGAAGTAGAGTCATGCTAACAGCACTTTGCAGATAGAAGAAGGACTAGTACTGCTAATGCAATTTCTGCATCATGTGGTAACCACAATATGAGCCGTTAAAAACAATCTTCAGTAGTTTACATAACAATGAAGAGCAGAATGGAATTACATTAGTGAATAACATGGCACTCTTGCATTTGGACCTGAATTTCCAAAACACAGTTTTGATCAGATCCCATTTGGTTTGCCTCTGGCTGAAAGCATTCACAAATCACAGATGCTTTCAGGACTGCTGCTGATGTTGTCATCAACCCACACAAACAGCAGTCTTGCAAGGGCCAAACATCTCAGTTGCCTGATGTCTAACTTCAGTTCGACTACTCACATACACAAAACATATTTTGAAAAGAAACTGATAAGACAATGGAAACCTGAAGCAAATAAACAGCTTAAAGTACGTAGGGATAGTAACTGTTCTTAATGATAATGGATTTATGGTGTTGATAGTATCCCACCATGAATAGATATTCTCTGAAATCTACAGGGAAAAAGAACCCTGGACTTTAAGAGTTGACTCATGCACAATTTTTTTTTTTGTACATAAACAATGAAACACATAACTTGCTACAGTACAAAAACAATTGTCTTATCTTCCTCTACTTTCCATGTTTCAGAAAACATTATGAACTATAACAAACAGAGAAAGACAAACACAAAATGACTTATCTATCTATACACAGACCATTAAAGGTCTATCTGGAATACACCAATAACTAATATAGTATCAAGAATAAATGTGCAATGAGGAATTAAAATGCACTACATGTGAAAATACTGATCACTCAAATCTTGGGTTCACACTTACTCTCCTAGCTCCTGTAAAATTCTAGGTGGATGATTCTGGTAAAAGAACAAGAGAAACCCTGAATTCCCATTGTATAAATTTCTACCTCAACTGTGATTTTCATATTATTCATACTAATGTTTTACATTTTTATATTCTGCCAGTAAAATAAACCTTTGCATTGCTCAATAGGGGGCTTGTATGCCCCTCATGCTCCTTGTAGCCTCTTGCTGTCATGGTCTCACAAATGGCCTCTGGAGAAGGCTGAAAAATTCACTTTGCTATGGCTAGCAACATACAAAATTACAAGAACACTAGGGTCACAACAACAATTCCACTTACATTAGAATTAGGGCCAACAACCAGACAACACATGGCATTTCATCTACCAGTAGAAACCGAATTTTCCCAGGAAATCTTGTTTTCTCACCCCTTATACCTGGTCTTGCTGAAAATTAGCATTGTTATTTTGCACAATTCTTCAGCTAATATAAAATACTTATTACAGCAAAGCCAGAAACACAACACTGAGAAAACATTTTTTAATTAACTGCTACAAAGCTGGCCAGAAGAACACCATACACATGGCTGAAATCTACCTTTGGATATATATGTTCTTAATCTCACTAGAGTCAATAGCAGCCAGTGTGCATTGCCTGGGAAATAATTTAGTCCATTAAATTAATGCAATTTACATACAACTACTGGCTTCAGAGTTTTATTTTGGGGAAGAAAAGGAAGATAAAGAAGATTGAAAATATCCAAAATATTGCCATGTTGCTATTACTTTTTTGAATTAAGGCAAATTCAACTCAAAAATATTTTTAAATCCTTGCAGATTTGTTTAATAAAAAAAAATACAAATAAAAATCAAAAGGTCTAAGTTTATGTTTAAAGACAAATAAAATCCCAATAAATTTAAACTTTCAGTTGAAGATACTCTTCTTTCACTGAAGGCCACTTATGCTACCTTCAATCCATTTACGGTCTCTTTGAAAATATGAGATATATACATACATTTTAAAAGGAATTAAAGAGACAAATAAGCCCCAGGAAAAAAAATGCCTTGCAACCAAGAAAAACATATCATCGCTATTGCCGTTTTCTTATTAAAATGTGATGGATAAATCTCTAATATGGAGAGACACATACATTGTATATAAAGATGCAATGTAGCCTGAAGTTTGTATGTAGTATAAATATGTGATTTCTGTTACTGATTTAATAAGAATACCAGCAGCAAGATTCCTGCTGGGGTAGAATAGAGTTTGTGATTTTAGCATATTTTTGGGTGTTAACAGACGGCCAGGTTCTGTGAGGTGCAACATACCACCTGGGAAGTGCTGAACATCTTATCTCCTTTTCCCTGAATTAGTACCTGAATGAGAAAGAGACAAATTTTTATCCATGAATTCCAAATGGAGGAAGATCTCAGGTTGCAGGAAGGGGCTGTGCTTTATAAATATTTTTGTTTTTGTTTTTAATTGTTACTATAATTTTAATTTTTGCAATAGTGAGAAATGTTTCAAGGAAAGAGAGTAATACACTAATTATAATATTTTTCTGATTGGTGTCATAATTCTCAGATTTGATCTGGTGATCCTGTATATACATTAAATCACACCAATTTTATGCATGTAAAAGACACACCAGATGCATGATGTTAGTCAGTTCAACATCTAACCAGCAGACAGCCTGAATGCTAAGACACGGTGGCATAGGGAGGAGGCAGTTCAGGCAGAGGGCAGTACCTGCAGGGAGCAGGAATGAAGAGAAGAGGCTGGGCTGGGAAGTAACCTGCTGCAGTAAGGAAGCAAAGAGTTCTCACAGCAGGAAAAGTCCAGTTGAGGAAACCTGGTAAAAGGGGCTACATCTGTAATTTTGAGGAGTTAAGGAACTCTGATAAAATTATTTATTTTATTTTTATATACAGTAATCAGAGCTGCCTCTGCTTCTTAGTTTCTGGCAACTCTAGGAAATGAGTTCTCTTTAATCAAAGCACGGAGATTATAGAGGAACTCCCTCAAGTTTGGAGTCCTGGCCTCCTGATTCTGAACTGTCTCTACTACTTGGATCTGCCCTTGTGTGTAATACACTCACACTGTTACAAGTATTGGCAGCCTTTTCTTAGAAGAGAATGCAACACAGGTTATGGGTTTAGGTGCATGCTTTGAACCTTATTGCACTTTCTCACGTGTAATTAGTCCTGTTTACAATTGGTGCTTAAAATTGTCTAAAAATACAGATAAGGAGTTCAAGTCCCTTTATGAAAATTCAGCTGTAATAAAACTTGGACCAACTTCCTAAAATCCCACATTTCGCAGAAGACAGAAAAAGTTGAGACAATGTTTGACCAGCCAACCTTATACAATACAAAAATTCAGCACTAGGGGTGTGAAAAGAAAGAAAGGTAACAAAACATGACCTTGAGAGAAAAAAATCCAACATCTTGGTTAATTTAAGAAAATGACACACAAGGTAGAAAATTTGTGTAATTAAACACTTACAATTTTAAAAAATGTATAAATAGCTATATTAAAAGGTGTAACTAAAATAGCCTCATAGAGGTTGTGAGAATACACAATGAATTATCTGGCAAAAGTATGTTATTTTACCACAGAAGAGGCTTTTAAAATCCATATTTTAACTGGAAGGATAATGAAGAATAATTTCTGAGTGCTCTCTCTAATGAAAAACATTTGATAAATTTTCTCTTACCCCCATCCCCAGTTTGCTTGACAGTTGTGTGGATTCCCTGTCACCCATATGTCTACCACAGAGTCAAGGGCCAGCTTGAATAATGGCATAAATCTGCTGTACATTTTGTGCTTTTTTCTATAGTCTTCTATATCATAGATATACACTGGCTACTGATTTTATCATCTACAGAGAAGACAGACATTCTCTTTGATTATCAGTGCTTTTATACTTAGTAAATGAGACCAAAAAAAAAAAAAAAAAAAAAAAAGTTTTCTGAGATCACTCATATTAACCAACCTGGGGCTTATGTGTGACCCTTTCTAAGCTGCCCTGGGAGGGAGTAGAAGAAAACAAACGTCTCTTCACTACCCATTTCATGGACCCAGGTCACTGGAAAGGCAACACAGTATTTTTTCATCATATCAGTCCAGATGATCTCCCTTTTTACTCTACAGACACACAGAGAACCATACATATGCTGTTCCTTTAAGCAAACTGAGTGTGTTTATAAGGTTTTTGCAACAAGAAAGGTTTTAGATACGCGAAAATTGCCTATCCTTCAAAGTGAAAACAGGTCTTTTACTTCCCCAGTGATATATAATCATGAATCACTAACGGGCCTCATTAAAACAAAGACCCCATTTGTCTGCATATGTATATGCATGTATGTATTGCAGAAACACACACACACATACATACATTTTATACATGTAAAACATATGCATAAATAGATCTAAATTAGACAGTATTTGTATATATTAAATAATCATAAAGTTACTTTTTTACTTAAAAACTCAATAGGAAAAATATACATACTAACATTGTAAAAATACATAGGCTGAACATAAAAGCTCTGTTAAAAATAATAAGTTTAGGAAAAGCTGACAGTAATAACAAACAGACAGTTCAAACCTTATTGCAAATCATCTAGTTTAAAGCTGGGAGACTTGAGCATCTATTAAAGTGAAATACAGGACCATATCAAAGACAGCTAAAGCATTAAAATAACCAGAAATTGAATAGCTAGAATACTCTCTGTTTACGTACTACAAGCAATAAAACAGACACACATTTCACATGCTGCATCATGTCACATACCACCTTAATTTAGCTACATTAAAATGAGCTTTCCTCAAATAAAAGCTTGTATCATGACTATACCTTTAAAATCTCATGTTCCCTCTGTTTGGGTTTTAATATGAAGAAAAAACACTGTTGAATCAGAGTTGTACATTTTCATGCTTAATATTGATAGTTCAGCACTTTTGCAGTTGACTTTGCAGCACACACAAATCACACTTTCCCGCTTATTTTTCAGCACACAGGAATTCTTAAGCACGCCGCACAGTGCATACACAATTTGTAAGTCACGCTCATCATCACTTGTTCAGCGTTATGCACCAAATGAGACATGCTCCAGGTTCCTAGGTGCGCGTCTCACGATGATGTTTTAAAATTTTATCACCTAGTTTCCAGGGAACTAAGGCTCTGAATCTGTATTTGAAATACCACCTAAACGGGTGAAACGTATTGGTATTCCACACACAGCCTCCTGCTGTCATTCCACTGTTGGCATGGGACAGTCTTCGGCAAGACTTAGAAAACCTCATTCAATATTCCTCTCTGGAGGATCTGACACTTACTGTGAATTCTGCTCTTCAACTTAAATACCAGTGTCTGTGGCAGGCCAATTCTATCATTGCAGATACAGCATCCCTCAGGCGAGGTCCAACCTTTCTCTCGCAGTGCACCCAGGGATTAGCTTGACTTCCCCTAAATTCTCTCCAGTGCACAGTACGAGCTAATCTTTCCTGTAGGAAGCAGGAGATGGGGTTGCCATGACAACAGAGCACATTCTAGCAGTGGGACCACTGAGATGAGCTGAAAAGACGACAGCGAAACATGCACTCAGCCTTCCTCCAGGGCTACAGGCTCCTTCCTCCAGGATTTAATTCCCCTGCAAGTTTACTGGCAGGCTAGGAGGTTGATTATCTATGTATTTTGCTACGGGGAGATTACTAGTTAAGAATATGGTTGAGAGATCGTAGCGTTATTTAATGAAACTGCCATCCCTGCTTACGTTAAATTGATGATTTTCTAAGCAGCGTGGCTGCTATTAAACACTACTCGTTCGTACACATTAGTCCTACACTTAGTCTACGCTAACATCTCACTGTAATAAAGGAATAAAGTCTCAAGCCAAGTCCTGCACTTCAGCTTTGGTTTTCCAGTGCATTAGCCACAGCCTTTCTTTCCCGGTTTTACACTCGTAGACATGCATGCACACAAAGAGCACGGTACAACATCTGTGTTTGAGGCGCGGGGGGTTATGCTGAGGGGGGAGGGGATGCTGACAAAAGGAAATCACAGCAGCCACGTGGCTCATATAAACGAGAAAACAGCCACAATAAGCTTTGGGAGCCCTGTTCATCAGGCTAAAGAAAATCGAGTAATCCATACTGTAAATACCAGCTATTTGCTGCCCCAGAATAATGTGTGGATCTCATGCTTTAAGCATTTTTTCTCAATGAGAATAGTAGAAAGCTTTTATAGTCACTTCAATTATTTATGCATTTTTAATTGTCCAATCAAATTTTTATGCAAAGGGATTTTTTTTGTGCTTTCATTTTTCTTACAACACCACACAACATATTATTATGGTAAATTCCTGGAGGCTGGAGCATGACTGTGCCTTCTTGTTTTATTTCAGACACAAGCACATCTCAGTGAGCTGTCACGTTAAAGAAGCATCAGCTGAGAATGTAAGGCCAGTCTTTAATCATGCTTTTATCCGTCCATTTGCACAGAACTGATTCCTTTCTCCTTTGTGCCTTCTCTCTTGAGCATGCGATTTATGCATGTGTGTCTACACACACAACATAGCATCAGCAGATAGGACACACCAGCCCCTCAGCCCCAGAAATGTCTTGCTGTATCTGAGTACTAAAAGAGCTGTAGATGACTCAAATCTACACTATCTGAATCCATTTCTCTCTCTGAAATTTTAAAACCAAGGAGCCTCCACAATGTTTTCTCACACGTGAAAGAGAAAGAGCCCACAAGCTGCACATGAGCCAGATCTCCTACTGAGGAGGGGAGGGGAGCAAAACAGTAAAAACAGTGTGCAGACATATAACAGCTTTCCCTGTACAGCAAGTCATACAGGAGAGCTGGCAGGTTAGTCCCAACATAACTTGGTCTCAGCAGACCAGGTATGGCCAGGAATAAGGTTTTGGTTGGGGAGGGAAGGAGCCCTCTTGTTACAGGCACCTCACTGCCTGGGATGGTTAAGGAAATTTGGAGGAAGTCTTGGGGGGAATGAGATGAGGATGGTCAGGCCAGGATCTTCTTGGGTAGATTTATAATCAAATTGCCATCCAGCTACTACCCTGGTTGCATTTACAGTGAGGAGTGAACAGACAAAACCCAACCAAATGAAAAGCATTACATTATTTTTCCATGGCCAGAGAGAATTGCACTTCTTGAATTTTGAAAAATATCTGTTACACAACCCTTTCAGTTTTACCTTAATTTGGATCTTAGCGTGTATCGAGAATATACATGCCTGTGTACAAAATAGTATCACTCAGAATCTGCTGTCTCTGACTCATCACACAGCTTGCTGTGAAGATGAATTACACTACACAGTATAGCACCTGTATTTATTAACATCTAATTAGTGTGAGTTTTCTTTTCTTTATTCTTTTTTTTTTTTTTTCACTTTCCACTCATGTTCTATGCAACTGGAGAAATTCCAAATCATGTAAATGGCATATGGTTTTGCTTTTGAAATCATCCAGCCAGAATTCCCAAATACTAAAGAATCTTTGGCTAAATGATTTTGAGCTCGAGAGACAATATTTTACACCTTCAATTCCACTGGGAAACGCTGATATTTGTAGGCATGCAAATTGGTTTTGAGGAAAAAGGGCACATAATCAAATGTTGAATGATGTTACAGATTTTTCCTGTCATACACTGTCTTCTCACAGTGTGAAAGAAACAGTTAGCAGCAAGATTAATGCAGTGAAAATAGCTAAACTACTATTATAGCTAATGAAAGTGAAGTTCTGGTTCTTTTTTGTTTCACAAACTGTAACTGTAGAAATCAGTAAATATTGTCCTTAGAATGCAAACAAGCATTTCTTAATGCTCAAGTAAAGAACTTACATTTAATAACACTGAGTCTTACTCTTCTGGAAATTCAGTCTTTTGACTAAACACAAAATATAAGTACTGTATTCCTTTAGCAATTGAGTAACAAAGGGATTCCCCTGCCAGCACCCTAAACTCATAATATCCAGTTACTAAAATGGGTCCAAATTTATCCTGAACATCTTCTTCCCATTTTCAGGCTGAAACTTCTTGGACTTTATTTCTGGTGGATACCCGTATCATTCCCTCAGCAGGAACACACCGTCTTGCACACGCGTGGAGAACCAGTGGCACTTTAACTCTTTTCAGAGATCTCCTGGAACATCCAAGAACTCACAGCTATCTCTATTGCACATGTACATGCATATATGCATACCCAGGGAAAGTCAACTGTTTTAATAAAACCAGGTAGAACTTGCCAGAACAAGGAATGAGACAAAATAAAAGATGATGGCATGTATTTAAGCAATCTAGTCTGACTAGGGACCCATATGTATCTATAACATACTGGGAGAAAAGAAACATGTTGGTTAGGCTCAAAAATATATGAGCCAGCTCTCGGTCCTTAGCAGAAATAAGCTGCTACCACTGCTCTACCTTTTTCAAAAGCAGTCTGCCCTTTAACGAGGGTAGAGTCTGAATTTTGCCCTCTGTCTACCCTCTCGTTTGGGAAGGGGATGAGAGGTGAATATACAGCAAGCACATTTCCTCTCAACAAGACACCCACAATTTAAGGAAAAGATGTGGGAGCTCAGAAGATGCATCCTGTCCTTCATTTCTGCATGAATTCACAGCTTTGGCCACAAATGAGGAGTCTGAGGGTGTTATGTTGAAAATAAACAAGAAAAAAAAAGAAAGGAATATAAAGCTATTATGTGAGTCCAATATGAAAAGTTGACACAAGAAAATGAAGGTTTCTGTTTTGATTTCCTTTCTATTTCTTTACCATGTTTAACTGAGAATTCACCATTACATTCTCATTCTTATTTTATAGTTTCTGTACATATATCTATTCAAAGAGTGCTTTGAAATCTGTGGGTGAAAGGGAACATGAATCGTCTTTTTCACGAAGAAAGATATTTATTTAAAAAAAAAAATATATATATATATATATATATATATATATTTTAAGAACTATTAATTTGAAATTTAACAGTGCTAAATACTGGGCCTGAACAAAAGCACGTGTAAGTCTTGCTGGAACAGAGCTACAGAGCTACATTGTCCAGTACTTTGCAGGATCAATCCCTTGATTTGGGATTTTAAAACCCTTAATCCCCTATCTGTTCCTTCCTCTCTTTAAAAATATCTTGGTAACTCAGATTCTGCATTTGTCAGATGAATTCCTAATATGAAACACTGACTACATTTCAATTCTAATATAGTGATAAATCAAGAATGAGAAGTCTACACCAGTGAGAACTGTACCACCACCTTCTGAGAACAAACATCAGTTTTAATATTTTAAACACAACACTAAAGGAGCAAAATGAATAATCAGAATACACCTAAATATATAAATTAAAAAAGGTGGTGTTTTCTGTTTTATTTTGTTGTTGTTGTTGTTGTTGCTTTTGCACTTCAAGAAGGTAACAAAACTATTCTTAAACACAATCTCATTCTTGGAAAGGTATCATATAATTTAGCTTTTTCCTCCTGTAGTTCTTATCCACCAGTTCATTTAAGCAATCAGGATCTATTTCCAGTAACACTTACACTGTTTTTATACACCTCTGGTTCCTCTCAATTCACTGACTTTACTCAAGGTTTACAAGTAGGAGTAGGTATTAACAGAATTAGAGTCAAGTTTGAATCAAGTGACATTGTAAGTGATGACATATTTCAAGAGATGATATTTAAATATGCAAAAATCATTGTGATTTCTTTCAAATAGCCAAAGTAATTTACAAACAAAAACTAAAATAACCTGCAGTTAAAAAAAAAAAAACTAATATCATGTCTTCTTATGTTTTGTGTTTTGGGAATGTAGTACCAAATGTAGAAATACTTACTGAAAGGATAAGATATCCTATCGTGAGACTTGCGCAACATTTAACAACATTAAATAAAATTATTTCTACATTGAAATTATAAATGGAAGAAAAGGTCAGAAGTTAAGACACAGTAAAATGTTCTTTCTTCTAGGACTGTAGGATTAATTCATCAGTCTGGGAGTGGTGGAGAGGCTTAGCAAAGATAAATATGCGCTTTCAAATATCCGTTGCTTACTTGTCTTGTAAAAAATAATTTACCCAGTTTCTTAATCATGCAAATAGGGTTGGACTAGGCAATTTCCATAGCTCCATTCCAAACTCAAAGATTCTGTGATTCTGTGAATTTCACAGGCTAGTTTAAGGCAATACAAACTCTGATGAGTGAAACCAAAAACAAAAGATTACACCATACTTATGCCTGATAGGCAGTCTTATTCAAAAAGAGGATAGAAATAAAGACTGGCTTTAAAATACAAGCTGTTATTTCCAGGAATGAGCCCTGACCAATCTCCTAAAAGAGCATAAGAACATAATTTTCTGACCCTGATACCAGGCAGTAGCTAGAGAATAGGGACAAGAGTGAGAAAAGAGCAAGCATGCCTCTTACAGTCCTACCACCTTTAGGTCAGACACCTCCAAAACCCAATCTAATATACTTTGGCTACATTCCTAGCCTTGTGGACCTCCCCAGGAAGTGAGCGCTGTCTTTTGGACCAACTACAGCAGACTGACTTCTGTCCATGCTGCTCAGGGCTAGACTAGCTTCATCCACAGTGAATTATGCTGAAACCCTCTCATCTGCATGGTAAACTCAAATTAACCAAATGATGAAACAATCCTCCATAGTGCTGGTTGTAAAAAGCACACTAATGACATTTCATTGTGGTGTCCAAATCCTCAGAGGGACTTAGCTGACTTGTTCCCAAAAGAAGCCTGAAGGTGAACTGCAAGGACATCACGTGTATCACCTACAGATCAGATCTGCATATAAAAAATGCAAAAAGACAATGAATAGCTTGAAGACTCTGGTCTTCAAGACTTCTGGTCTTCTTTCTCTGTTCTTTGACCCTGTATAAGCATTTGGCATCTACAACCTCTGTTTCTGATGCACAAAATAGTGACTTGTTTTATTCATTCTGGTCATGACCTCTGGTAATTTCATCATACATTTTTTATTATGAAAGACAACAAATAAACAGTCCTTCTTAGTCTTCTCCTTGCCATTTGTGACTTTACAGACATCAGTCATGTTCTCTTAAGACATCTTTTTTCTGGGTTAAAGTGTCTTAGTGTGTAGTCCATTCTCTCATGCAGACAATTTCATTTGTTTGATCTCCCTTGTCACCCTTCCCTGTACCTTTTCTTCAATACCATTTTTTGAAAGGAGGTTGGAATGGCCCTGTAGGTACATAAATTTATACAGGGATGTGACAGGAGTATATGTTGGGTCAGAGGAAGTCTCTTTAGCCTAACGTTCTGTCTTTTATGGTGGTGAAAAATTAGATGCTACTGTTCACTGTTTTGTTGTCTATTTCTTTCTTGCCGGATCCCATTGTTCTTCATCTGTATTAAGGTCTTTAGTCTCTCCCTTCTATCCCCATCTTCATCAAGATTTGTATACAAAAATTTTGTCTACTTTCTCCAACTGCAGTAGTTGATTTAACATCTAACTACAAATCCTGTTTAACCCATACCTTTAGTGCTATTGCTAACAATTCATACCAACATGTTTGTCAACCACTACTGAGCAATGAGCTGATATTTACATAGACATATTTACTATCCCCCAAAGATATTATTCCAAAATGGTAACAGCCAGCTGACAGACAGTGTGAACTTTATATAAATTTAGAATTATATTTCTTCATTATTTTTACTTTACATTCACTACAGACAAATTTGTTATGCTATTTTATCACCTAGTACCATGAGATTCTTCTGTACTCCTTACAATCAGGATTCGGTTTTTAATCCTGAGTAACTTAGCCTTGTCAACAACTGTCACCTAGTTCTCCAGCCTCTTTCTAAACTAATTATGAATATTATGGACAATAAGAATCCTTCCACAAATCCAGTTAGGCTCCACTGATGACCTCTTTCAAGTGAGAAAAATAAATATTTATTCATATTCTACATTTTTTATTTTTCTGCCACTGAGACACTACAGAGCCTTTAGGAGGGGCCTTGTTAAAAGCCTTCAGGAAACCCATGTGGATTACGCTGTCATCCCCATTGCTGAGGGATGTGATCCTGTACAACAGATTCACATCGAAGCAAGCAAGTTGAAATGGCCCAACACAGGCTTTGAAGAGACCTAACTACTAAACTGAGTGAATGTTTGGGCATTCTAGTGCTCAGACTTGTAGTCCTGACTCTTTCCTTTTCAGCAGATAGATGTACTTTACAACAGCCACAAGCTCAGTGGCTCTTTCACATAGTAATAGTTTGGGCTCTTAATGTGTTTGAGCTCTTGACTCTTTCTTTGTACATTGTATTTATACACTGCATTATTTTGTACTTCTGCATAGTAACCCTGTTCTTCAGGGTAGTTTCTGCCAACATGACCTGCAAAGACCTCTGTTTTTTTCATGTGCAGTTCCCTGGATACCAGCTGTAACACTGAAAAAATCACATTTCCTATCTTCCCTCTCAATACAAGATGCTTTGAAGGTCAGATCATTTGTATCTACCTAAACATAAGTGTGAACTTTAAATTCTACATTCCCAAACAGAAAAATCAGGGCATTGATACTTAAAATATTTAAATTAAATGTCATCTAGGTAATATCACAAAAAGTCTCATTTAGCATAATGTAAATTTAGACAGGAAAACCTCTTCACATTCTGAAATAAGAGAGTCCATTTCCAAATCTGTTTTCCAAGTTCAGTGCTATTGTCTTTTATACACTGTTAAAATACACTCCCTGATATAATTTCTTTTCTGTATGTGTTACTTCAAATATTTACATTTAACTCTATTAAAGAAGCTCATTGATTTCTGTTTAGCTTTATTCATGTGAATTTTGCTCTACAACCTGTCTTTTTGCATAATCTACCCAAACAGCTAGCATCAGACTGGACTTCTCAGAAACTAAACAAATAAATAAAATATCATGATGACCAGTGCATTTATTGCTTTCTTCTTTTAATGCTCATAACTTTGGTCAGAAAGGAATATCTCTACGTTAAACTGTATAAACTACCCACTCCAGCTTTATCAGCTAATTTTAAATATCCAAGTGTTTTTTTTAAAAAAACAAGTATTAGTTATTGAAAACAAAAATCAAGTAGTACAACTAGTTAAGAAAAAAAAATAATCTCAATTAGCTTTATAAAAGTAACTTCTGCTTCATTGTTGATATTTATGACATTATTAGAATACTGGTTAAATTTTAAGGATTACCACTAAATATGCTAGGACTTCCTTCTCCTGCTCCACTCGTCAGTGCATATTTCTCCCATATTTCCTTTCCAGCAGCCAAAATAGCTGTACTGGAGCATACATTCTAAATGAATAAATTCTTTTCCATTACTTCAAAAAAAAAATCCCACAGTATAATGCAATTGCAAGAGATATTATCAGTACGGTAGATGCTTTTTATAGTCCTTATGGTTTCAAATGAAATTAATTTTAGAAGCTGCATCAAATTTTTTTCCTGGTACTCCAAGTCATGTCACTACGGTGCTTTGGATGACAGACCTACTGTGCATTTCTATGTTTGAATGCGCTTAGGTCTGTTTTCAATATAACATGAAGTCTGCTTTTCCCTGTTATAATATTGGATCTTTCTTTTAGGAAAATTTAGTGTCTTCTTCCATTTATCAATTTAATCTACAGTTCAGGATAAAGACACTGATGTTAAAAATAAGCTGAAAATAGGATCCAAAAACACAGTGAGATGACTGAAAGTTCTGTAAACAAATAGCTTTGAAAGACCAAAAACTGCCAATTCCCCAGTCATGCCAGGCAAGAAGTTCTATTTAATGCTCCCTGAATAGCTTTATTAATTCAGAACTGGTGAAAAATATTTTAAGTAATTTCTATCTTAAACATCACAGAAAATAACAATTTTTATGTATACCACATTGGCTGATGATGTTTCCCCAAGAGCTGCCATTTATGACAGACACACAGAGGAATCAAGATGAGGGAAAAATAAGAAAAGTTGTACTATGTTAATGGCCCAGCAAAGTTACAAAAATCATCTGTTATTTATCTCTAAAAATCTGTGGATGACTATTTGGTGTAAGACCAAGAGTACCAAAATTAAAAGAGAAGCAGTTTATGTTTTGTTGCATAACTACAAAAAGTGACAAGAAAGTTATGCCAAACAGTTCTGGCTTGATAAAACATCATAATCAAGGAACTTATAGTACAGGAAAAATGTTGAATACTCTTTTTTTTTTTTTTCTGGTTCAGTAAATGTCATCATATTTGTAAGAAATGTACCCAAAATAGCACATGACTGCTTGAATGAAAATTGGGGAAGAGAATAAAATGGAGCTAAAGAACATGCAAGCTGTAAGACAGATGCTTTTCATACATCCGCTAACACAGTTAGATCTAAGACTCTTTAAGTACCAAGATCTGTATCAACATACTTTCAGTTCTCCACTTTACTGCAGAGTCCATCAGAGGAAGACTTGTACGAGATGCTGATGCAACAGCATGTTAAGAGGACATGAAGAAGATTATGAGGAAAAATTTACTTCTCCACCTGTTTTCCACCTGGTTCCAAAGCTCTGTTAAGTTTCACTGGTAGCTATATAAAGAGTAATTTTGGTGGCGTGGTAGGAGCAATAGCTAAAATCAGTTTCCAGAGTGGGGATCTCAGACAGGAATTATGAGACCATCCTTTAATTTTTTATTTTACGTTCTTATTGGAAGAGACAGCAGTTGAATGATTCAATATCTCACCTGGCATTAGACTCAAAGAATTAGATGAAGAAATTATTGAGGGGACACCAATCCTACAGTAAATGGTTTATGTATTACAGATAAGGAAAATAAATAAACAAAAGTTGAGACATGAGAGCATTGCCTGGGCCATAGCAGCTGGACCTTGGCTGCTTATTACATCTGATATCTAATTCTCAGAAATAGACATAAAATTTGAAGAAATATTAACAGGGACAGAATGGATATGGCATGGTAAAACTGATCTAAGAATATACACTGTAAAGGAGAACAGTGGGAAAAAATGGATACACAGGATATTCTAATGCTCAAAGCATATGACATTATACAGTGAGGTAGCAGAAAAAAAAAATCATAAATATCATGTCAAGACAATGATTGATACATGTATATTCTTCCCTTTCCTGCTTTGAGAAAAACAAACATTCAAATAGTGAATTTGTAAAAGCCAGTTTCTAATAGGTTGCACAGTAGAGGGAAACAGCACTACCTGAATGAACTGCCATGGACTGTCCACCCTAAGACATCAAATAAAAAATATAAATGTAGTCCTTAATTCTCAGATCACATGAAAATTTTCCTTATTGCTTATTCCGTAAGACTAAATACAGTTGGTCTGCAGCACATTATGAGATTAAGCACTACATTTATAATGAGGAAAATTCCTATGACAAAGTCATTTAAAGTCTGTGAGAATTATTGCAATGATTTAGCAATTTTTTCATAGAGTGTATCTTGCAACATCCATGTTTTAAATGGTAATAATTTGCTCACCGTGAAAAAAGGCAAAGATACACATTTAATTGTATTCTCTAGTCATGACTATATAAATATATTCTGCATATGAGATTTCAGAATACCTTGATTAACTTTTGTTTAATGAAGACCTAGTCTGGTACTCACTGATGTCATGCAGGCTTGCATCAGGGTCTGGCTGCTTCAGATACAGAGGGACAGATGCTACGACAATGACTATAAAGGGTAGTTGGACTGAGATTTACAGCCTGGGCTAAGGCTGGACAAACAATAAAACAATTGCTCAAAGTCTAGCTAAGTAGTGACCAAACAAACCATTTTGGAGTCCCATGGTGCAAAACTGATTTCAGTGAGATATGGATGGCCAGGACTAGGGGCTGAAAACCCAGACATGCACAGTGGTTTATGTGGGTCCTACATGATTTAATTTGTCTCCACTGGGTGACTTAAATGGCATTGTGACCTTCTAATTTAAGAAATGAATAATATTCACCGTTATACTAAATGCATCATAGGGTGGGGTAGCCAAATCTTGAGGAATTTAAGTGCTATTTCTTTCCCAATCCATCCCATGGCTGGTAGCTCTAAAATAGAAACGCTAACAAGCCTAGTATTCCCCTATATGAGTCCAAATTGGTGAGGCTAACATTGAGATCTAGTCTTGGTACCAGCCTAGCCCCAACCATGCAGAGAAGTGGTGAGATGTGTGGGGTATTGCTAGCTCCCATCTGGGCATCGCTTCCTAATCTCCCACTAGGAAACATGATTCAGGAGGGCAGTTACCCACCAACACTCAGAGTCAATCACATCAAAATGAGAATGGCAACATTTTCCCTCCACATCTCATGCTTAAAACTGGAAATGATTTTCACTGGGAAAAAAAAAAAAAAAAAAAAAAAAAAAAAAAAAAAAAGGACTATTTTGTATTATTTTTTAATTCCTTTCCACATTTCCTGAAACCATATCACTAAAAGGTCATGGACGCACCACTTCCTAGAGCCAGCATGTGCTAGAGGGTACTGGTTCCCCCACGAGAAGGATGGCTGTGTGCTTCTGCTTTGTTTTTGCAAAGCTGGCACGCTGGTTTGACGCTGCCAGTAGGCATGCCTTGCAAGGCTGCCCGTGACACCTGCGTCTCACTGAGCTCTGCCTCCAAGGCACGTACGAGTGTGTCACTCTTCACAGTACAGAAGAGGGAGACGAGGGTGGCACGAGCAGCCAAGCTGGTGGGACCAGCTGCAGCACAGAGCAGCCATCAAGCAGCGCTCTAGTTCCCACCCAAGTGCGTGTTTGGAGGAGGAGGCACACTCAGTTCAGGCAGTGATTCCCTCACAGTTTACTTTTTCTTTTAAAGTATGCCATCAAACAGAGGGAAGCTTTTGTTTTAACGCCGCCTTCTCACCATCTGAGAAAGGTTAAGGAAAAGAAAGTGAGAGAATGGCAGCAGAGTACAAAAAAGGAAGAGAGAAAAAAAGGGCAGAAGTGAATAGCTAAGGACTTCCCCATATATACATGTATATATATGGGGATATATATATATTTATTTTCCCAAGTAGTTTTTCTATTGGTTGGCTAGCTTTTTGTTTAAGTATTTCTGTTTAACATACTCATGCATGTAAGAAAGCACACCAGCATTTGCATGCCCTGACTGCTGTCAGGTCACCATTTTGCCAGCTTTGCACATACACATCTTAAGAAACACCCTGGCCCAAAGGCTTAGAGTTAAATCAAACAAGACAGAAAACAGAGGGATTTAAAGATATATTATCACCTTCACTCTCCAGACAGGAAATGAGACAAAGAGAAATTAAGTGACCAGGGCAGAGGTAACCAGGAAACATACACAAATCCACTGAACCCCAATTTCTCATGACCTCCTCTCAGTATTGGAGCAGGGCAAGCACACTGGTCACTTCCATAGTGGCTGCTTCGCCATTTTGTCCTACCGTCCTATAAAGGTTAATTTTTCAGTGCTACTTCATTTCTGTCTGACCTCTTTTTTTCTGCAACCACTGGTGCATGGGAAGGGCAGGGGCGGGAAGGGAAGGGCAGGGGCGGGAAGGGAAGGGCAGGGGCGGGAAGGGAAGGGAAGGGAAGGGAAGGGAAGGGAAGGGAAGGGAAGGGAAGGGAAGGGAAGGGAAGGGAAGGGAAGGGAAGGGAAGGGAAGGGAAGGGAAGGGAAGGGAAGGGAAGGGAAGGGAAGGGAAGGGAAGGGAAGGGAAGGGAAGGGAAGGGAAGGGAAGGGAAGGGAAGGGAAGGGAAGGGAAGGGAAGGGAAGGGAAGGGAAGGGAAGGGAAGGGAAGGGAAGGGAAGGGAAGATTGTCAACAGTAAAAAAAATCCAAAAGACATTAGGATGGTTGAACTAAATATTTTTCTACAAAGTGATCAGATATTTCTCAGTGAAGAATTCTATTTCACCTGATAGAAAACAAAACAAAACAAACAAACAAAAAATTATACTAAACAATTAGGGCTGGTAAAATAGAGAATCGGGTAACATTCATATGGTTCATTATGATAATTAGCACAATGTACGCACAAAATCAATGAGCAGACTCATAATACTGCATGCAACTGAGCACTGCCTTTTCTTCCTGTTTGGCTACAGATTCTCTCTCTGCTATCTGGTAGGGGAATCAAATCCTTTCACTGCCCGTATCTGCAGGACTTTTTTTGATTCTTTGATACTATGCCGCATGTGCTATCAAGGATTTAACATACAGAGGTGATGCCTGGATATCTAAAAGCAAGCATACATAATCACAGTGGGCCAAGCAAAGATTCATTTTTCTAAGTATCCAAATGCTAACCAGACGTTAAGACCATACAAACAATAAAATATATGATAATCCTTCTTCTGGTACATCCTTGCCACTTCAAGCTATCAATCCTTCATGAGCTTCTAAGATTTTTAGAAGCTATGCTGAATAGTCATCAGTGGATCTATGCTTCAGGACTACATTCACTCCACTTCTGAGCTGTTCATATTTTTGGCTTCTGAAACATTCTGTGACAGTAAATAACACAACTTAATGATGTCCTGTGTCCAAAACCATCTTTTGATTCTTACGATCTCACTGCCTGCTCATTTTATGAAGTGCCCCAATTTTCTACAGTATAAGAAAATGTAGAATAATACCATGCTTATCTCTATACAACCCTTATAATTGTACAAATCCCTGTCATACCTCTTTCTCAGACAACTTTTTTTTTTCTGACTGAAGAGCCCAAGAAATTATTTTATGTTTCTTCATTCCACACTGCCTTCCGTTCTATTCTTTCTTCATTGTGTCTCCTCTAAGCCCAGAGCATCTTGTACCAGTTTTTATTTTCTAACATCAGTTTTCAAGGTATAGCAATGCAGTAAAGTTCAAGGAAAGGCAAGAAGCATAATATGATAATGAATTCTTATTCTGTATTAAACATTTTTGTAGTGTTTAAGCAGAGTTTGCAGAACCAACTAAGACTTTTAGCTAACATTTCTTCATAAGTATACAAAAGTGAGATCAGTTTATGTATAAAAGATTCAGAAGCTGTAGACCTGAAAGTTCAAACCTGCAACTCTTCTGTATAGAACTATCAAACACAAAGGCTTTTTATGACATTTCTACTGCAGAAGAATTTTGTCTATACAGAGCCAGAGAACTCTGGACGCTTGTCCATTCTGGACTGCCAAACTGCTGGAAATCAACATATTCTGGCATACATAGTGAACCCAACATGTTTAGAAGGCATCATTCAAACTGCATAGGTACAGCAGTGATAATTGTTTTGCACATAGGTGAAAAAAAAAAAAAATCAGGCTTTCTGATGTAATTTGTTATGCACACATCAATTGTGCAGCAGTGTGCAAAAAGAGTAGTGATGCCAGAACACACTGAATTTACTGCACAATGTCTGCTGCATTAATAATAAACTTGGTGTATTCAGGTTGTATCACACTTACTGTGCACACAAACTGTTTGTGAAGCTCACATCATTGGGGCTGATGGACTAGACTTACACTACAGGCCACACACATATATATTTCCAGCTAAGAAATCTCGTACAGGAATACAGAAGTATGCCTTAACCTCCTCCCTCCTCTGTTGAGCATGTAACTCTAAGAAATTTCAGAAAAAACATCACAGATGACCCTCGCCTTTGTATAGCAAAGAAGTAGAACAAAAGTCCCTAAGGAAGGTTAGTCCCAAACAATACAAAATGTATACAAATTAACTTACACATAGAAAGAGTTAGGAAGCCAGTGTTGTTCAGTCAGTAAGTAATAAAGCATCAAAAAGGGAATGCATCTTAACTGTGCCTTCATATTAAAGATGCTGTAGTTTAGGTTTTTAGATTTTGACTCTAGGGAAAGATGTTGGCAGTCATAGTGTGGTTACTATTCTGAAAGATTCCCAGGAGATGGTATTTATTTAGATAGAAAACAGTTTCTCAGGATAGCCTTATGGGAGATTCAATACATCTCTTCCTGAGGTTCCCGAGGGGACGGAAGTCAGACAACCTCACTTCAGCATCCTGCAGTACAACACAAACAACATCATGCTGGACACTCGCTCAGGACAAGCAGGCAGCCACTGTCAGTGGCTCATTAGGCTGTCACAAGAAGTAAAGGCTTCAAATGCAGGGATATTAATATTCCAGACACTGCATCTATGGTACATATGAAAGCCATTTTTTTCCCTGCACATATTTATATGGATATTACTCAATACCGTGGAGAAACCTTTTCCAATACTCGCTTTCACCCAGCTTGTAGCACACTAACCCAACTCCTCTCTGTAAGTCACAGGCCTGAGGGCTTTCTATCTATAGACACCCTTAATTGAATATACAGTGCACTGATTCAGTTAATAAAACCAGCACCATAGATGGCTTTCACCAGCATGTTATCCATATCCAGTTCACTGAATCTCTGATATTTAATTAATGCAGTTAATATGAACACAATATTTAAATACTTCATGTTGCCAGGATTTCTGGTCCCACACATAAAGTGAAAAGTACTCCAGAAACTGTTATTTATCCATAAGTTCCACTTTCATGGTATCAAGTCCTCAAATTAGAAGCTCAGAATTCTCAAAATCATTACTAAATTATGTTTATATATGTACATATGAGTAAATCCTGAAAGCTATATTTTGTTTACCAAACTGGGCTTTTGCATTTCATTTAGGTTTCTTTGGGTCTTGCATTTCTGCTTACAGTTCTCTTAAAACCAACTACATTTTCTGGAAAATTTAAACAAAATAAATGAAAGCTAAAATGAATCTTTTAAGGTCCTCAGGATGCTTTCATTGTAATTTCAGTCAAATCTGTTGGGTTTATCTGTGAGTTTGAGGAAGGGCTGGGAATCTTGCAGTGAACAATATTCCTCTCATTTACTCCTAATGCTTGAATCATGTTTCTGGCTGAGGTCCCAGCCTGAGACAGGGGTGAGCATAGCTAGTGCTAATAAACTGTCATTTGACTTCTCATCTTTTCCTCACAAGGAAAGGAAGGCAGATAGTGGAAAATTTGCCACATTTTACCCAAGGGAAGGAGAAATAAGTTGCCCTTTCCTTTTTCCCTCAAGCATACTAAACAACAACAACAAAAATTGTGGAGGTGCTCACATATTGTTGGCACAGATAGAGGGAATAAAGCTTTGAAAAGGTGAATCACCAGTTCTGGGGCAAGAATAACTAGGAATTCAAACATCTGGAAAAAATGCCATACTGGCTCCACCCTTTCTGCCATATAAGCCCATTTAAACACTATATTTTATAGCTAAAAAGAAAAAAATGTTTCCATTTGTTTTGCTACATTGAGACTCTGGAAGCAATGCCCCATTAGCCTCATATAGTTTACATCTGTTTTTACTTAAATACGAAAAACATAATGGCCCATGCTCATGATATATCTTATACTTTTTCACTCCCTCACACTAATCATTTTCAGTATACATTCCCCTCAAGTATGGGATGCTCAGAGGGAAAATCAGAGAGTTCCAGCATTTTTCCCACTGCCCAGTGCTCAGAGAACTACTCAGCATTGTACAAAAGCTATGGACATCACAAATTCCGTATGGGTAATCAGGGACCTACACCACAAAAATGCCTGGCCACTATGGAAAGAAACACTACTAATAATAGAAATACAGTAATAATAATAATCTCTAGCTTCCAGCACTGAGATGAAAATAGATCAAATCATTCAGAAGCTGAGATAGGAAGTGATGAATAGATGATAATGACTAGGACAGAAAATGGCTGGAGAGCATACCCTTTGTCCTCACACATCCCAGCTACTCTGGCCATATCTCTTTTGCTCCATCCAGCCTCACTGGCAAGACTCCTTCAGAGCCCTGACAGCAACTTAAAATTACCCTTCCCCCCATAACATAAGGGAGGGCAGTGCAGCTCCACCACCTGCTCTCCCAGGAGGGGAATCCCTGCCGGGGTGCTGGGTCTGGACGGGTGCAGTGAGACGTGATTACACCTCCCAGCACTGCCTTGCATAAATCTGCTCGTCCGCTTTCTGTACAAAGGACCTGGCTGGTTCTCTCCTTGTTCAATGAGGAAAGCAAGGATGTTCTCAAAAGAACTCATTTCACAGGTCTTTCTTCAGGTAGGGAAAAGCATTGCCCTCTTCATGTAGTATTTTCACTTCAAAGTAAAGAGGGAGAAAAATGAAAGAATTCCATGAAGGGCAATAAGTGAGAACTGCCTTGGGCATGACTGATGTATACAGTGGCTGTTTATACAAGGGTTTTACAAATCCCATAGTAAGAAGATTTCCTCTGAGTTGTTCTGCTGTCACACTCATGACTTCCTGTCCTATTAAAGAAATTTCTCACACCAAGCACTCTGACCACTAGGAGGAATGTGTGGATACCTTCATAAACATGGACTGACAGATGTGGTCATCAGATTTTTTTCTGTTATAATAAATAGTCTGAAAGAAAGGCAGATTTTATAGGCTTTTCTTTAGCTGCCAGCCACCTGCCACTGTCTTAGACAGCTAATTGAAATCAGCACACAGTTACAGCCTTCATCCTTCAGTGAGGGATGAAAACTTCGCATGTTATCCATACATTAACAAGTTGAGGCAAACAGGCTGCTGTTTTGTGTCTGGATTGTGCCGTGACAAAGAGGATGTAAAAACATTTTGCTGAACAGGAACAGATAACGTCATGTTTAATTCTATGCATCAATTAGGTCTCATATGGGTCTTCTCATGGCCTGGACAGATTCCCTACAAACTCTTCGTAAGGAACTCAGGAATCACAGGCCAACTATGATCAACCTTTTTGTTGTTGTTTGCTTTGTGGTTTGTTTTTTTTTTGTTTTTTTTTTGGCTGAGAAGCAATATTTGTCACCTGATTTCAGAGAAGTCTCTGGAGGAAAGTCATTAATGTAATGCATCAACCCTTTTGTTCCAACAAATACATTCCTGTTCTTGTGATAAATAACTAGGCCTACAGGAAATACAGTAATCTAATTCCCGCTTGTTGATAGAAATTTAAAAAGCATCATACTAAGATCATTTAAAAGAGGGTTTGAAGATTCTTTTACTTTTTAAAATATAAATATAATCCTCCAAGGCAAATGGAAACCAATAATGCTATAAAAGCCATTAACTGTAGAACAATTTCATTACAACACTGTTAGCTGCAAGGTCTACCACTAAGAAATATTCTGCCCAGGGATTTACATTATAATATACTCACTTGGTGAATATACTTGGAGATCTTTTTAGTCTCAGTTTCCTTTCAGTTGTAGGTTTTACACTGTAACTCTTCCCTACTTCAGCAAAATACTGCTTGATTAAAAACAACACGAAGAGGTTAAGTATTCCGAGAATTAAATGATACACCTCACAAAACAAACAACCAAGCCTTAATGAGAAGCACTTTCTTCTGGATGAAGCATTTTTAATACTTGCAGAAATAATTGATGTTGGCAGAATTTTGATATCAGTAGACCTCTAGTGGCTATTACAGTAATTGGTGATTACTTTTTTTTTCCCCAATATTTTCTTCTGAAATTAATACAGAAAAATAAAATAAAATAAATAAAATATAAAATAAAATAAAATAAAATAAAATAAAATAAAATAAAATAAAATAAAATAAAATAAAATAAAATAAAATAAAATAAAATAAGGAGCAAAACTGAAGCAAAATTTTATTAAGGTATAAAAAAATAATATTTAATTCCATAACTGTTATTCAGCAAGTATTTAGAGGCCTGGTTCTCATTGGTTTTAATAAAGTTACACAGCTAAATACCTTTAGAAATCTAGTCATCAAAACCAAAATCTGAGTTGAGTCAACAGCGGACGCTTTAAAATTTCCTGAGATTAATTAAAAAATATTTGTCAAACACTCTGAGAGAGGTGTTTACAGGTTGAGTCTCAAAAGGGACATGAAAGCACTTCCACCCTCTCCAGTCTGGGCATGTGTCCCAGCTGCACATACACTGTCCCTCCTCACTTTGCTCACTGGTAGAAAGAAACCTGGACCTGCAAGTCAGAAGTCATCTTCAGATGGCTTGGGACAGGTCCCTAGTTTGGAGAAGGAACTGGGGAACAGGACAATGTTTCTCATGTGCTAGAGTTAGCTGTGACTCTAATCTAGCCATAAATAGTCATATAGCTGGTATTTGATTAAAAATAAATAAATAAATAAATAAATAAATAAAAATGTTAGCTATTCTTTATTAATTTTGGCATAGTTATCGCACTGCAGTGCCTGTAAGCAGATGTAAAACAGATAAGATTCCCTTCAATGGTTTGTAGTAAAGGAACTAGTAAATGACAAGCCCTGATGATCTTTGAAAAAATCAGACTTCATTAGCTTAACCTGAATATAAGACTCTCAAGCCTAAATACCTGAATATAAGACTCTCAAGCCTAAAAGTTTAATAATTTGTTTATTCAAACTGCCTATTTAGAACTTTTGGCATAACATGAAATTTCCCTACATTATCTGACCAGGTGGTTCAGATAAACAGAGACCTGACTACACATGTATAATTTTTATTTTTCTCATTTCCCAAAATGAAAGTTTCAGGCTTTCAGCAAAATGCAGAAAGGCAAAGAGATGAAGAGAAAAATCTGTGTCCAGACGTTGGCTATCATGCTCTTCTCATGTGACAAGTTAAAAGGCTTTGGTGATATTTAGGCTTAACAAACACTTAATTGCTGGTGTAGATACCATTAACTACTTTTTTCTCTATGGGAATCCAAAAGGATTTTGATTCCTAAGCAGATACACTTGGCATCCTGCACCATCAGTTAGAAAGTGGTGTGAAATTTAAACTTTCATTGCCAGAGTGCCTCCCATTTTACCATATAAGAGGTTCCACTTTTGTCGGTTTCCATATACTATTTCTTTCAGATATATTTCAGATTCAGAATAGCTATCATTTTGTTTTCTTCACAGTGGTGTATCTTCAAGAAAATATCAAATCAAAAGAACTCAGCTAAGTAAAAGTTGTTCATTGGGTTCAACAGATTTTTGCTGAGATCTCCTTAGTATGCTGGTGAAGAACCGATTAATCAAGCACAATCAGAAAAGCTGAATCTTGTTTAAAGGACGCTCCTGGCATCCATGCATGAAAACACTGCCTTTTGATGGACCTTTGTGCCAAGATGACTTAATCACCTAAAATTATCACAAAAAATGTAATTCTGCACCATGTATTTAATTTTAGAACCTAAGCAGTATCTAGAAAATATCTTCTATGTATAATGTTACACACCTTAGTGTACACAAAGGCAGAACATACAACACTCAAAATGTTGAACCTTTACCATGCCACAGGATTTTTAAAAAGAATTTAAAGCCTTTATAATCAAAGATAGATCATCTTAATGAATGAAACACTCTAGAAATGAGTCCAAAGAGATCTGAGCACACACAGGGAAGCACAATGTTTTCAAATGTGTGCCAGAGTCAAAATCTCTCCCTTGAGGAAGAACTTCCAATACATACTCATTGAAGCTATTTTTGACTTATTATTTTAGGCTGAGCAGTTCAAAAAGAGAGCGTTTAAAGTATTTGCAGTTAAGCATTCATAGTTTCAAAGAGTTCAGCAGATGATCTCTTGGCAGTCTGTGTCCAATAGCTGTCTATTCAGATAGGATGACGGCTGTTCATTATCAAATCATCTCTTTGCCTAAGGGTGTTGCCAAACTTGTTAATGATAAGTTTGGCTGAGCAACCTGGATAACAGTGGAAGCAATATTACTCTGTAAAAACTGTGTTTTGTGCCAGCAGTGATAACCTGCCATTGCAAGGCTGTTTAGGCCATGGGAAAAAAAAAAAAGAAAAAAAAAAAAAAAAGCGATACATATCTTCTATTTTAAATGGAAAGAGTCCCACATGATTTGGTTATTTTATTTACAAGGATTCTTTGCATTATTGAATGTATACACAGCCTCAAACTGGAAACTTTAATATCCTAGTTCCCAGTATTTAACACTTCTCAGGATCTGAACATACTTTGGATGTGCACCATTTATTTTTCTTTATTCTCTATTCAAATAGCATTTTCCTTTGGCAGTGTATCAGCCAGATCCTCCAAACCCAGGAAGAATGCTGTCTGTAAATGAGATGAGTTTGCAGCTCTGATGATTCTTGACACACCCTGCAAAGACAAACCTTCATCCAAACACTTCAAATTCCTGTTCCTTACTCCACTGCTCCGAAGCTTTCTCAGAGCCAAAAGAGCTGGAGAGCCAGCCTTTGCACAACCTTCAGCTCTTCCTGTATGCTCCTGGTTATGGAATCTTTGGAAACAGAATAGTAGCAAGGAACACAGTAGGGAACAGCTTCATTTAACTTCAGCATAATTTCAATTGAATCACACAACAGCCCAGGTTGGAAGGGACTTCAGAAGATCACCAGGTACAATCTTTAGTTGTTCCAAAGATTGATTGTCTTCACTATAAAAATTTTCTTCCTTGTATCAAGATGAAACCTCTCTTCGTACAACTTGTATCTGTTGCCCATGGTCTCCTCCATGTGAAGAGAGAGCTTCTGTCCTCTTTATAACCAGCCTTTAAGTACTGAAAAACTGTGATGAAATCCCCCTGAGCCTTCTCTTCTCCAGGGTGAAAAGACCTACCTCCTTACAGTGCAGGTTCTCCAGCCCTTCAATCATCTTTTTGGTTCTCCTTTGGACCCTCTGTCTGCATCTTTTTGAATTGTGAGGCCTAGCATTAGACACAATACTCTAGGTGTGGCTTGAAAACCACTGAGTAGCATGGGATGATCACATCTCTATCTGTGCTGGTAATGAAGTTGAAAACTCAATAGAAACTAAGTTTGAACTCTCTTATATACTTTGAATGTTCCTGAAATGGAACAAGAATGCTAAGAGTGTCATCAACTCTTTTAAAAACTAGTAGTGAAGAGCTATGAGTTCGAGGCATTTTCTGGGCCCAGATTTCAAACCTAAACGTCACAGATGTTTATTTTTTTAATGAGTACTTCAAAGGGTTTATCAATGACTGTGCTTAAAACAAAGAACAAAGGAACTCACTAGTGTTTTGTGTTTATAGTCAAAACTTGTTTGCCCGGGATCTAGTTAGATATAAGGAGAAATGTCACGACTCAAAATGCAAAAGCAAGGCCTCAGCACTACCTTGAGGACTCTAACATCTAACAGCTTCCATATGGCTTTTTATGTAACCATGTCATACAACAAGCAGAGGAAGTTTCTGGCCTATCTTCACAGCTATCCTCTTCTTTCCTGTGTGAATGTGTCACTAAAAGTGCCTATCATGCTTCAGGCTGAGCTGAGCTGTAGCATGCAGAAAGAAAAGGCTTCTACTTCAGACACCTTTGGCCAATCCACCCATTCTCATATTTGACATGTTTACAGAATCTAATTTAGAGTAGTAAAGACTATCTCATAAGATGTAGGTGGATCTTAAAATACCATTCAGATTTCCAGCTTAGTCTGAAAGCTGCTCCTCAATAACATCAGAGGAGTGGATTTGTCAAAAGAATAGAAAAATCTATATATAGTCAGTGCTGAATCAGTGTGAACATCCAGGAAAAAAAAAAAAATGAATACAAGTTATTTGTAGTTTTCAGGGCCAATCCCTTCTTCTGAAAGCTTGTCAAATTTTGTTAAAGAATAGTGTAGATTTAACATAGGATAGAACTTTTTCCACTGACTCTGTAACTCACTCCTATTACAGATTATAGATGTCAAAAAAACTCCAACACCTCCATTCACTCTCATGTGAGCAATATGATAGTAACATTCTTCCTTTTTTTACTCATTCACCAGAGTTCTTGGGCACATTTCTTAAAGTGTCAATAAATTCCCCCCAAACTGGTAACTCAGTTTATAATCTGAAATGTATCCTTTGGAGTATTGTCTTTAAATTATTTTACAGCTTTTTTTTTTTTTTTTTTTTTTTTTAATTTTTGCAATCTATGTTCTGTCCTTCAGTCATATTAGCGGCAATTTCTGATACCTCCAGGTTCTAAAAGATATATAGTACTGTGACTCAAGGCAGCGGACATTCTTCTAAATCTCATCCTTACTTCATTTCCTCAGCTCCATTGGCCTTCAGATTTAACTAGGAAGATAGGAAAGTAGCCTTTCTAAGCTTTGCTATCCCAGCTAATATCTCTAAACATTCTGGATTAACGATGTTCTGAGTCATTAGAAATTGCTGCCACTCCTGTTGTATGGATGGGTACATTTGACAAAGATGGTAATATTCCCCCAAATGTTCCCAACTGAAAACACTTCCTTTAGTATTACTACTTGGAACAATAAAACTACTGAATCAGGGCTTCAATTTAAATGCACAGGCAAACACCCTCAGATTGCTTTGAAAAGATATTCCACATGTACAGGGTGGGTGGAAGAGGTGACAGCATCTCTTCTGGAATTTAGACAACATAACGCAGCATGCCATTTATGCTGTGTTACTGACTAGCTGGCATTCCCGAACAGATTTTGTTGTACTGAAATCAAGCAAGCATTTACCACAAACATCTATTTGGTTTCTTCACCATTTGAAGATCAGAAGGGAAAGCAAGTGAACTTCAGCAGATTTTTGTATTACCCCAGTACACTGGACTTATAAAATGTGCCTAATCTTAGGTTAACATTACATTTTTCATACTTACAGGGATGTAAGGACAACCAACTATCAGCTATCACAGAAATCAATATTGTGGACAGAAAATAACAGCTGTTTTTAAACAAGGTCGGAACCTCATTTGCTCTAAAGTAGTGTAGGCCCACTGAGAATATGATGCAAGACATTTGCCTGCACTGACATTTTCCTTTCACACACTGACAAGTAATTCTCTGTTATACAGCTTCTTCATGGAGTCACTGCAAGAGAACTTGCAAACCTTCACCAAGAGCAGCACTTTCAAAGGCATAAATGGCAGAAAAGCGCTCTCTCTCCTGCTACATCTCTGCAGGAGTTAGATGTCTAACTACCAGTTATGCCTCTGCCAGGCCCTCACTGCTGCCTCTCTTCCTGTCTTCTAGACAACTCTTTGGAAAACTGTTTTTGCTTGCTTCTAAAACTGCCTTTCTCTTCTCATACTTGGAATCCCAGGCAGAAATCAGCACGAAGAGATCTTACCTTTTTATTTGCTCTACCTCATTCTGCTCTTATGTCTTACAAGCACCAGTCCCCATCCTTTACTACCATTCTTCTTTGATATTACATGGTTACAGTTGGCAAATAACCAAATATGCAGTACTGAGGAAAAATATTCCTTAGACTGTAAGCTAAGGATTGTTTTGAAAATTATTTCTTTCCTGCAGTAACTCTCACCCTGGAGAGAAAAAAACCTTGAAGTTCTTCACCAATAACTACAGGAAGCTATGGAAAAAAAATGTTCTTTATCACCCTGACACTAATGCAAAAACTCTTTCAGTCCCCAGTCCATCTCTCTCCCTATCTGTCTTGATGTTTACATGATGGAAAAATGGTCTTTAAAAAATGAAAGTGAACAAATGAAAGGTGGTAGGAGGAAGGAATTGATTCCTGATGGTCTCTCTGTAACAAAAACATCCAACATTAAATCTTACTCAACTCAACATTACTCAACCCAGTCTAAATTTTAGGACCTTTCAAAATGCTAGGTTAGTGTCTGCCCACTTGGGCACTTTGCCACAGCAGCAAAAATGAACTAATAGTCTTCCACCTGTAATGAGCCAGGAGTCTCCTTTCCTTTTTGGCACAGGCCTTAAAAGGTATGGAGTTTATGAGTCCTTGCCTTGATTACCACTATCATCATTGGGCACTGGGACAGGCTCCCCAGGGCAGTGGTCATGGCATGGAGCCTGCTGGAGTTCCAGAAGCTGAGGATGTTCTATGGTTCTATGATCATACAAAAACACCTAAAGAATTGCCCTGGCTAAACCTCAGGAGAGCATTTACTCACCAGTACCAATTATCAAGTGCACACCATCTTTGTGTTCTCCATGAGACTTCTGACCTGACCTGCAAAGCACCATCAGAAACAGTTCCAGGAGGTGCCCTTAATATGGGCACCATCCTATAATAGGAAAGAATTTTGAGGGAAGGAAAGAGTTTCACTATAGGTTTCATATATGCGTAGATAGGTTTCATATAGGCTTCACTATGGAACCTTCTACAAGATAGTCATCCAGATTTATTTTTGACATTTCTTGCCTGGAAGAAGAATACACTGTTAAGCTGTTGTAGCTACAGCTGCCTCTCAGGTACAACCTGCAATATTGTGATAAGAGCTTCAGATGCTGACAGCCACTATTTCTTGCTGTTGCTTCTGTTGAACAGGAAAACACAAGCTGTCTGAGATGGCACACACCTTGTGACTTGTCTGAAAATGCATTCAATCAAAATCTTTTCCACCCACATCAGAACAACAAGAAATATATATATATATATATATATATATATATTTTTTTTTTTTTTTTTTTTTTTTTTGTGTGCGTGTCTTGGAAATTCAAGAAGTGTTTGGCTCTGATTGGATTTGGCATTCACAGAACTGACCCTTCCAGAAATTCAAGTCTATGGTATTTCTGAACAGTCTGGGATGGTCTCTAGAGCACATAAAAATGTAGCATCTGCTTAATAACAGATTCCCATATCATAAAGATCTATCTCTTTTCAGTGATCATTTCATTTTTTTGAAATAGATGAGTACAGAAAGAGATATATATTTGATAACAGTAACACAGATTTATAAATAGGAGTATAGAATATATAAACATAAAATCTATTCACAGAAATTGATACTTCTGTGTATATTTGAATTAGTTTTGTTCTTGTTCCATATTGTGTAATGGAATATACAAGAGGGCCAGAGGTTCGATACTAACTTTATTTTTAATAAATACTTTTAATAAACACTGCTGGAAAAATAACCTTGTCAAGTTGGCAAGCTCAATTTCTGCCACTCCCTGAGCAGTCTTTTCAACCCTTTGCTCTCTGGATTTTTCCTCAGAACCGATTCCTGTTCACATCTGTGCATACAGCCAAGCAGAAACATATGAGAAGGTATCCACCACACACTTACATAGGAAAGAAGAATAAATAACATTTTCCTGCCTTGAAAGGTGCTGAAGGAGGACAGTTTTCAGTCTGAACAGAAACAATGGAAAAGTCCGGAGGGTGGTTTTCTCCTTATTTTTTCATTTATAGTGAAAGTGTAGCTAATTCCACCATTCCTAAGAAGTAGTCAAACTGGATTTCTTTCTGATCCACAAGACAGGAATGTCTCAGAAACTCATTGCTATTCAGAGAAATAACAGTTCAGGGCAAAATTGTGGTCCAGTGCAGGGCATAAATGGTTTAAAAAACAAAGTTATTGACCATCTATCTGTATACAAAGAAAAAAGGGAAAGATACTGGTAACACCAACACTTGCTCCCTCCATCATATATATGTGCTTGATGATAAGGTAGGTTTGGGGTCTTACTAGCTAGTCTGTTTATCCGCAGGAATTAGCCAGCACTTGTGCTATACAAGATCCTACAGCCTTCAACTTCAACTAAGAAGCAATGGGCTTTATTTCTATTATAGCATTCCTGTTTGGTGGGACACATATCAGATGTGGAACCCCCTGCAGCTCTCCCTTCTGAAGTGTTATTGCAGCATCCTCTTCTACTAACAGAGGATCATACTAAGCAACAACAGAAACAGCAGAAAGCAAAATCAAATCCAGCCTGAATAGATTGAACCTCACCGCCCCCCAGACTACCAATCACACTACTAAAAAACAGAAACAGAAAATCCTAATAATCTACTGCTACCCACTCAAGTAAATTATCTATGCAGTAGAAGCTCTTTTGCACAGAAACTTGTTCTTCTGTGTGGCCATAGCAGTGTCTGAGCTGCTTGTAAAAGGCTGGAAGGCCAGCGGTATACATGGTTTCCTAGCTGGTGAAGAATTACTTATCAGAAAAACAATTGTTTTACCTTGTCCACCCTCTCCTTTGCAAAGTTGCATTTAAGTAAGCTTCTACTGAAATCAACACTGTACAATGCCAACAGAGAAAATTACGTTCAAAAATCACTCAGAACGCTCTTTTTTAAATCAACAGGGAGAACTTGGCCAGGCTGTCATCTTGTTTTTCAAACTCTACCAATAGCAGATGCTTTTTAATGTTTTCACCACCATTTCCTTATTTCTTTGGGTAAGCAATCTTAGGTTCCTTTTTTTTTTTTTTTTTCAGGGAATGAAAGGAAGCATGCTGCTGAGTAGCTGATTCAGAGAACAGAAAAATATTTGTCCTTGTTAACAGGCTTTACAACATCCATGCTTTTAATTAAAATAGAGCCTATTTGCAGGAGATATAACGATATGTGCAACTACAAGTCTGTGATTACTGTTGTAGCAGGGATTATAGTCTGAGCCAGGAATCTAAGCAGTTGCATAGTTCCTAGAAAGCACACATTACACACCCAGTGCAGAATTGCAGAAACGTAGCAGAAAGAAGAAAGGAAGATACATACAGGAATAGAGGCAGAGCCTGGCTAACTCACTAAATATCATCTCAAGCTTATCATCTCCACATAAACTGCATTGGTGGTTTAATTAAAGAACCATTGACAATTTTGTCATCCACATTAACTACTACAGGATCTCTTCAGCTGCTTGGGACCTACTATGAAAATGTGAAAAACGAAACCTTTTCTGCACAGGACTTTGTAGAAATTCTTACTGTTGACTTTAGTAAGGTTTTAGTTGCACCCTTATTTTTTGGGCATGATCATGCAGGATGCAATTTCCAAAAGTCAGGTCACTAGGGGTGAAAGTTCTTTTGAACATTTCATTAAAATATGGTCTTTGGAGAGTTAACTGAAAGGGTTATTTAGAAAAAGTTACCAATTTTCAGACCAGTTTTTATTTATTTTTTTAGACAGATAGAATTCCTTGATAAAGAAGATGGATATAGACCTGTAAAATATTCAATATTATTTATAGATTCCTTATACACAAACAAGAAGTCTTTTTAAAAGACACTTCACAACATTTTTTGCTTGCATTCACTCTCAGCCTCTCTAGACCATCTGGCTGCTCTCACTATTTGCATCACACCTCTTGAAGAGGGTCTATTTTCCCCATTGCAGGTAATTCACATTGAGAGTCCTCACATCTTGTAGTTCTGTCTCTTCATTCTCTCTTTGATAGGCTGCAGCTTCAGCTGCCTTCAGGATAATCATCCAAGAGACACTTAAACAGTGCGACATAACAAACCCACTGCATGTCTTTACCACTTAAGTCATTAAAATTTTTAGTACAGTTCTTATTTTGGTTCTTCTTGGAAGAGTAACTACATGTAACTGAAATGTCATTGCTCTATTTTGTTGTCTTTGCAAAGAAAAAATAAAAATATTCCCTGCTCTATCTCCTATTTTCCCATCTAACCAATAATAGCAATTATCATTACTAAGAATTCAAACCAGTCCATTGATATCACGGTTTTATCACACCATTTCTCAAAGCACAGAATCAAATTTTCTAATCAATTATCACCCTAAAGTACTCATTACTCTTGCCTTATCTAAAAGCTGCTAATGAACCACATCATTTTTCCTTGTTTATGACCTCATTCAAATATCCTTGCTTGTGTCTATAGTGATGTGAAATCCAAGTTTCAGAGTATGAAAAGCTAAAGAGAAAGGTTTGAACTGCACCTTCCAGTCAGATATAATTATTGCTTCATACACAAGTTTAACCTTTTGTTTACAGTAGGGACCTGGAACAGTTACTAACAGGAATCACTCTACCATCTTCTTAGGGAACAGCCCCACCCAATAAAGTACATGGGACATCAGGACTGCTAGAAGCTTGGTAGATGCCATCACTAGTTCTCTCAGACATGTGTTAAGCTGACTCCTTGATTCAGTTCATGAGAAATTGGTTTGTAAAAACTGAAATGAAACTGAAGATCTGAGGAAGGACATAAGAGGTAAGGATGCCAATATGCCTATGACCAAGGAAGTCTGCAGTAGAGACTGATCTCAGGGAAATGTTTCTGCTGGAGAGCCATGCTCTAGTTGCAATGAAGTGCACTAATGAGTTGCTTAATGATGGAAATGGAGAAAAGTTTCTCGGAGCTGACATAATGCATTAATTTCCTTTCCTTTCTGTGCACCTAAGTCTGAAAATTGTAAATAACAAATTTGGATTCTTCCTTTATGCTGCCACCTTTTATCTGAATATATTCTAATGGGAATGCCAACCATTAATGTTGAGGCTCTGGATTGGTTTCTCAGCATCACTTAAGTGCAATTCACAAAACACACAAATGAGGTGTCTTCCTCCACAGCATTTCCACAGGTGGGTTGAGTAGCTGATGAAGTCTGCCTGTCTGTCTGTCTGTCTGGGTGTTCCTCCAGTGCCCACCGGGCATGCAAGAGACTGTTTGAGCCTCAAACTCCCCCCAGTAAGCTGCAAGCCAGTCACCAACTGCTAAATGAATTTGTAAAAAAGCCTGTCTGCATTTTAATCTGTCTTGATGTTGTCTAATTATTTGTGTATTTTTTTCTGTTTCCAGTCAACCCGCAAACTATCACTTTTTGCTTTCTCTCAGTAACCAGGTTATGAGAATTCACAAGTACTTGGAAGAGATTGTTAAAGTTCAGCCTATACTGAAAATTCTGGAAAGATTATATATTTCTTCCTTCCTGTTATTAAGAAGTGTTAAAAATAGGTTGTCTCTCTGCCTCAGAATAATGAATATGGTTACTATTTAGCAAGATGAAATCAATTATTTGAAAACACTGCTTCACAGATCTCAGGAAAATTTATATATCTACTTACTCTGTGTTAAATATTGCAAAGTTCTGTAGTGCTGAAAAAATACTGCTCTCTTTTTGCAGATGAAGTATTTGTGTTTAGTTAGCAAATCACTTCTAATTTTAAACTTTCAGCATGAAAAAAAAAAATCAAGTAAGATACATTTTAAATTTCCATTAAAAAAAATTGCAAGATAACCCAGTGTCTTCAGGGAATTTCCTGTTCAGAAAAAAAAAAAAAAAAAAAAAAACTCTTTCTTAAATAAAATATAGCTAAGTAAAGAAATAATGGCTATATTTAATCCTCTTTAAAGTACATTACTTTAACTGAAACAAAAATATTTTTCTACATTAAATGTAATTGGGAAAAAAAATGTGGAATCAATGTCTGCCATATATTTTAATCATAATTATCAAAAAAACTCTAACTATACTGTAATGAAGCAAACCAAATTCAATCAAACTATCTCTGTACATAGCTCCTACTAAAGTCAACTGTTACCTACAAAAGGATAAAGTGGAAAGCAAAATTAAATGGGAAGAAAAAGCCTGAAGAATGCTAAGTTAAGGGGAAAAAAAAATCAACCAAAACCAAACTAACATTTTCAGAAATCCTTCTAAGCTTAGTTACAATGAGCTGCATATTGAAAATAAAAGCAAATTGGCTCTTTTCAGTACCTACGTAAGGAAGAGAGAGCTTGATGGGTTAGCACTATTGCCAAAGTGAGACATCTATTAACAGAGGACTTGTACAACACTGATGTAACCTGCAGACATGTTTTGAAGATGTAAACGGATACAGGTCTGAGGCAAGCCTTTTACACAGGAGTAGGCTTCACTTAACACTAGATTGCTCATGTTAAAAAAAAAAAAAAAAAAGTGGCTGTGAATAGAGTGAATGGCCTGCAAGCATTTTAGCATTATTTGTGAGAAGATAATTCTCATTTCAGAACTATTATTGGCTGAAAGTATTCCCTTATGTAATTATGGAATAATAGCTGAGAACTTGATTGTAACCAACAGTTAGTAGTTTGTTGCTAACAAGCCAAACATGACAAACAATTTTGAGGCAATTATTGTCATTACAAGCCATACTCAATTGTTCAAGGCAAGCGTAATGGAAAGTGACAGTTGTGCAGCTGGGAGGGTGGTGCGGGAAATGGGATTGTTCCCTGCTTGCAACAGACCAGTCACACTGTAGCTGAGAGCCTATGAAATGCATAATTCACATTTAATAATTTTTTAGTCTCTGCAACTAATTACGATATAAGATCTTAAAAAAAAAAAAAAAAAACAAAAAAAAAAAACAACAACAACAACAAAAAAAACATTATAAAAAATAAAGAAAAGACAGTTAGAATTAAAATGCACAGGGAAAGACATTCAGCCCAACCAACTCACAAGATGACTATGAAGCTGCTGCAATCAGCAAATGAATTAGGCAGGTCCAGACGGTTATTGAAGTTCTGGTCTTAGCCATGTATTCATTTATCATTAATCTGCACGGAGAAACACTGTTGCTTAATACTTAACATATATAGTTGTACAAGGAGTCAAAGGCAGGCTTTTATCTATCAGACTGTAGAAGAGCCTTATCAATCTGCTCAGCCCTCTGATGACAGTGCAAGTATCAGCTGCCTTGTAAGTAAGTAGCCAGTACATTAACATACTTCATTTGTTGAAAAGTCCATCCAGTACTCCAGAGAACCCTTAATAATCCCAAGGACTGAAAGTTTCTAATACAGCAGCGCCATTCATACATCAAGCCATTGCACAGGCTCAGTACAATGCATTATCACTGACATCGTAACAGCGTTCAAGAGTCCTTTCAGTGTCACTCGTAGCACCTTTCACATTGATAACGTGTCATCTCCAAAGAAGTCATTAAAGTGCCAGTGGAATGAGATTTGTACAATTGTCTGGATTTCTGTTCTTGTTTCAGCTTTGCTTTTTTTTTTTTTTTTAATAAAAAAAATAAAAACTTCTCTCTTAAACATATTTGTGCAAATCAAGTTACATCAAAGCAAACCTGATGGGCCAAATCACCCCAGGTGTAGCTTCACTGAAGCAAAATAATAGTATTATTGTATGCCAAGTTCTCAGGTCCATTTTAACTCTGCTTAGGTGAAAATGATATTAATTTTCTCAAATAGAGCCATGTATTATACCTGATTCCCTGTGTAAAAACCTCTGTAATTTTGACAAGAGTAAGATAACACTTCAGCTCAGCCCAAAGACTTATTCAGCAACATGCATATGTGACTCTGCTATCTCATGCTTTATTTGGTAATGAAGCTGGTGCTTGTGAGAGGCAGCAGATTGACAACTGCAGACACAGGAGACCTTTGCTTATCCTCAGAACAGATTGCTGGGCAGCAGAAGCAGAGACCTTCCTCATTCCCTCTTGCCAGTTTGTCTCAGTACTCATCTTTGGGATATGCTATGTGTTTGTTGCCCTCATTCATCCTCTGCTGCATCTGCTCAACCTCCCAGAATAAGGGAAAGGTAAAACCTGTCCATACAGGTGAGCTTTCCTCTCCAGGGAAATTAGAGCACGATCGCAAAACACTGTGCATAAGGTACTATATTATCAGCACTGCTTTGATGCTATGTGTCTCTTCTTTTCCATTTCCATGAGACAGACGGGTATCATAGATCTCATTCAGAATGCTAGTATTTATTGTTTCATCCTTACTCATCATATGAATAGAAATTGTTGCCCAAAATGTCACAGGTGTCACTGACTTGAGCAAGACCAGAAAGTCTGAATATATCTCAAAATTAAGAATCTCTCCTGGCCCCAACTTGAATGCAAGTTTATATGCTCTGCCATTTTGAAAATGAACAAAAACCAGTAAAGTAGCAGTTGTTTTTCTATGCTCTTTATAAGCTAACAGTGCTACATCCTCCACTCTTAATCAGCCCAAACCCACACTATTAAGCAAAAATTACCTTGTGCTTCAGAGTAAAATGCTTATTAACCTAATGTCCTGTATAAAATACAAGCATAATAAGCAACTTTTATAGCATTATAGCTGTGTTGGTATGATCTACAAATTGCAAATAAAACCAGTCAAGCCACAGAAAATCCCCCACATTAAAAGGCTTTCTACAAGCGCATGAGGTTGCATGAAGGAAAACTAGCAGGCTGCTTTTCATTTTATGTTTAATAGCACAAGCTATTACATCTTTATGACTTTGGGTGGTAATTTCAGTCCATCCTATGCACTATAGAAATGTCAGGTGCTTTGTTTTGAAGCCTAAAAATGTCAAGATTCTAAGTAAAAGACAAGCAAACCCTGCAAACATTTGGGCTAATCTTCTGTGGTCCGTTGCTGAAACTGAGCACAACTAGACCTCATATACAACAAGCCTATCTGGAAAACCTTTCAATGCTTGAACAGAAGTTAAAGGCACAATCCCCATTAATTTTAAATTAATTTACAAAATTATTTTACAATAAGTTTCCACAGAGACTTCTTAAATAGCAGCAAAAAGATTGCAATGAGGTTAGTGCTGAGAACCTTCTGCTCTCATGTTGGCTTTGTTACCACTCGCTTTACTCTACATCAATAGCACAGTCAAAACATAGGCAACAGCAGGGAGGATTTACACCAGTATGCTCCTTTGCCAATCTGTCTTCACTTTGGCCTGAACCCATACATCTCACTTGGTGTTTGAACCCATGCATCTCACTTAAATTACATTGTGAAAAAAGAAAAGTCAGTATTGTAAGACAGAGAGTCCAGGTTTAGTGGAATAAAGATAAAAGCAGAAAGAACTACTACAGTATAACCAATTCAGAAGGGGAAGATGGATTAAAAACTTGGCTAGGGCTCACTTCAGAGACAACAAAACAATGGCAAGCATGGGTCTAATAAACTCTGCACTCTTGCACAGACAAACAGATTTAACAATTTAATTGGCTACTTGTTTCAAGTGAAACTGTTGACTAAAGATTACATCTTTGATGTAGGAAACAGGTATTTAGATGATCCAAAACTTCCATCTACCACAAACACCATATGAGTGAAGGGAACAGCTAAAGTAAACCTCAAGCACTTCCTAAATATACGCTGTGTAAAGCCTGGCAACTTAAGCATGCTATGGAAAAGAGAATTGGCACCATCCAAATGCTCACAAGCTACTTGAAGGAATACTCCTCCACTGCATTACAGTACTATTGCCCAATTTTCTGTAAATTGAAAAAGAAAATGGGAAAACCTTATTACTGATCTCCATGTCTAAGGTTATATTACAACCCCTGTCAAAGGTTAAATCATGACACATTTTGTCATAACTAGACTCTATAAGCACAGTTTCCATACAATGTCTGTGAGGGGTATTTCTATATAAATATGTATGCACACATAACTATCATTTTCTACAAACTGGACTGAAGAGAACGTAATCCCTTGACCCAAATCCAAACAAAACATTCAAATGTTTTGCTACACCTCAGTAGAGTGAGAAAAACTGCAAATAGGAGAATTCTCCATCTTGTATGGACTTACAAATAGCCTCATCTCTGATTTTTATTTGATAGTTCACCTGGTGAGGTATCCAATTTAGCCCCTTCTTACTTCTAGGGACAGAATTGTGTGTGTTTCTTGTTCCCTCTAACTAGAGCCCCCCTGCTCTGCTCCTGTGCCTTGGTCACCAATGAATTACCACCACAAGTGAACAAAGCACACTCAGCTGTTCTGCACAGAGAGCTCCAGCTAGCAGGCAAGGGCAACCAGACTCCCGTTTTGCCTCTGGGCAGATCATCTTGTTGCCCTTCAGACAGACCTGTCTAGAGATCCTTTTTTTTTTTTTTTTGCTACAGAAATCATTTTGTACAGGTTGAAGCACTGAATTCCTAATTATAAAAAAAAAAAAAATGTATCTCCTTTATTTCAGACTCAGTTGGCAAACCTTGCATGCTGCCTGCAGTTTGAGACAAGAGCAAAAGGTTTTGATCCACTCGCATCCAAGTCCCTAGAGCATTATTAGAAAAAAGGAGAATCAAAGACAGCTGTCATGTGGGAGCTTTGCCTGCAGATGAGCAGTGTGCAGCACTCGCCCCAAGAACCAGCTTAGGACAAGGGAGCTGTAGCATTTATACCTATAAGGAAACAGACAGGACACAAACAAGACTCCCAGAGTAAGTAAACAAGAAAACAGGGGTGAACAAGAGGAGGGGGTACAAAAGAGAAAGGAACATTTCGGCAATTTGCAGCCCTATTATCCAGCTCGCTGCTAGAAAAAGCAGCTCCCAGGGACTGGTAACCAGATAGCCCTACCCCATTCCCAGCTGGGGAACAAACCGACTGCATATTAGAGATGCTTTCCTTTTCTAACTCCCCAGGGAAGAGCAGCAGCTCTTTTCCAACTCCTCCCCCATAGTTGCAGCAGCCCTGCAGGTGCTCACAATGCTATTTTCAGCCATCCACCAGCAGGTGTGACTCAAGGCCCTGTTATTTAAAAGCACACAAAGGCTAATTTTAAAGTGGGAACTGTCCTTCATAGTGCTGTGGCGGTTTCACTGCTATGGACAGAATTCACCATCTCTCTCTACTTTTTATTTTTTCCTCAGTTCTTCATTCCCTTTCAATCTAATATTCTTTATACAGGGAATTATACAAAGCCTTGGTACATTTGCTGAGCCCTGGGCTCTTGTGCAGTACCAACACGCACCCACTGCAAGCAAACATACACCTTCCCTCTCTGTGTCCTCCTCCTCAGCAGTTTCCTGCTGACCATGGTATTCCTGGATGAAGAAGTCAATTGCTTTCAGTGCTTTCACCTAGTACTGTGGGTTGCTCTCATATTTGCCTTAATTCTGTTCAGGTTCAAATGACCTAACCATAAGAAACAGAGAACACAGGGTACTAGACTAGAAGATGTTGAGAAACTGCAGGCCAAATTTTCTAGCTTGATCTCTGCAATGGTGTTCCAAAGCCACATACATGATTGAATACAATGCAGGTATAGCTGCAGATAAGAGGGTACGAACGCATTTTGTTCCCTTGATGTAGGGCTGACATTTCATGGTGCTCTGACAATCTGAACTGGAAGTGTCTCCATCTATCCCTTGTTAGCGTGGCCAGATCCACCACTGCGTTCTTCTAGGGTACACTGACTGTTTATATCGTAGCATTAATCAGTGTAAATCCATGGGAAAAGAATGCTAGATGTCCCAAAATATTCTTACACCAGCTTGTATGGAAAGCCATGCAAATGTCCAGTGGCAGAACACACCACTTCTGGATCTGTCACTAATCCAACCCAGACAGCAGTAACTCCCGTTAGCAAACGATTCCCATTAGCAAATCATTCTACCAGCAAGAGTACGTTTGTGGCAGCCGTCCCGTTCCACCACAGGCACCATTCCCAACCAGGTGTGCGTGGGCAATCACACACAGCAGTAAGTTTCCACCTGCCAGAATGCAGCAAACACATTCCAGATAAACCACACGTCAGGTGTCTTTACCAGTAGACTGTATGTGGTGGCTGACATAAAGTCTCATGGACATACAAAATAGTTCAAGGGAAAGGAGAAGGAATCGCTTCAGACACACATCTATGCTTAAGTGATAATTTGGGTGGGCATACACTATAATTAAGTATTAAAATTGTGAAATTTTACAGTAGAAGCTGTGACAGCAAAAGGAATGCTGCTGTTAGGTTCACTTAAGCTCCCCTTTGTCTTCTTTCCTTCCTGTTCTGCTTCTTTCCCTATGTTCCATTGTTCATTAATTTCCTCCAATTTTTTATTTTTTTTTTTCCCTGCCCTCTCCTATCATTCTTCTTTCCTCCCCCTTCTCCCATTCTCTAATGTCTTCCAGTTTCTCCTTCAGCCTCTTCTCCAGTACCTTGAAACACAGAATTGCTATAACTGGCCACACTCAGGTTTGCTACCTGATAGCATCTAACACAGGAAAACCATGAGACAGGCAGAGCTGTTATTTCAAATCTCTCTATCAGCAGATGCTTTAGCCAGAAGAAGCAACAAAGAAATAGTATTGCCTTAAGAAGGTGAGCAACTGCCATCTGGGAGGAGAGGAGGGAAAGCAGAGAGACTTAAAGCAATTCTGTAAGATTACACTACCTGTAGTTCAAAGACCATAGTGCATTTATTTGCCACAGATTTTAAATAGCAAGTGACAGATTAGCAGCATTTTATCTTTTGTACATATGTTCTTCTATGATCAGATGTGGAGTGTTACTCTGATTGCAGAATGTATTAAGACATGTATGACAGGCATTTCTCCAAGCTGTGGCACTGAGCTGTGAGTTTTACTTCAGAGTTACACATGCACACAATTACTATTAAGAAATACTTCATATGTGAAATAGATTGAGTATATATGTAAGTGATAACCTCTAAAGCACAGTTTTCACTGAAAGCCAGACACATAAAACAGGCACCTTCCAAAGAATCCCTGAAAACTCTAAGTTAACCGTATTATTACATATTAGCCCTGAAAAGTCAGACTTCAGCAGGAAAGCAAACTGGCTTCCCCTGCTTCTTGTGCAGAATTGCCTAGGAAATTATAATAAACATCCTTCTCCTTTATTCGTCTGGAGAGCAGCACAGCAGAAGGTCCTGCCCATAACCAGATCCTATCAGTCTCTGTGCAACACACACACCTTCTAACACACATAGCTTACAAGCTAACAACTGGTGATGATGCAAAAAGTGGAAAGAATCCAGCTTAACCACCAAATTCCATATATATAGTGTTCAGGAGAAATATAAGAAGCCCTTCTGAATTGGCACACTTGTTCAGAAAATTACACAGTACAGAATACCAATATGTTGATTTTGATAGCCACAGAAAACACCTGCACTTTGGGTGTTGCACATTCATGTGCCACCCATGGGCCACCTTAACATGCTGTATAGCAGAGGCTGTGCATGAGCTCCATCCCCAAGGAGAAATTTCACTTCAAACCAGGCCTATCTAACCCATTCTGTAACAAGGGCTGAAATCAGAGTACTCATTTGTGCTCCTCCTGTGCAAAGTAAAACTTCTATCTCTTTCAACAACAAATTAGCTTCATGTTGCAACTAACCTAGAAATAACTAACATTCAGTTTCAATGCTGCTGGTTGCATTTTCTCTTCTATTACATCTATTTCTCTGTTGGAGTTTGTCTTTTTCATCCTATTTTCTGAATATCGCATCCCGTTCCTAGCTCTCAAACAACTGCTCTTCTGTTACATACTTCTTCTCTCTTCTCTCTCATTTCAACTACCAAAACCAACTTTCTCACCTTTCTGGATTGCCCTGGAAAGGTTTGAGTTTCATTTCATTTTATGCCTGCGTATAGTCACATTTCATATATAAAAATAATAAAATAATAACACTTTACATATAGTGATCTAAGCACTCACCTGTTGCCTAAGCAACAAGTAAATTAACTTAAAAAAAAAAAAAAAAAGAGGGGAAGGGAAGGGAAGGGAAGGGAAGGGAAGGGAAGGGAAGGGAAGGGAAGGGAAGGGAAGGGAAGGGAAGGGAAGGGAAGGGAAGGGAAGGGAAGGGAAGGGAAGGGAAGGGAAGGGAAGGGAAGGGAAGGGAAGGGAAGGGAAGGGAAGGGAAGGGAAGGGAAGGGAAGGGAAGGGAAGGGAAGGGAAGGGAAGGAAAAATACAACCAACTTCATCTTTTTCATGCTGATACAAAGGGAACATACATTTCAAATTACCTAATGAAACTCACTATGAAGAAAAGGACACAGCAGGTACTAAATGAAGGCACAGAATGGGAGAGAGACAAGACAATACCACATTTTCTGTATGAAAAGAGAACCTTACCATCCTGCTGGCCCTGGAGATTCTGAGGACTTTGCATTCTCTCTTCGAGATTTGAGCTGAGGTCGGAGTTCACAGCTGACATCCTAGTAGAGTCACTCATATCAAACTCATCACTTTCTATAGAGCTTTCATCCTGCAAATTGAAAGTTTCAGAGACATGTCAGAAAATATTGTATGCTGTTCATATTATATGTGGAGCTCACCCACTCTAATTCATTTCACTTATACCTGACATGGAATACATTCACATAGTAATACTTCATGTATATAAGTGAACAAGCAAAGCACATAAAGAGCAAGGAACACACAACATTTATGTGATATGATAGTCTGACAAATGCAATTTGATCGACTATGATGATACTGCATAATCACACTCGTATCTGTTTCCATAGCATTTTGTAAAACAGGGTTGTAACTAGAGACCCCATGCAAAGTCCTTGTTACTCAGGCATGGCTGGGGAGAGCTTCTCCACATTCCGTGCCTGAATTTTCTACCTTTCTGAAGCAAGGCAGGTAACCCTGTGCTTACCACTTACAGTAAAATATTTCTAAATTGCAACTTGACCTAATAAGAAACCACAACCAAATTCTCTTATCATGACATCACCTTTACATTGCCATTGTGTTTACAGAAGCATCTATGAAAATGATGAAGATTGTTTACCATGCTCAAACGACAGTCAATTGCAAACCAAAGTAATATAATCACATGAAAATCACTTGGAATGTATTCCACCTCATACATCTTTAATATGACTTATCCATCAAGTCCAATTACAGAGACACTTCTAGTGATGGTAATAGAGTACAAAAAGTCACAATTGGAAAGTTTGTCCCCATTTACACAAGCAAAACAGTTTTGTATCTAGTTCCATGAGTGTTCACATACGTGTTTAATATGTGTATAATATGTGTTTGATTTCACTTGTTTCAGTCCCACTGAAGTTCATGCAACCACTTATAGATTAAAAATTTAGTATTCACAAGTCTTATTCTGTAAGCTGTGGAGGCAACATATAAACCTACAGTGCTATATTTTCAGTAACATTTTTTCTGAGATAATTACTCCTGTTGTGAAGAAAAGCCATTTCAAGTGCGTACAGAAAAATAAAGCAGGTAACTTTGTATCCCTTAAAGATTAGTTTAAAATACTTTTCCAATTAACATAAGCCTTTTTGTTTTAAAATCAAAACAAACAAAAAATGAACAAAATTAAAAATTTGTTTTAACAAATAACAGTCTGTTGTTTGGGTTGCTTATCAGAAGTAACCCAGAAAAACAGCAAAGTTTACAATTTGATTTACCATGTATTTACTGTGAACTAGTTTCTACAGATGCTACCATTGCTTTCTTCTTTCTAAGCACTTGGCCCTTCGATCAATTCCTCACTTGGATCTTGGTGTTTTTTCAGCTTACGTGGGTGTTTCTTGTTGAACCAGTATGGCAGTACCAAATGCCATCCAGGGGTTAGAGAGGAACAACACGCAAGGTGATATTGTTCTGCACCATCACAGCAAGACAATGTCATGTAATGGCACAAACACAGCTTGTTCTCAAAGTTTTATTTAAAAAAAAACATGAAATGGAAGAGTGAGGGCTTCTATAGTCGGTACTCCTCTACCTCGCCCAGGCAGGGTGTTAAGCACCCCAGATACAGTAACAGCAAATAAAAGAGCTATGACCTTGTGTGAGCTGGGCATGGGGAGCTGGTGTCCACCAGCCTTGTACCCCAGACAGATGGGGCTGAGGTACACAACAAGCTGGTTCTGGGATTTAGGGAAAATGCATGCTGCTTTCTCATAAAGCAAGATCAAGACCCGAATTCCCTAAGATCTTCTGGAACATTATGCTAGTGTTAAGGCACAGTGGTATTTCTCATTGATCCCTGCAGGGATCAGCAAGCAGCAGCTTACATTTTCTATTTCTGAGGCTGGGCAATCTATATGGGCTCCCAATAACACAAGTATGGTTATCTGCTACTTGCATAGGTATAAAAAAGCAACACCATACATGGGCAGCCTGTGTTTGCCTCTGTAGAGCATCTCCAACTCACTGTACACATTGTGTAAAACACTTTCTGAATTTGATGTACCCACATGGGGAGCATGAGTTGGTAGCTGCTGCCCTTTGTACCAGTTGCAGCACAAATGTAAATTCCCACATGTGAATGAGTTCTCCAGTTAGATCAAGCTTGTTTCCCGTTCATCAATGGCCTCAGATGAAAAATGATGAACTGAGGATGAGAGAACTTGGAGGTTTTCAATCACTGTACTAGCTGGTTGTGGCATCTCAGTTCACTCCTGTCTCAATTCCACCCCCTCCATAAGAACACAGATATGATTGATGAAACCTTGGAAACAGAACCTTCTTATAAACCCAAGCATGTTTTTAAGTGCATGACATAATCTGAATGTATGCACCACGAATCTTCCTGCTTTGTACTGTAACATTTCACTGCCATTTTTTTTTCTGTGTAAGAAATGTACAGCCTGTATTTAAAAAGAATTTCTTAGCCACAGTTCTTTGAGAAAAGATGTAAAGATTATCTTGAGAACTCTCCTTGTGTCCACTCTGCCCTGGCAAACACGTTATGACTAAAATATATCAAAAACTACTTTTCTTTTTATAAATCCAACATTGCCAACATTTCATACTCAGTAACATCAGAGCTACAAAACTGAGCTGGGCACAGAGATACCAAGCAATGCTGCTTCCTGCTGCCCATGTATCATTGCCACTGGTTCATCCAGATGAAAAAATGGTTTAAGGAAAATATCAGTCATCAGACCAGAAGGACAACACCAAAACATTCAGGCTATAGAGAAACTGTGGCAGATGGCCCTGATCCATCATGAGTGCCTGACCCTACTGTGGGCTGAGTAATTCTGAAAGAGGGGAAGTGGGGAAACCAAAGAGTCCTTTAACTCCTAAGGCTACTGCAGGGATAAAGCCTCTTACCTCCTGCTGCTTGAAATCCTGCTGCCAGATTCCTAAAAAGGGCCAGCACACACTAGGCTGCATTTGTGAGTGTGAAGAACCCAGAGTCAAGGAACTCTCCACACACCCTTCCCAATAAAAATAAATACATAATTTTTTTCAAAAATAAACCGAAGAAATAGGCAAAAGTGAAACAAAGATCCTGATATTTCTACAAGAGTGACAAAATCCTCATTCTGTGGGGTGCTGAATAATTCATACATCTCCAGCAGTAGCTGATAGCTACTTATTATGAAACTAAATCTGGCTGACTCCACAAAAGTCAAGGGTCACTCAGGGTCTTTGGGATAATGCAGCTGCTAAGGTAGTTTTGGGAGGTTCTCTTTATAAAAAATAATAATTAAAATTTTAAAAAAATAAAATAAATAATTTAAATTTAAAAAAATAATAATTTAAATTTAAAAAATAAAGATTTTTTTTTTAATCTTGTAGTCAAGCAGCAGGACTGCTATTTGGCTGGCAAATGGCTGGGCTTCTAAATATTTGGCAGTTCAAATGGTAAATGAACATATTTCTAGGAAAATTAGTGTACTGCAAAAGGTTTGGTAGGTGCCTTCCAATTGACAAAGTATCTCTTAATATCTGAGAAAAATTTGAATAAATCACAGAAATAATTTTTGAAATGAATTAAATGCAATTCAACTCCAGTTCTCTCTAAGGATCTTGATTCTCAGGCTACAGCTCTTTTTTTTTTTTTTTTCACTGTCTTTTTAGTTGAGGTTTCAAAAGAACCCCCTACTCTTATTTATCAAGCTTTTTGCCTTAAAGATATCAGCTGATGTTGCTAAGGTTTCCATCTATCTCACCATAATGTGTTGCACCCTGGCTACTAACCTTGAGAACATCATGGCATGCATTTCAGCTGTCTATGGTATTGCTCTCGAGAAGCGGACAATGAAAGTCACTGCTGAGCATAGCGCTAAGTCTGAGGCAAACATGCTGCCCCCCTTATCGTTTGCAGTGGTTCAGACAGTAAGAGGGCACCTTTGGGTTCTTTGAAGCAGTAGAACATATTACCCCCAGCCATGGAAGGGCACTAAGTCATGACACTTTCTCTCAAACTGATTACTTGCACACAGCCTTGGTTTGATTTCAGAGTTACTATTCTAGCAATGAATTATAAAGACAGGATCCACATCAATCTTCAGTTCAGTTCCTTGGCTACCACAAAGACAAACAACAAAGAATATAGGACAACAACAACAACAAAAAACTTAAAAGGTTTCATTTTGTACCTCATCTTGCTGTGAATTTAGTAGCTGCAGCTTCATGTGTTTCATATAGGCCATGGTAATTGGCATATTGTAATCAATCATACTGGTCACCAAAGTTGGAGGTTTTCCATTATCTGTAATAAAAATATTTATTATGCATTATATGTTGGTTGTGGAGGCTACTTCAGCCTACTCGGCAGTCAAAGTCAGACAGTTATGTCATTTAGTTCTAACTTTGGCATTTTCAATTGCTTGTGGGCTGTGCAGATGGAAATCTCCTGAAGAAAAATGGAAATCAAGTTTGAAACCTGGAAAGTGATGAGTACTTCTATCCCAAATGACTACAGCACATGCAGTCTATCTGTTCCTTATGTTTAAGCCTCCATATAAACATTTCCCTAGCAAAATAAATGATTTCCTCCAGATAGAATCATCTTTCTATTGAGGGTGCATATGGTATTACACTCCGTCCTTAAGCAAAAGCAGATGATTGACTACCTTCCAGCTTAAGTAAACGAGATGATCTGACTTATTGAACTGTTCCAGTCTACCAAATTTTTATGAACCCTCACTTAAGCTAGGCAAATATAAATGGGTATTAGAAATAAAATTACTTTACATTCCGCTATTTGACACTAAAACTACCTTTATGATCTGCTCCATCTGGGTTTAAATGCATTCTTTTCTGGCACTCTGAGCAGCTCATTAGAAATCGTGTCACCGCTTCTCTCGGTAGGAAGGCATAGGTCTCTGAAATCTGAAAAGAATAACAAAATATAGGTGTTATTATATAAGATGATTGAACATGATTTAACAGAACTGATCATTATATTTCCAAATAAGGCATATTTTCATATAATGCCAGGAAGTACAATGAAAGAGTGTTCTGCGTACTATACAGAATTTCAATAAACATCTATCCAATTTGCCTACTTCTCATCTAGTGGCTAATAATAGTAGATACTGAACAAAATTTCACTCCTATCAATACGGGCTTCCTTTTCTGTTTATAGTTTTTTTCAATTTCTTTCAGCAAATAGATTCATACATAACTGGCTTCCTGCTGAGGGGCTATCTTTAAAAAAGAAAACTGAAAAGCATCATTTTTCTTATAACCAATACAAAATAAATAAATAAATAAATAGGTAGATAGGTAAGCTTGGCTTATATGCTCTATTTGTTTTGATTGTAACAATATGTAGACAGATACAGGATTCAGTGCATTAGCAGTGATGATTTGTGAAGATAGTATTGGAAAGCTTGTGACTTATATTGCAGGGCAAATAAATTATTTTTATTAACAGTTATAGAATTTGGGAGTCACTCAAATTTAGAGATTCTGCATCACCTGGAGATACCTTGAAACAATATATTTTGGTTGTCTCCTACTTTCAATACAATCATTCTTTCCAACCACATACTCAAGTGTGTCAGAGGGTAGGAGGAATTTTTATTTTTATTAAAAAAAAAAAAAAAGAGAGAGAGAGAGAGAGAGAAAGGAGAGGAGGAAGGACTTGGAAGGACTTATTGCTGTTTTGAAAGATTGCATTTTTCCCACTTTCTCTCTAGGAATGCATATATCTTTATAGACATTTTTGCCTTGCTGAAAAGGACTTGGTGATGGTTGGTGCCAAGTTGAAAATGAGCCAACAGCAAACTCTGATCACAGATAAAACAAATTTTGTACTGGCTACATAAAGCATATGGCCAGCAGATCAAAAAAAGTTATTATACTTCTTTACTCAGTGCTGGTAAAGCAGCAGCTGGAATGTCATGTCTGGTTTGCCCCTCCACAGTTCAAGAAGGTGGCTCAGAAGCAGGAGAAGGCCTTGTAGCAGACCACCACAGAAGCTGAAGCCCAAAGCAACTGACTTGGACTTGATTTGAGATTTGTTTTGTGTGACAAAGAGTAAGTTATGAGGCAGAGAAAGATCTAATTGCAGCCCACAACTACCTGAATTGGAGTTACAAGAACTGTGGAGAGAAACCCTTCAGAGTTTTAGCCACCAACTTCATTGACAACAGCCACCAATTGTGGCTTGGGACATTCAGACAGGACATGAGGAAAAATTTTTTCCATTAACAGGCTAGGGTACAGGTTTATCGGATGGACAGAAGAATCTCCAACCTCAGATGTTTTCAAGACATTGCCGGGCAAAGCCATGGCTTTTTTGTGATTCTATTATAGACTCGCATTTTACAGGATGTATATATATACAGAACAATGCAAGTGTGAAGAATCTCTAGTCCTTCTTTTCCCGACCAAGGTGACTGTTTTGCAATAGAGATGTTTCCCCCAAAAAGACAAAGTCCCAGCAAGAGAGGTTAAAAGAAGGATCAACTGATATCTACTTGTATTCCTTAACTGCAAAACCTGCAGCAGGATTCAGTTTCCTATCAAGAGGCTATGTTGATCCAAGTCTACGTAGGAAGTGCAGAAAGATGGAGGTGGACTGTATGAAAGTGTGCATACAGAAAGGACAAGATACTTTCCTTTAACTGGATGTAAATGGGATTAAATATTGTGCAAAAAGCTTGTGCTCTTCACAAGGATGTTAAGAGCAGGGTGAATGATCTACTTTGTCCCTCTTACACTCCTCTTGACCTGTTTGTCACCTACTTAGTCTGTGTTGAAAGTCTCATTTTCTGAAACCCCATGGACCAAATTCATCAGTGACACTGTATTTTGAAATATAGGTGGAATTTAAATTAGTGCTTTGCTGATGTGACATGAGTTTGGTCTGGAAAAACATGGGAAATTACGCATTGTAAAATAAGAATTATTCCATCCTGTTCATAGTATTGTTGTTCAGGCTGTTTATTGCTTTTGTTTGTTTTGTTTGTTTGTTTGTTTGTTTAATATATAACAGAAATCTTCATAGAATTATAGAACCATAGAATATCCTAATTTGGAAAGGGACACACAAGAGCCATTGAGCTGAACTCCCAACTCCACACAGGACCACCCCAAAATCAGACCTATGTCTGAAAACATTGTCCAAACGCTTCTTGAACTCTGGCAGCTCGGAGCTGTGATCACTGCCCTGGGGAGCCTGTCCCAGTGCCCAACTGGGTGCAGAACCTTCCCCTAACCCCCAGCCTGACCCTCCCCTGTCCCAGCTCCATGCTGTTCCCTCGGGTCCTGTCACTGGTCACCACAGAGATCAGTGCATTTGGGGAGAAAAGAAGGGGATTATTTTAAAAGTAAAATTTGTTCTGTGAGAAGAACTGGTATCGATTTTCCTTGGGCCAAAAACAATTTATCTGAAAATGTAGGCACTAAATGAAATCCCTTCTGAATGAGAGATCCTACCAAACATATTTCAGATCATTTTACCTGTGTTTTGTTTTTGTTTTTTTGTTTTTTGTACCACTGAACAAATGCCTATTTACCTTTCTAGATTTGAAAATATTGGTTATACTCAGACTTTATGGAATATAAAATGAAAGAACTTACTTAAAATCAGATGGAACTTAGCATTAAGAAAATTGCTAAGTGCACATATGCAGCAAGCTCTCTCTCATAACATTTAACATATTTAACACTGTATTGAAATTAATGGAGCTTACCCATGGATTCATTAGTTGCCTGCATTTGATGGGAATGCTCCATTTATTCTAATCAAACATCTCTGTCGAAATTCCATTTCTGCTCAGAAAAGACGAAAATCCTCCATGGAAAGCAAGTGAGCTAAGTCCCAGATTTGATAGGTATGCTCTACTGACTATAAAGGAACCAGGTTTTATAACTAAATTTTCCACACAGCAGATGCTTGTGTCTCCAACCTCCCACTGCAACACAGTTTTAAGGATGCCCTTCCTTAAATAACATCAGTTTTCACCAACTTCCTCCCCTGTTTACTTTGTAGTTTGAATCAATCACTTTAATCACTTTCAGGCCAAGACTTCAGCTTGTGTAAATTGCCATAATACAATACGTATCAAGTTAAAAGAGATATGTAGAGGACATGACCTACAATTTTCCTTAATCTTGCTTCTTGAATATATCTAAAAAATCTCTTTTCAATTTTCAGTGGCAGAAAGTTTTTTTTTTTAAAAAAAAACTCACACCCCCCAGCAGTGCAGACTCCTGTTTGCTTTTCTCATTGAAGAAGGGCACGTCTACTCCATAAGATGGAGATAGCAGCTTGCTAGCTCTGGCTATGCTCTGAACCAGCTGGCTTAGCACCAAAAGTGGCCTAGAAGATCTCTAATAAAATCAACACAAGGTTGAACGTAAAATATTGTATTTTACATCTAAGTGGAGTTTATCAGCTTGAGCTCAAGGTTGGACTGATGTAGTTCATGGAGCTGGCTTGTGTGTTTTTCAGAGCAAAATGGGGAGGCCCATGACACTTTGTAAGTAACTACACTGAAATACCTTAGTGGTCTGACTTCATCAGAAAAAAAAATGTTTCTATCCTCTATTCTGTCTGAATGAAAGCAATAATGACTCAGTCCTATTCTCACTGTCTTCTGTAGCACTGCTCCTAGTTCTCTTCTCAAGGCCATTAGCTAACAAAAATATAGCCAGGCCATATCATTCAGTGATGCCCTGCAATAAAATAATACTATTATAATGCAATTATTAAAAACAAAACAAACAAACAAGCAACAACAACAAAAAAGTGCTTTTACATTTTAAGAAAAAAAAAAAAAAAGCAGAAAAGTTAATTGAATTGAATTGGGGGATATTACATTGTTTATATCCACACACTCATGATGCAGACAGGCATATATTTGCTATCATTTACGGGAAACTGGTCATGCATATGTCTCTACCAACCAGAGAACATGCAGCACTGATTTATCATGCTGATATAACATCCCAGATTGCATCCAATTTACCGTATTAATAAAGTATCCCAAGGTGCATCCAAAGAGGGAAATATGACTTGGATTGCTTAAAAAACAAATTATACACATGTTTTCTTCAAATGTGATGCTTTAGAAGTAGCCTTATATAATTCCTTATTCTTACTGGAGGTTTTATTGCACATTAGTACATCTTCTGTTCCTTTGTAGAAATGCATTGTATCTGGATGTATCCCAGTTCATGGACAAACCAGAAAATACACAGATTCGAGCAGGTCGATGTTTAGGTCTTGTGTGCTAGGTATAGCTGTTACAGCTGAATGCTTTTAATATTGTAAAGGGGAAAAAATATGAAGAAGAAACTAGACATCTGGAGCATTAAGCAAAGAGTGCCAAAATAATAAGCGTTTAGTTTACCCCCAAAAGTTACAGGTTAGGAAGCAAAACATTCCCTAACAATATAGTCCAGGCAGGCCTAGATATATTTTGTTTTAACTCTGAACACAAAGGACAATAAAAACATAGTTGACATCAGTAGAATAAGAGTTAAAACTTTTATGACTTTATTCCGCTGTTCATAAGAAGTCTACAGTACAACAGATTTTGACATATATTAACCCTTCCAAAACTTCGCCCAGCAAAAAAGTCCTTCTAAATCTGGAATTGGTCTATGTGCTATCTATTGGATTCTATGCAGAACACAACTACTATGAGGGAAGTAATCCAGTAGCTGACCATGTAATCTGTTTTACACTGGAGCTAAGTGAAGTATGCCTTAACTGTCTATGAGAACTACGTTGCCTTCCCATTGCGTTACTGCGGGCAGAGAAAATGGGCAAAATTAACTTTTTTCTCCCCAAAGTCCAGACGATTTAATTGCAGGACGTTGTGATGATGTAGTTTTCAGAGCTCCATTTTTATTTGGAAAATTAATGAGCACTAAACTGAAAGGCAGATTTTAGGACACATATGGCATAGTCGGAAAGACAAGTGTGAGGAAAGAGAGTGAAATTTTGCAAGTGAACCTATTAACCCCTAAAGCATTAACATGGAGAATGTATGTGTAGTCTGGATGATACGATGTGTCAGAACAGAGAGAATTTTTGGTGTGCGTGTATATTTTTTTAATTAAGGGTAATGAGGTGAAGGGAGATGACTCAAAGAAGAATTCAAATAGGAGAGAGAGACAGAGAGAGAGAGAGGATGGAAATCTGTCCTGGGCCCAGAGCCATCAAACCAGGTGGCAGAAACTGGTTTCTTGATGACAGGAGGGCAAACCAGCCAAGGAAAGTCCTCTCCTTTCCTAAGCAAGAGGTCAGAATAGAAGACTGATGTAAGAAAGCAGATATACTACTACTGGGGGTTTTATCAAGAGCTCACTACCCTGCTATATTGTGGAAAATGCTGTTCCCTCTCATACTCAACTTCTACTTTACAGCTCCACTCCCTCCATGTAAAAAGACAGGCTTTCTGAGAGAGAGGCACATGTTAGCTGGTTCCTTGCCAGGACACTCAAAGCTTGCCCCTTGCAAGAAAGCAGGAACAAGTCAGAAGAAAAAAAGTGAACAGGGCTTGGATGTTTCGCCTTGCACAAAGGAGTAGTGTGGATCCAAGTATTTTAGTGTGCTAAGGCCCTGCACAAACCTCACACTCTTCTGCTTTCCCACGTATAACGTTTGCCTTGGATGGAGACCAGCTAGGGCACGAACCTGCTTTAACCCTGTTTGATGAAGGGAAGGAAGGACTTGAAGGGAATGCAACCTGTGATTTTTGTTTTTTTTTCCCCAAGGAAAACATGTTCAGTGTGGTACTTAGAGGGGACTCACAAGCACATTCTTGTTTTGAGGGTGGAAAAAAGTCATGTCATGTTTCACGATTTGAAGGTTTTTCTTAGGTTGACAGAAAAATATTTATTACTGTAAGAGCAGGATGGAGAACAGGATCCCAGATATTGCCCCACACCTAAGAGAGTCCTGTTATTCCTCAGATGATATATATTTATGTACTACCTTTCTGATCAGAGTCTTGCCTCTAGCTACTTTCCCTTGACACATAAATATCTCCCACATGTTTTGCATGCCTACTTCCCTTCCAGCTCTTCATCTTAGTGCTCTTTTTTCATTCATGGGCTGGGAATTTTATTAACTGACCTATTTCCCCTGCTCAGACATCGCAACCCTCATTCACAACTCAAGTTCACTGCTGCAATGTTTCAAGGCTTTGCACTGTGGCTATGCTGGCTCAACAGGCAGATATCAGATTCACAGTTAAAAGTATTCAAGTGCATAGAATTTCAGGTGTTTAAGGTGGCTGCAAGACTTGCATTATCTGTTCTCAGGTAGATGTTTCACTTAGTGATAGGAAGCTTTGTCGAGATGTAATACGTTAAGGTGAGGGATTTATTGTTCATAGTTTATTGTTTAAATAACATAAAAATCTATTTTTTGTTTTGTTTTGAAGAATACTGTAGAAAAGTAAAATCTACTCTTAAAAACAGTGCTTGACTACTAAGTCTGGCCTAGCTGTCCTCAGAGCTGGACCTGGGAGGAGGCAGAGATATTTCCCTTCTTCAGAATAGAGACAACAGCGTTTCTTGAAAAAATTAATAAGGCTACTGTTTTTTCCTGGTTTGTAGTGAGTGACAGAGTTGTCCTAACAGCTTGAGACTTTTACACTCTGCTATTACTGCAGCCACAACTTTCCCATTTGCTGCCACTTCAAATTCCTCAAAACTTGAATTTAAAATTTAGATACATCTGAATAGTGTAAATCAAGATATGTAGCTTAAGAAAGACACAGAGAAGCTAGCTATGCACTTGTTGCACATCTTTCCCACAAAGCCCTACAAATTCTTCACCTGAACATTTCTTTTCTGTATATTCCTGTCTCCGCTCCAACACTGCAGCCTTCCACCCAGGGTCTGATGCCTACACACATCCAAACAGTCCTTTTGGACAGAGAGAAAAAAAATGTTCTATCCCAAAGCAAAGTAGTTCCTCTAGGACACTGAGCTATACATGAGTGTGAGCAGAGCCACCCATCTGAGGATCCTCTGCACTTTTTCCTGACTGCTCAACCAGATCTTCTAGGCCATGTGTTTCAATCCACCATCTGTGGAGCATGGTAGCCCAGAAGATCTGGGGAAAACAGGACAGGCAAGGCACTTGTTTGAGCACTGCTGTTATCCTTGGCACCAAGGGCCACTCTCCTTCCACCTTCCTAGTCACTTGTCCTCCTGCTGAGCCGCAGACTTGGCCTGGCCTTGTGTCTCATATCCTGCCTTTGTGAGGGAATTATCTCCCAGACAAGACCCTCCCTGGGAACCACGGAACTAACCAAAATTATAAATGCATATTAAGTACTCCTTCAGTTTGATGAATGTCAATATTGCAACACTCTGGATGTAATTTAAAAGCATAACAACTCTTGATTTCATTTTACGTATCAAAGTCAGGTCTTTATTTTTGCTGGTGTAAGTCTACCTACAAGTATAGTTATTCTGGCAAGGAACATAGCCCATCAGTTTTGTATTGTATACAAGTCAAGCACTTGAAATGAGCATGAAACCTGCTAGCTAAATGGGAAGTTCACCCTTTTTCATATATTTTCAAGGTTACTCTACCACGTCTTCCACACAGAATATGTACAATTCCCTTCTCTTGTATTAGTGTACAGAGAAGAAAAAAATGGACCTTATTCTAATCTTAAATTGAATTAACTTAAGATTAAGTTTGAATAACAAATGCCTTCTTAATATTTTTTAGAATTTGTGCCAATAAATCCTAATGTTTGAGTTTAGTACATCTCTGTACCATGAAAATTTTGTAAGCTCCCTTTCAATATACTGCTCCTTTAGAGGTACCAAGTACCACAAACTATTTACCTTCCTGTGCAGCACCACTGTAGGAAGTCCACAGAAATAAGTTGCAAAACCACCATTCATTTCCACACAGTTAATATAAAAAAGTCACTATAGAATAGAGATTTGTAATTGAGCCTGCAGCTGTTCTGAACATGTTTTCAGAACTGACAAATTTGAGCACTCCAACACCTGGGGTGACACTTTATCAAAAATGAGAAGACACTACCAATTCCAAATTTGTTACTCCATATAAATGCAGTGGTTAATTAAGTTACCTTTGACAATTTCATTACCTTTTTAATCATGCTTGAGTACTGTTCAAAATTTTGAATGGAGCAGGTTCACAATTGAAAATAGAGATCCATACATATATAAGCAAATTAATTACTGGAAATTACTATGTTGCAACTCTTAGGGCTGTGCCATCTATTTTTTTAGAAATATCCAGGTACTGAAAATCCATGACAGTATTTATGAATTTTGAAAGTTTAGCAATTTTGTATAAAAAGTGGGGTGGGTTTCTCCCAATTGTTTTCTGATAAAACATTCCAGTTATCCAGTCAGAGAGCAGAGGCAATGTGATACAGGAATTACGAATATGAGGAATGCCAGGAATTCCATGCCAGGAATTATGAATAACAAATAGCAGTTATAGTATACAGTTGCAAACAACCCTTCCTGTAAAAACTGTTAACTCAAACTGTTTGGTGAAGGCTTATGCATGTTATATACATTTACAGATGTTAAGGATGATTCATTTTTGACTTGTGAATAAAGAAACAAGACTAAATTAATCTTGTTTCCAATTCACTTAATAAAATTAAACCCCGCCAAAGTACTTTAGCTTGATTTATAAAGCTCTTAGGGTACAATTCTTGTAAGACAGTTGCCCAAGACACTACCTCTTTCCTGCAGCATCATCACAGAAGGAGATACTGCATGGCATTCCAGAGTCATTTTTTCTTCTCTTTTTTTTTTTTTCTTTTTAATATATGGAAATGTTTTAAAATTATATATGTAAATCCTGTCTTTGGGAAATATGACTCAATGCCCATAGCAAACAAATAAGCAATAAAATGAATACAAAAATATTACAGACTTTGATAATGATATAGACATTTCTATTTGGGCACCTTGATTATCTGCTCATAGCAATGTAGTAAACCCATGTCTCAATTACAATAAAAGTTAACATCACATGAAGAGTGTGGTGTAGGCTATTGAATCTGCACAAATTGTTCTCACAAAAAAGACACTACTTGTCTTTCATGCTGTTCACAATAAAAAAAAAAATTCTTATCTGTCCTGGAATCATGAGATTCTTATAGCAGCAAATATTATACTTAGTATATATTATACATTAGTAAATATTATTTATAAATATCTATAATAGTAAATATTATACATGTCCTATGCATTTGTAGGATTATGACTTGAAGCACTCTATTTATACTTGGCAACATTCCTTACGCTTATATATTATTCTATAAAGTTTGAGATCTATATCTCTGAACAGCTTACTGAAGTAAAACAAAATAGAAAGTCAATGAAAATATTACTTTTCTAATGCTTTCTAAAACGCGGTGCCAAGTATAAAAATGGCTGAGGTGTTAGATGAAAATTAATTTAGACAGTTTGTGTTCATCCTGAAATATCACTCCAAGCCTTACAAAGCACACCCAGATGACTGGTGTCTTCCTTCATACATCTACTTTCAGGTCAATACTGCCGGGAACAAATTATAAGGAGCATTGCCAAGAGCTTATCACACAACAAACTGTCTGAAATAGCCTATAAATAAAATATTTGTAAAGGGATTCAGAGATACATAGTAAAGATTGTTATATACCTGGGGGGGGGGGGGGTGCATCAGGGAGAGAAACAGTAATGGAAAGAAAGACATTTCTTCTAGCTAAATTTTGAGATATGGATAGAAAAACATGGAGTGCCAATACATTTTGTTTGCATTTCTCTAAAAATAGTTGGCATGACTGCAAGTTGATTGTAAGGTTAAGAACACTGTATTCAGGGTGATAGATCACCTTAGGACCTCATGCACAGTCCCCTGCCAGCTCCATCCCTCTGGAGCCATGGGGAAAGGTCCAGCAGCTGTAAACAGCTGGGCAGGTGGACCAGGTTCAGCCATTCAGTTTGCCTGGCACTATCACATCCCTGTGCATGAAGGATCGGCCATTGGAGTCTAAGGAAGCACGCATATCTCAAGCACCATGGGAAAGAATAGTACATGTTTTGTCAGTTTTCCATAAGCAAAGAAAGTGTTTATATTTGTGCCACTAAACACAAAAGCTACTTACCATTATTTTATGGCAGTGGCCAAACTGTTTAGTTCAAGCAATAAAACACAATTAAAAATCTTAGAAATAATACTTTCTTTTTTTTTTCTACTCAGCCAGTGTATACAGATTTGGCAGCTGCCCTCTCAACACTCCTCTCATTGTACCTAGTAGCTGTTTGGCCTTTTCAATTTCAGCAAGTTACAAGTTTTCATACCATTAAGCCAAAAACAATACTTAGTCAGCAGCAAGAAACTATAAGGAAACCTCATTCATATGCTGAAGTACAGCACCTCATTTAGCAAAGTTGTGACAATACTTTATAAGTCTTCTTTCAGAATACATCCTATTAATAGCAATGAATTAATATCGAGCTATTAGAGAAATTGTCAAACCATCATAGAAAGCATAAAATCTCTTCTTGTACCAGTAAGAACATCTCTACTGAAGCCAATGCATCTGGCCCTGATAGCACAGGATGTGTGGCCCTCCTGATTTCTAAACTGTATGTTGTCATGCAGTATTGACAGATCTCAGACATAAATTTGAAGGTGAAGGCTGCAGTACTAATCCAGCTGGAAGAAAGAAACAAAACAAAAACCAGAAAACACAAATTGCAAGCAATGTGACTAAGCCCAAATAACTCACACTTTTAGAGACTATTGTTTACTTTTAGTTGGTTGGTTGTTGTCTTTTTTTTACTTACTGCTTTATACGTTCTCTTTTGTCCAGCATGTTTTCTGATTTGTTCTCCATTAGGCCCAGTTTCAACATGCATGGAATAGATAATGTCAAAGAAATCTTCTACCACGGCTACCCGCCGTAAAGACAGCTTCTCATCTACACCTACTCCATCCTGAAAAGAAAAAAAAAGAGAAAGGAAAAAGTAAGGAGGAGAGGAGGAATAGGTAAGTGGTGATAATCATGGGACACATTCTCTTTTTTCAGCAAGGAGTTAAAGACCTTCCTCTGAGATCTGAAGGTCACCCAGACATGTCTGTAAATGACAGAAATAGTAAGGTAAAAAAGTTGTATGATCAGAAGGATCATATGACACTATCCCTTGCAAATGGTCCATTTTGCCAAGCCAGGGCATTTGGTTTCTTGACAGAAAGTGATCTTTCATTATTTCAAAAATGAAACAAAAAGTATCCGTGTTTGTTTCTCCAAATGCACAAATGACATTCAAAGGCAGAAGCAGTCCCAGTCGTAGCACACAAATGCATTATGTGGCTGTTAATAAGAATGCAACAGCTCTTTCATCCTCTCATTCCCCTCCCAGTAAATCTGTACCTAGCATTTCATAAAGGTATTTAATAAAAGGTTTTAATTCACAGGTGACAGAGCTGACTGTAATTATGAATACAAAGGAAGTTGTTATAAACAATTTAGCCCCAGAAAACCTGCTTGAAAATGTACTGCATGAAGACATACCACAATAAAAGGAAAAGAAAGAGGTATTTCTGAGATGTGTGCTTTTGAACACAGATGTCAGATTGGAATGAGTGACAGAAAAGTGAGGACATCTACCAACTGATTTCCAAAACTGACAGTGCCATAGCAGCTAAAGACTTCTAAATAGAAAGAGTCCCCCGTGGCTCTGAAATTAATCAGCATAGTTCAATTTGGACCATCTATCTATATGAGGACTTTTTGTTTTACAGCTGTCTGTGGATTCAGTTCTAATGAAGGGGAAAGAACTGGGAATCTTTTTTTCCAGGGCAAGCAGCTATGAAGCAGGCTGTGTTTTGCAGTACAAAATAAGTTTGTGAGGAATAAAATGAGAATGGCCAATTCACTTGCAGTCCAGTTCAGTCTTTGTATTTAGACCTCAGGAAGCAACAGTGTCACCTAGCCCTTGTGGAGAGACTCCCATCCCATGAGCAGTTCCTAAAATTTCACTAACCACCTGCATGAAAATTCTGTGGCACCATGGCAGGTTCTGGTATCAGCATCAGTAAGAATTTGTTTGATACTGCCCACCACTGTTGTGTATTAAAAAAAAAAAAAAAAAAAAAAAAAAAAAAAAAAAACTTTAGAGATGGGGCAATACGAAATCCAGATTTTTTCAGTTTTAATCTTTAGGGGAATTCACACGTGAGCTCTGCAGGGGGACCCATCCTCAATCATTATTTTCTCACCACCCAAACAGCTCGGTGGGATCCCTAATGATTTCAAACACTCTTATTATGACGACAGTGTTATCTCACACCACTCTCAGAACACTCAGAAGTTTATAGTGTTGATTAACTGATAAAGATTTAATCTGTTTATTACTAATGAGTTTTGTTTTAGGAAATTTCCTACGGGGGAGCTCTCTTTTTTAATTAAAGAGAAAGGCATTACAACGATATTAATTTAAAACCTGAGATGCCACATCAGCAGAACTGACACATAAACATTAAGAACATATTCAAAGAAGAACCTCAAAAAGAAAATTCTTTTTGCTGCTATTGGTGGCCATACTGTGCAGTGCTCTTTTTTGGTAGTCCCATCTGTCCCCTCACTGGACACAAAGAGGCAGGAAGACATGATGTGGATGTGCTCTTCAAGTTATGTTTCTCGTTTCAGCTGAATAAAACAACAAGCGTCACTACTCCTTTCAAAAAAAAAATACAAAATAAAATAAAATGTGCACAACCCTATGTCATGCCTTCTAATTGAAATGCCAGAAAATGAATAGAAACTTTCAAAATCTTGTCAGTCAAAGAGGGTAGGAAAAAATGATGTACACTAAGTGGAAACTCCTTCAGGGTAAGACAGAACTATTACTTAGCAACTATACTCCTAACTTCATCATAAATATGTCTGGTTGGGCCTGGGCAATGAGTAGGTCAGGCTTCATTCTGCATGGTGCTGCATAAGGTAGATCCTGTTTCAGAAAGTCTGCAGTGTTTAAAAGGTGCTGAACTGCTGCAAGTAAGCTGTGAAGTACATCTGGCACAATGCAATACTCTGCAGAGACAACTTAAAATGCAGAACCAATACACCAGATGAGTAGCTTGAATGAGAATGAGATAGCTATTTACTAAGACTTTTGATATCCCAGTACTGACATCCCAGCAAGGAAAAAGCTGGGTAAATGATACAACCCCAAATCTCCATTTAAACTATAATGTCTATGAAGTGGATGCAGTTGTATTACTTTCATACCACGTGCCATTACACTACACTTTTATCCTGAAATTGCTATTTTATAAAGGCATTAACAAAGCCGCTCTACTTTATAAGCTGGCTTTGGGTAAAATTTTCACAGTGCCTAAGGGGACATTTTTTTAGCCTCAACTAAGTCTAAAAAGAGATGAATGAGGGAATACATGATAATGTTATTCAGATGTCTGAAAGGCTATGAAATGTCCACAAGGGACAGGACAAGTAATAGGCTTAGACCACGGCAAGGGAGATTTACATTATACATTATGAAAAACTTACTATAGACGTGGATAGTCAAGTACAGTAACAATTTGCCTGGGGAGGTTATGGGATCTCTGTCACAGGAGAATTTTGAGACCAGGTTAGACAAGTATCTGTCAGTGATGGTTTGAGTAAATCCTCTCTTGGATAGACCAGATATTAATTGAGTCCCTTCTTGATAACTCCATGACAGAGAACCTCAAAGACCACGTTCAAAGCAACTTGAGTACTAACAGCTCTAAGAGAATAAGAAGGATATTTATAAATCACTGGGGTATTTTAAGGCTTTTTTTTTTTTTCATCATGCCAAGAGCCCAAGTCCCACTTTCAAAAATGACTTAAGGATAGAATCCTCACTGAATGTTTCTCTTCAAATCTTGGACTTAGACTCTTAAATCTTTTAGGCTGACTCTCATCTCATTTGTTTTAGCCATCACAGAGTTATGCCCCTATTCTAAATCAGTTTCCAAAGTTTCCTCTGTGGTTATCAATGTAGCAGGTGCTGCCAAAATGCAATTCATCCTTATAGGACCTGGAATACACTCAGTCTCTACCAGTGAAAAAGTTACTTTATTTTACTCTTTGCATTGCAGGTTTTTCTTGTTTTTATCTTTATTCAGCCATCTTCCTATGTGCTTAGGAAACAAATAAATAGATGTTTCTTTTCCTTTTCAGCCCTACAAATTGCATTTGCACTGAGATCGAGGTTGTCTATTTGTTTCTAGTTATCGACATAAAGAATACATTTCTGGACAGAATTGACTTTTACTGACAGTTGTTCACCTCTCGCAAACTGCTAAGGATCCCTTTGAACAATGATGTTTGCATCTCCTTTACTGACGTGGAACCTGCAGGGCTAGCAAGAGTAGAGAAGAGAAAAAAGCTTGCCAATAATGCAAACATATAAAAATCTTAGTGCAAACTGCAAAAACACCTATTAAATAAAAGGCCGTCATTTTAGCAGTTACTTTGCAGAGGATTTAACACAAGCCTTTAAAATTAAACCCACCAAAACAAAAGTGCTTGTAGTTTCTTGCTTGAGAATACCTGGCACCATCTCATGTTGAAATTTCATGGGGGAAATATGTCTCATAAACATCCTCTTGTTTCATGAATGAATATAACTATTGGCATCTTTACAATGTTTGAAAAATCTTCCTATAAACACATGATAAAAGGAAATGGAAAATAAAAGTAAAGGCTTGGTTGGTGGTTTTATAAAATGTGCAGATCTATAAAAACCTCTTGTAAAAACATCAAAGTCAGAAACATCTACAAATCATTAGGGGTAGATGGAAATAACAATCAACCTAAATATTTAATTACATTACGTAAATCACACACAAATGTAAGACTCCTTTGAATGCTGCAATATTTGTGTAACATTTTTCTGACACATACCAGTTTAGATTACAGAAGAGGTGAAGCACATTCATGCCATCACACCTCTGCTGCCTAGTATCACGTTTTTCTGTCTTTCATATGCATTTTCATTGAATAGACAGCAGTCTTTTTGCTGACTGAAACACTGTACCCTGAGTGCCCTATATATCCTTACAACAATTTCTGCATATAACATAGACTCCTTGTTAGCTCATACGTAACGACGTGATTGTGTGCAGGTATTTCATTCCTTTTGAACTGAATACAGAAAAAATTTGTATCATAAGCGTTAACAGGAACCAGTAGTTTATGTATAACATAATCCTTACATATCTGTCTGCAGAAATAAGTTAAATGATCACACTGAAAATCCCGTTATTTGTTACTGCCTTTATCTGCTTGCTCAGTAACTGTAAAAATATTAATATTTAAGAAGAGTGATGACCATTTAAGAAAGTCTCTTGCTCCCATAGAAACGAACAAATCTATTTTCATAAGCACACTGATTTGAATTCTCAGGTTATTAGTATATCCATTTGAATATCTAACTCTCCTGTCAATGCAGCGTAAATCTACAATAGATCAAAAAAATAGCATTTTCTAGCTGTTATTAAGTGGTGTAAAAATAAATAAATTGATCATTTCTATCCAGTTCCTAATGGGAGGTGTCTATAAGAGTAAAAGGGGCATTTATTATTTGAAATGTATTGTTTCTGCTACTCGTTATATGATCCATTTGAACAGCTAGTATCATCTTCTACCAGCAGATGGAGACAAGAAAAATCAAAGTTACATTAAGGCAGATGTACACCATTACCACCTGACTAGTCCTCTATCTGGAACTTTTACAGGAATAAACCCTATAAAGAACAACCCTAAAAGCTTGGATGTTACATTATCAAGTCAAATTTTATTGTGGAAATAAATCTTGAAAACTAAAAGAATTAAGTGAAGTAAAATGGCAAATTAATACGTCATTTGAGATGAGAGACTAAAACTAAACAATGGACATAAAGCTCATGAATTTCTTCTGAACAGAAGTTTTATGGAAGTTTTAGGTGGAAAAAAAAAAAAAAAAAAAGTCCTCTGTTGTCCTGATGGGGAAGCTTAAAAGACCCAATAAATACTAAGAGAGACCAAATAATTTCTGAGTATAAGTCCTGTATTCCTTTGTCTCTTGGACTGGTTCAGATTATGGGAAAACACCAAAGTAAAATCTCTGTCAACAAACCATACACAGGAAATGCTGAGTGCCAAATGAATGTAAAAGATCTCACTTAAAAGGACTGTCCTAGTGAGAAGTTTCAGGTGAGGTCATCTTTTTGGTATGAATCATTCGCTGTATTAAATTAAGCTCTAGCAGTTACAGATAATGGATTGTGAAAACCAGCTTGCCAAACAGCAAAAGGAAGGTCTGTCACCTTTATTTCCTTGAAATGTAATAACATGGGAAAGGGAATGATTTCATGACAGACAAGGTACCTCCAGAGGTATCTTCAGAATCCCCTTTGTCCCTTTGGCATGAACAGGATAAAAACCTGGCCAATGTCTCTGAGAGAAAGATTTAAAGCTCTTTCCATATTGGAGACGGACAGAAACTTTTCTTTTTCCTCTGTCTTGGGAGAATTATGGATGGACAAGCAGACAGAAGTTAGACTGTAGACTTCATAGTTAAGAGCTATTTCTTAACTAAGGTCTGGATGTTGTTTTGCCTCAGCACACAAACACTTGGCTTTTTTCTTTCTTCTTATGCTTTTAAACATTCACACAACCATTCTGAATAAAAATGAGTCACAAGACAGGCCGCTTTTGACTATTTGTTAAGTCTCTTGATCCAGGACAACCAAAGACCATGAGTGATATCTGTATAAGCAAGCAGAGCAGCACCAGAGGAGCAGATCTGTAAAGCAAAGCAATTGATACCAATGAGCTGATTCCATCCTGCATGTATTTCAGCCTAGCATTAGTCTGGTCCCTGGCTTGTCCCTTTGGATTGCAACCTGGTTGCAACCCAGGTGCACATGTGTTAAAAATGCCAGTTTTCTTTTACTGAAAGTATCCAGTTCATGCACCGAAAAAGCACTGGAGGTAAAACAAAGCACAGGCAGTGAGTAAGATCAGGAGATCTGTTTCAAGTGCATGTTCCTTTTCCAAACCAAAATCCTAGTGCAGATGCAGCCATAGCTTCTTTAGTACAACCACCATTTTTCACATATGCACTTTGGATAATGTGATGAACATTACCCAAATAGATGAGGAAGTCACTTACGTATCTAGCTGAGGGGCACACACTGCCCCAGTGTGTTCGGGGAGAGCAGAAGGAAGGAAGAAGCTGAACAAACACATATTCTAACATGGAGGCCATATTTGACATGTTACTCCCTCTACCTGCCTCCTATCCAGCAAATTCCTGCCTGCTTAGCCTGCTGAAATGAAAGATGAAGCCTTCATCACTAGTCTTATTACAGCTTGCCTCTTTTGCTTTTCTTTGTTTCCTGACAGAGAAAGCAAGTTAGTGCTGTATTCTGTCTACAGAACTATCTGGAGTTGGTATATCTAATATAGGAACAATAAACCCATATGCATCATTTTTAGTGAAAAGTATGGAAAATTTCCAATTAAACCAAAGCTAGAACTATACAGAAAGAAAGGAAGATAACATATAACACCTCCAGGAAGACTGCACTTTGCACTTTTGGTTATTTCTAACACCGGGAAAACAAATTAACTCAGCAAATTGCAATTTTTCTTGTGATAGATTTGAATTTAGCTATAATTCATGAATGAATTCTTCATTTTAAACAAGAGAATTATAGATTATTATATTATCCTTGTAGAGGAGAATTCCTGGTCTTACACTGCTTCCAAGTAGTTTGTGCAGAAGTCTATATTTAAAATGACAATGACAACTATTTCTTTTTTATATACATGTAATATTTACCAGATTGTATTATTTCCTGTTCTCTGAAGGATGCTGTCTGTTTTCTAGTGAGTTAGTTTTCTATTAGAGCTAATTAAGTTTTGTCTTTGAAATCTTTTTTTTTTTTTCTTTTCTTTTTATCTTCATTACATTTCTGAAAATAGTCAATAGATTTCACTTGCCCTTTACAAACCCTTTGTTCTGTAAGCAGCTGAGAGGTACTACACTTAGCTAGGACAGGAAGGATAACCAAACAGAGGCGGAGTGTAACATAGCCAAATATCATCTGAACTTTTTGCTTGAGCTCACATTCATGATCAAAGTTTTAATACACTTATTCCCTCTTGGTGATTCATTAGAGGACTAATGAGGAACAGAATTTTCTATAATTGTGTGAATTCTAAGAAATGGCTCTTTTTAAGCTTAAAAAACAGCCCAGGCTTCAGTTCTACCAAGAAACATGATGAAAGTGTGTGAAAATTTGTCCTATTACACTAATCTGTTATTCTTTGACTGAAACTAAAACTGAGCATAGAGGTAATTATTAGGATAGCTATAAAATATGATTTCTCTTAGCAAAGAAAAAAAAAAAAGTTAAAAAGTTCAGATGTGTTATTCTGAGTAGTAATTTTTCTGTATCTATTCAATTGTACTAAAAAAAAATGTAAATATATCATCAGGCTAAAGCCCCAAAAGAGAAGGACAGCAAGCCATCAAAGCAGAAGTGACCATGAATAGTACAAATACTGAAATGACAGTCTCTTTAAACACTTTTTCATGTGTATGTGCTCTTCATACGTTTTATGTAACAATTATATCAGCCAAACTGTTAACAGCTACCTGAAGACTTTTACAGAGTAGATAGCTAGAAGTTTAGCAGGGTAACTGCCATCTCAGTCTTACAGGGAAGCTGGAAGGGTCGGCTGCTACTCGTGGATATTTTGAAGATAGGGGACTTCAGCTCCCCAGTCTGACAGTTCAGCACATTGCATACTAATTTCTATGAGACTTTGTTTCTAAAAGTTACTAGAAATGACAGTATATGCAAAACTTAGCTTTATTTTTGTCTTGGAGCAGTTCTTTGTATCTATATAGCACTTCTGTGAGAATAGTAATGATTGTTTGTCCCAAATAAGTTTACCAGGATAAAACAACTAATTCTCTTCTAATATTTTTTGACTGTAGAGGATATTAAAATTAATGGGGTTTGGTCCTAGATTGGTCCTGTATGATATGTTTTTTTATTATTATTCTAAATTACAATCTCTGGCATTGTCATCAGCTCAGCAAAAAGAAATGGTAAAGCTACTAACTAAATATTAACTTTTAACTTTCCTTTGATGTTTCAAAAATTGCATAATTATATTTTAAATTGTGCTACAGGTATTCAAGCAGTAGGGGAGTGCAATGTAGATCTATAATGCCACCTTTTTTCAGACTGATGAAATGCAACTACTGTATGCCAAAAGTAACCTAACACTGAAGTGAAGTTTAAATGATGACAACTCCTACATTGCCTGTGAAATTAAATGTGTATTTTTGAATTATATTCCAAATACTCATAATTGTCTGATATAAGGGTGTTCCCAGGGGGAGCTTTTTAAATAAATAATGTGATCTGTATGTGCCAAGAGTTACATACTGTAATCAGGTTCCAGGAGGATACCACACCACAGATCAACATTGTTTAGTGACAAAACTTAAAATAATAATAATAATAAATTGCTTTAAAAGCCTGGCTAATTTCTAAAATACTTCAAAAAGTCAGGGGAATGAGATGGATCAGAAGACTGCTAATAGGATATAGTGTTATTTTGTCTGGATCTCTGGGTTCAAATCCAGCAAGGGCTTTTGTCCCTTAAACTTGTTTCCACCTGCTCCGTACTGTAAGGAATAACCCTGGGGTGGCTGGGAGATGAAGTGGGTGACCTAATCTCTCCCATCTATGTTTCTGCAACAGCTGTTCACTTGCTTATACAAAATGAGTTCATGGTCTCAGCGCAGCTCCCAGAGGACAGCTGTCTCCATCACCAAAACCACCGCTACAACAGACCATTAGGTGCCATTAATTGGTAACCTCATTAGCAACATCAGTAAAGGCACTGGGGATCAGATTTTCAGCTGCACTGGTGCTGCACAGGCAGTTTATGGTAGGGACGGATGAGAAAACATTAGCAGCTTTACATCACCCACACAAAACCTTGATTCTGGTACAACCCAGGCGCCGATTCAGCAAGTTCATTCGCAAGGCAAAGCACAGAATAAGGAGAGCTGTCCCCAGCCCCAGTGCCTAAGGGGACAGGAGCCTCCAGCATACATCATACTCCACACAGGGGCTGTTGCTCTGTTTGCATTGCCAATACACTGCCCACACTGGGAGAAAGCTGCTTGCTTGTGGGGAGCAAAGAGATATTTCTGAGATAGGAATTTCCTGCTAACAGTTTCTGCTGGAGGTGCCTGTAGATTTCTGCAAGGACTAATGGCCAGGGATTATGAAGGGCTTGCTGTAATTACGCAGGTAATGTTACCTGATCAGGGATACAGGCCTTCGCTCACTCAGGTTAGTGCAAAACTGAATTCACGGGGCTGTGCATGACACTCTATTTCTGTCTGCACACAGTTAGTTTTAGCGGTAGCAGTGTTACTGCCCTGATGAGCTAGGAGCACAAGCAAGGAACTGTAGGGAGAATTAGGCTCCCACCAGGCCTGAAACAGAAGTAGCAAATGTCATGTCAGATATTGGCAATAAGTTTTCAGTGTAGCCAGCAAATGTCGTGAACAAATATCCAACAATGATTTTCAGGAAAATTCATTATGAGGGTTGCAAAAGTTACCGCTCCAAAAATGCATTTATAAAACTCTACTCCTGTGTCAGACCTGAGGGAGGGCTTGTACACTCAAAGTGCACATCAGACTAAATTAGTTGGTAAATAGAGAATATTGCTGTTTTTATAATAGTTGTTAATGTGTGTGCATTTGTGTGTGCACATCAGATTTTACAAAATGAAATGACCTCAGCAGATTTGCATGGGGCTCTATAACAACTTATTTGTAGGCTTGATCTTCAATTAAATTACATTTGCCTAATTCAATTCTTTTTTTTTCTTTACTCCTACAACAGCACTTTTCTCTCCCGGGTAACCTAGGCAAGAGCAGGTGCCAGATGCAAAACCCTACGTTTCTGTGAGGACACACTGCTGCAGACAGATCATTTACACCAATTTTTCTCCTTTTTTTCCTCCTCCGTTCCCTAACTGTAAACAAAATCTACAGCATGAAGAGGCCAATCCTTGCCAGCAGAAGCAAGTTTTGAAAAACACTGCGCAGCCATATGTTCAGCCCTGACCAGCACGATCGTTAGGAGGCTGACATCTGCAGATGGAGGGTTCATATCACCATTCAGCAGAAACATGCTGCTACTGTACACTGAAGTCAATGTTAGCCAGACTTTGCTCAGGATAAATGCTCAGCACTGGCCTGCAATATCACCGTGTCGATTAATTTTTGCTACAGCTACACATATGAAATATATATCTAAAAAGAAACTAAGAAAAAAATGGTGGCAGTGACTGAAAAATGGAGCCTTTATAACCCCTTTTGGTAATCCTGTTTAAAGAACATTCTTCTGTATCAAATGTTATCTTGAAGCTGTTTGGGTATTAGAATAACACTTGCCAATGATGAAACTTCACGAAAGCCCACCAAACTTTCTTTGGCCGGTGGGGTTATGCACTAGGAGAATACAACCACATAAAACGGTCTCCCTAACTTCTTTCAAGACCCAGAAGACTCAGTTTTTCTCCACATAAACTCTTTGAACAATTTCATCAATAATCACTATAAGAATATAAGCCTTCCTCGCCTTACTTAATGTCCTTCTGAAAGCAGTGAGATTACACTACTTAATGTTAGTGGGAGTGATATCAGTTCTTCTTAGAGAAGCTTTAAGATAAAATGCATTTTCCCCACTATTTTTTGCTGTTTCTCACCCTTGTTCTTCTCTTAGTCTAGCTGCTGCACCTCATGCGCTCCAAACACTATTTTTCAGGGCTTAAAACAGATTTATGGTCAGCAATTTCCACAGGGACTGTGTGCATGTTCTCTCAGGCATGCTCAGGCACCACTCATCGGAGGGCAGAGAATCAAAAGCCGTGTCTGTTCTGCCACTGGCAATGAAATTCAGTGGGTTCATGCTTGCTCTGTCCTTCCTTCGGGCCTTTACTCCAATGCAGTCCCCTTCTTCAAAAGCCTAGGCATGGAATGACATGCCTCTATATGAATTTTCTTGTATATATTTGGCAACCTTACCTAATATGCACAGGTATCATCACCTGTAAAAACAGGAGAGTTGACTGGAAGTATTTTTTTTTTTTATTTCCTTTGATTCTGAAATGAACATAGATCTCTGAACTGCAAATTCCAAGTAGAAAGGGGTTGGATTTTCAGTTACGTGAATTTTCCTCAGAACATTTCCCTGCATTGAATCTGGAACAACTCTAAACAGCAAACAGTTCAAAACATCAGTAATTGCAAATTGAAACCTTGAATTTTTAAATGCTGTTTTACTGGGTAAATAATAGGTTTTTTCCTATCTCTTTTTTTTTTTTTTTGGTGAAGACAAGAGGTACACCCCAACTCTGATCACTAATAATACTGAGCACCATCCCTTTTCTTTTTTAAAGAGAATTAAAGAAATATGTAGATAATGAAGAAAAACATTACTTCCTCAACAGTACTTCAAAATATTCAATTGAATAAGCAGGTAACCAGATTTCCCCAATATTTGATGCATGAGAGAAGATAGGAAATTGGAGTATTTGCAAGTTAAAGACTCCCTATTAATCAAACGCTTGCAAGTCTCTGCCCTAATCTACGCATGCCCACGAATTTACTACTGTAAGTATTGCTTTGCATGCTGATGTTAGTATACGTAAAGCAGAGTTGATGAAAGAAAAGGAAAGATGCAGATGAAACAGTTTGCTCTGTATAATTAAAGTTCAGGATTATTCTTTCAAATCTGTAACAGTTAATATGCAAACTATAAGGATCTTCATAATTATTAGTACAACTCTGTGCAACAAAACACAAACCCAGCACTATATTAACTTTTTTTTTTCTTCGAGCATGTATCCTTAACTGCATTTGCTTTCTTTATACAAAAAGAATAAAGTTATAAATTTCTCAGCTGTTTACCAGAACAGGAAGAAAAAGTTGAAACATAGCATTAGAATTCAATTATGTATTAAATACAGTATAATGATTATATTATTCATCGGGTTCACTAGAATTCAGTGCTCTGTCTCCTAATATCTTAGTTTAAACTAGTCTGTTCAAACTGAAGCAAAACCTTAATTCACCAATATTAAGTAACTTGCCCATTTTCTCGCTCCTCTGTGTATACTGGCAGTATTAAGATAATGGGATACAGCGCTCGGATGTGTTCAATAATAATAATGATAATAATGTTTCTCTTCCTCTCATTATGTACACATGTTGTGTACAGCCTGACTGATTGATACAGCCATCCACCCTAGAGCCGGCTGTAATTCGTGGTTTAGCTTGCAATGTGCTATGGGATTTCTTGAATTGAATAGTACTATACAAACTCAGGGATATTACAGATGAAAGAAAAATCATCTGGTCACTTGGCCCATTCCCCTACGGTATAGGGATTGTCTCCTACTGTTTATGATCTACTTTCTTCAGTCATGTTTTAAATGTCTTTTCTGAGGTAACATTCATCACTTCATCTGAGAGGCTGTCTTACAGACCAGCAGAGGTAAATTCAGAATCGTTGGCTGAGTCTACAACAACAGCCTGCTACAAAATGTTTGCAAACTGCTGTGCCACCGTCCCTTAGTTATGTTCACTTGTAAGACAGACACTATACAAACACTCCCTAGGACTCATTCGGGGGCAGTCTCGGTGTCATACGAGATCACATCCACGGAGAAAGTCAGCAAGGGCCTCTCAGTGGCAGTGAGAAATCAGTGATCACCTCCCCAGGGCTCTGCCACAGCTCCCAATCCCTGCTGTGCTCCTACAGCTGCTAAAAAAAAAAAAAAAAAAAAAAAAAAAAAAAGCTTCCCTTGTAAGGGGTCCAGAAAATTACTAATTATTTCTTCTACAATAATAACATAATTCAAAATCCCATTGAAGACTCACATTGATTGTAATATACTATGACTCAAGCTCCCAAGTTGTTCTATTCTTTCTAAAATCTTGCTCTGTCTGCAAAGGACTAGGGACACACTGTCAGCACTTTCAGCCTCTCAGCAAAGCTGATACAAATAAAAAGGGAGATCACAGTTTCACACCCATGTTAGAGATGGCAAAGGGTTTAAGGCTTCAAATCAAGGAGAGCCAACATCTATTTTCATCTTGGTGACAACATAAACGATAACATTTTTTATTCTGTAGAGCAAAATGTTATCAAGAATAGAATTTGAAAGTGAGACCTTTTGTTTCTTTCTGCAACAATTCAACATCAAACTTCATGTTCTGAGACACTGCTGTGCCTACAGAAAGCTGCAGCTTGCTTTCCTCAAACCTTCACCTTCTCCTTTAATCAGGCTTGCTCCTTCCTGGACTACGTTTCCCAAGACACATTGCAGAAGGAGATCATGTGTATCCTGAAACATTTAGTAAAATCAAGGATGCCAATGTAGTAGGAAATTTTGTATCACATCCCTCTCTTTGTAAATACATTGCGCCCACTCATTTGCTTGCACTTTATAGCAATCACTAACTTCAAATATCCTAAAAGGCTTTGCAGCACTTGCACCAACAGATGGAGTCAGCTGTGTGGACTGAATATGTACTGTATCTACATCACTTATGCCCTGTCTGCTCTAAGAAATACACTGTTATGTTACTGATGAATCACACCTGCTACCCAAGCCACATACAAGGCCAGATCTCCCTTGCTAAGAAAACTAAATGCAAAATCCTACTTCTACAGTGGCCAAAGAGGCATGGGTCACCAAAAAGACGTTAAAAAGACCACACAGACAAGCCCTGCTCTGCTCTTGCAAATAGCCTATTACGGTACTACATGTTGAGTGCTACAGATTTTAAAAGGAAATGACACAGTAATTTCCCATCAAATCAAATCATTTCCAGCATAACTTTTCATTGGGGGTATTCTGCATGCATCCTGGCATTTGTTTTCTGGGGAGACATCAGGCACAGCTGCACGTCTGGTAAATATGTGTATTTGTTTTTTATGTATGTGTGTGTGTGAAATTAAATTCAATCTGATTTAATAATATGTTACTGGCATGGCAGGCTGGCTAGCCATTGCCTAAGAAAAGCGAACAGACCCTTGAGGTAGCTGTCAGCAGCTGGTACAATGCGTTTAGGATGGGGTTTCATTCTGTGTCTGGGGTTTTATCCCTTCTATCTATTTGCCAACATTTCCAATCTTGTTCAGTCATTTTTAACACGAATCTGCCATCTGAAGGTACTTCACAACACAATGCCATCATTTCACTCTCTTTCTCCCAGGGTCAGGAGATCTTTCTCATCAGGCTCTTTGAGAGACTTATTTTATGATTTCTGATATTAAAACAAAATATATTTCTGAAACTCCCTCACATTTTGGATGATGAAACAAAAAGGCTGCTTCATTTCATTTCTTCCTGTTAAATTTTCTGCTCAGCTGCTCCCTTCTCTCTTTTTCTATTTGTTGTTGCTGTTTTGTTTTGGTTTTTGGTTGGATGGTTGATTAGTTTGTTTTGCTTTGTTGCTTTCTTTTTTTCTTTTTTTCTTTTTTTTTTTTTTTTCTGTCTCCTTGTGTTTCCACTTCTAGGTCATGGGCATTCCTTTTTCACTCAGTGTACCTGCCTCTGCTCTGATTATTCACCAAAATACAATAAATAAATAAAACTATTAAGATGATACAGCATCCAGTCTAGTGTCTTATTGTTTATCTTCATCCTTTCTAGACATCAGTTATATTGGGTTTCATGAGTTATTAGAGAAAAAGAACCGTTATGTTCATCTTGACTCTAATACTACATATAACTCAAGCTGCATAAATTCTCTGAATTAATTCTTGTGTGCTATTGATGTAGGTATTGTAGCAATTTATTTGGATTTTTTGGTCCCTCACAAGTCAAGTTATTAGAACTACAAAGCCCAAGAAGTAAAGCAGTGATGTTGCTTTCATATTTGATCCTCCCATGATCCCAGGGTTGCAGCAGAAGGAACTTGGTTGAGATGGCACCTGAGAAGTATGCTCTTCAATAAGTCATTTACCAGAGTGCTCTCCTTCTCCAGAGCCTTTCTGTATGCAGCGTAGTCATGCAACTTTTTTCAAATAATGCTTTTACAATCTGATTTTTAAACTTCAAAACCTGAAGCTTCTAGACTCTCCTATTATGAAGCTGAGCTTTATATAATTTAAGATGCATTCAGTGTTCCTATCTATGTAATTAAATTTTAGACTGTTTCTGTTAATTTGAACACCTTCTGAATGTTTTTTTCAAACAGCTTACTAAGCATTATGTTGAAATAATTTGACTGAAATTATATCCTTTGTTTTCTCATCTTTCATGCTGATGGCCTTTGCTTGAAGAATAATTATTTAACTTGTATTTGAAGCATTAAAAATTAGTGAGATAGGGTAAGGAAAATCCTGAAATTGGTCTGAAAAATCTTCTGATTTAGGAAACAAACTGTTGATTTCTAAGTATACAGGGTCCACTCGGGACTTTTGCAGGCTTTAAAGTCAAATTTCCCTAACAGCAGCCTGCTGACCATTCATGGCTTGCAAACCAACAGTATCAGTTTCTACTGATAGCACAGCATTGGTAGAATTCTGGAACCACACTATCCACTAGCAGGTTATACACTCATCAGTCAAAAGATTGATAATGAAATAACCCGGGTCCTTGAGAGATCTTGAGAACTGACAGGAAGCTGTTGCTAAGATTGACAATCTCTTCTATACAGCTAGGAGGATTACTAAAAGATTTTTGCCTGTTTTTCTCTTTTTTTTTCTTTTTTTTTAACACAAAAGTAGAATTTTCACATGAGCATTTGACTGTAGATGTGATTTTTCAAGAAAAATGACAAACACCATGGGACTCACAAAGAAATTGTAACAGTTGATAACACTCCCTTTTAAAGCTATTTTAACAACTGTAAAGGAAGAGAAAGCTTCCTGCTCTTTTGTAGATGAACATCTTTAGGATACAGATGGGGTTTTGTGGTTAGTTTCTCACAAAGGAATTCAATGTTATTTTCACGGGTGATGCTATTATTGGTCAGGTGCTTTACTATCCTTTTAGGTCTCAGCTGTGCTCCATTGAAGACAATGGGAGTCCTCCAGCTGTATTTGATGACACACAAACCACCATTTATTGAAGCTGATAAAAAATAGTTTCTGTATACTACTGCTGGAAGAGAAACCTCTCTGGTACCCAGGGCTATGGCCATTCCTGCTACCCATCCCCTCTGGGATGCCCAATCCAGCTGTGTGGAGGAAGGGACTTGCAGAGGGGCAGACCTGACTTCAGACTGATTAATAACTGCACGTCAGAGACTTGAGATCGCATTTTCACATCTCAACCACATGCAAGCATTTTTATTGCCCATAACAGCCCATTTAGCACCTCGAGGGCCATAAGTTCAGCAACACTACCCTTCAGCGATAGGTGTAACTCCATCCTGCGCTATATGCCATACAGCTATGTACACACTGCAAAAGACCACCAGGGTTTGTGGCTAAGAGGTGTCCCGAGTGCCGGGTTCCAGCAAAAGCAGCAAGCGAGGGCAAACACCAGCACTGACAGTGGTGCAAGGTGGTCACCCCCTGCACCTCTAGCCATGCCAGCCACGGCACATCACTGCCGACAGGGCGTATTTGTAGCTGCCGCGCCGCTGGGCAGCCCGACATCTGCCAGCAAGGTCTCATGTGGCATCACGCCACGGTACGGTGGATTTCCTAGGGGATGCAGGCCTTGCTGCCAAAGACAAGGGCTTCCCAACATCAAGCCGCTGGCCCCTGGATGTCTGCGGGTGCGAGGAGGAGAACCAAGCCCCCCGGGGGCAGCCGGGGTCCCTCAGAGCAGCCATCTGAGCTGACATTTTCCCTCAGCCGCTCGGCTGCTGGCAGCGGGCCCTGCAGCTAACAGGCAGCAGGGGCCCAGCCGTGACCTTTGGGTCTGGGGGATGGCAGCTGGGGTCCTGCTGGCACCCTACAGCACCCCACAGCACCCTGCGGAGCCCGGCGGGGGGGCTGAGAGGCCGCCCAGGTGCAGCCGCAGCCCGTCGCCATGGGAACGGGAGGGAGGGAGATGGCGGAGGGCGCCGCGGCCGTGCCCGCTGCTTCCCCCCCCCTCCCCGCCTGCCGCGAGTGGGCGTGAGGGGCGGGTGTGCATGAGTGTGTGTGAGTGTGTGAGCGTGTGTGTGAGTGTGTCCCGGAGGTATTGCACTGTTACTATAGGAACCGGCAGGGATAGAGCGGGGGGAGCGGTGGCGGGGCGGCCGCGCCCTCTCCCTGCTCTCCCCCCCCCCTTCCCCGTGCCCTCGATGCCAGCCCCGGCCATGGATCCAGGCACGGAGCCGGGGATGGAGGAGGAGGAGGAGGAGAAAGAGGAGGAGGGCGATGAAGAGGAAGAAAATGCCTCCCCCCAGCCCCGAGGGGCAGCCGGGGTGGGGAGGGTGGGCGAGAAGAAGAAACAAAATAATAATAAAATAAAAAATAAAATAATAAAAATGACAACAACAACAACAAAAAAAACACCCTGTGGTGGTTGTTTACTGTACCATATGGCTGCAGGGGGAGGGGTGGAGGAAATGTCTGCCGGTTGCTGAACCGGTGCACTCATTATGTCCGATGGAGTCACAGTCACCCGCGTCACGCCTCGCCTCGCTGGTGCACAATATCAAAGCTTTACCCCCCCAGTTTCCCCCAAAATGCCAGCCCCGATCTGGGGCATGGTAACTCTTCCTCTCAGCCACCACCAGAGACAGAGATTTTGGGGTACAGCGTGCCCCAAAGCCCCAGAGGCTCTGCTTCGAGCATCAGTGCAGGGCCTCGCCAGGAGCAAGACACAGTGAGCTGGAGGCTCCTGGAGAGCGGGCACACCAGCGGTACAAATGCTCTCCCTTCCCCAAAGCCTGTGCCTCTCTCTGCCAAAACCTGTGTGGATCTTTTGTTTGTGTGATGCATGGGATGCAGCTCGGTTTTGAATCCACGCTGCCATACATGAAATGTAAAAGGAAAATGAAAAAAAAAAAAAAATGCTGCCAGTGTATTTTTCAGTTTGTTTCGGGATGAAAAGCTGATCCATCTCAGGGCGTTGCGGAGGAGAGGGATGGGTCACAATGGGCAGTTCCTGCCATCGGTGCCACAGAGAGACCTGCGCTGATGAACACAGTTTCTCCCGTGAGGCAGCGCTTCGTTTGGGAGGCACACAGGGTGCATCCTCTCTCTGGAGAGCTTTCTCATCCAGGGCCAGTGGAATGGCTTTGAAACAGCTTACGCCTTTCTCTCCGTGATTCATAAGACAGGTGCTGAACCTCTGTATTATTAGAGAGATAAAATCCACAAACTACAGTGTCTGAGAATATCCAACTATACTGCTATCCATATTACCTTGTGAAACGGAAGTATTTATTTTTTTACAGCATGGTTTGCTACTTAAAAGACCAATCCCATTGTTATTGTAGTCAGTGGGATTTTGATATTGACTGTAGCAGGAACAGTTTTTGCCTTTAAAATAGTCTATTTCACATTATTATGGTAATGTCATTTAGTAATTCTTAAAATCAGCCTTCCTGGTCTCGGACATTTGAAAACATTAAGCTACAAATTATTTCAGCTCAACTTATTCACCACATTTCTGCTCGTGTCATGTCCAAAGTTTTGTTTAGATAAATAAGATAGATAACTTATTGCTCCAGATGGTTGTGGGTGGATTGAACCTAATAGGTTCTCCAGTTACATGTTTTTGAGTTTTTATTTATTTATTTATTTATTTATTTATTCTGATTTTACGGAAGCCTACATTTAGAAACCCATTTGTAGATCTCCTCTTGTACACAGCTTAGACTGCATTTGGTTGCTCACCAAAATAGCGTGCCTTCCAAAGAAAGATAAAAAATATTAAAATGCAGCCAGCACAGTGAGTGGTTCAGTTCAGCTGATGTTACACAAATGTGCTGATCCTACTGCCCATAGATAATATACATTTGAATCTTGGCACCTGCCATCAGATTGGAATTCAGAATGAGAAACAGCAGGCCTTGACGTCTGGAAATAAAGGCAACATAAGGAAAAAAAATGTTCTGTGCCTATTAGTAAATAATAATCTCCAGCAGCAGAGACAAATGATAAGGATTAAAGAAAATGTGTAGCTCTGCAGACATCAGATAGATATTGGGGCTATTGTACAATGGTGAACATACTCACATTAACATTGCGAAGAATAGCCAGCACCTATTCATTAGTTGCATATTTGTATAAAGACAAGCTTTTTAGAGTCTAGCAACATTCTGTTTAGCTACTTTCTACTATATCATTTCTGTGATACTCATTAAATTAAATGTTGACTAATAAGATCCAATTTGAAATGAATACTGGGGAAAATACACAGAATTTGTTTTAGATTCTGCCGAAATGAAATTTCAGTGCAAAAATGCAATAAAAAAGTAATCTGATTCATCTTCGACACATTTTCCAGGCAGTTTGAATTGTTAGGTGATTAGTATCTTAAGGTTGTTCTGTATTTATAGGTGGTCAACAGGTATGCTTAGTGACATAAATACTGATTTTAAATATCAGTAGTTTTCTTATTACCAAATCAACAGGAAGCATCATCCTTATTTTACCTAGTTTATTTCATTAGTTTTATTATTGCTGTTGTGAAATTTGTAATATGCATTTTCCAAGCTGATTTTACTTTCCCCAGCCTCCACCTCTCCCAAAGCTGACTTACTTTCATTAGGATGAGCTCACAGGGAGCTATTAAGTGAAAGTTTGTTTATCCGCTATTTGCTTTAACACTTTACCACATTTGTTCTCTCATCTCGCTTTTCTTTCAGTCTTATTAGAAGCAGCTCTTCTCTAATGTAAATATAGTTCAAAGAGACACAGAAAAGGGAAAGAGATCTGAATTCTCCCCATAGTACTTGTCCTAATGCAAAATCCATAGAAACGGGAGAATATTTAAAAACAATCAAACTACCTCAACAGCATGACTGAGGATAAACATATGGGTTGCATATGTTTAGTTGGGGAGGGGAAAGGATGAGAGATACACACTTGTAATGTTCTTAAATACATGGAGAGTTTAAAAGTCTAAGAACAGGCTCCTTCCCTGAACAGAGTATGGGGATTTCTACAGTGGAGAGCTGTCTGTGGTGATGAGCACAGCCCCAGCATTGCAGAAGATTGTATCCCAACCAGAGAGGTGGGGGTAGCTTCCTTCTAGCAGTATTTACAGCTGGCATTGGCCTTGCTGGAATTAAGCCTTCATATATACTTTTATAAGCTTTAGAAACACATTTATACATTTATCAAACACTGGTCCAAAATATTGAAATATGTTATGGTATAAAGGGCTAGCTGGCATAGTTAAATTATTCTTTACAAATGAACTTTGGGCATATCCTGTTGGAAACCCAGCCACTGCCACCCAGCCCAGAGGTATGGACTGGCCAGGGCATTGAGCAAGCAAGGTAGGTGCTTTTTTTTGGGTGGGTTCCTTCCCTGGGCACCAGCCACCATAAAGCCTAAGCATCACTGAAGGACTGCATTGTGCCTTTGAAACAAGGGCATTGTCTTTGTGCCAAAAAACATGTTTCACAGGCCTTCTGCTTCTCCTGTCCCACAAGGGGATTTTATCCTGTGCCATTTAGGATGACAGAATTGGTCCTTCATAGCTCTTAGATTTCACCAGCTTGACTCCTTCTAGCTTCCTACAGCTACAGTTTTTCAGCTCTTTTGTAGGTCTGGTAGATCACTCTTTGGATCCACCAGACAAATTGCTAATTCACTTTGAATATTTTCACACAACCTTCTACACTGAGCGTTGTTTATTTGCCTGCTTTCAAATTACAGCAAACATGATAAAAGCAAATCTGACAAAATTTTTGAAGTTTGTTTAACTGAAAATTTTCCTGACTTAACATCTATTAAGAATTAAATTTATAAAAAATAAATAAATAAAAAATAAAAATCAGGTAATCACCTGTAAATTTAATAACGTTCAAAGGTAAATAGCAGAGAAGGCACAGTTCATTAGAATTCTATTAATTAACATGTTCTACTTACTGCTACTAATAAAATTTGACCTGCTTTCTCCTATTTAAGAATGCTTTTTGTTTATTTGTTTTAACACCATTTTTGAAAGCAGCTCTTTTGGTTCAAGCTGAAAATGTAGGATTCAAGTAGGAATACAGGTGAAAGAATATTTTCAGTTCCACCGTTTCCTCAAAGTCCAGTATATCTTGCCAAAATTGGGCTGATTTGAAGAGAATAACATTAGCATTTGCTATACTGAAAGGCAATGAAGAAGAAAGGAAGTAATTTTATTTTAACCAGCTTTATTTAGTTCTAGAACTAGCTTAATTTCTATTGTTTTATTATTTGCTTTGGCATAAATATAACTCCCTGACAGCTCACCATATGCCAAACCTATTTCTGAGTTACACCAAAACAATGATAACCAGGCATTTTGCACTGGTGGAACAAAGTGGAGGATTTGGGTAGGTTTTCCAAAAAAAAAAAAAAAAAAAGTGTCACAGTCCACTGAGTTTACAATATACATCTCTTTGAGAAGTTCTGTTTTTTGCTGATGTATCCATGCAGAACTTACTACTCTGACTCCTTGTGGGATAGCCCAGATTTGAGAAAAAAAGGGGTAACTAGAATGGGGTCTGTCTGAACTACAGGTTATAGATGGATGCCTGGCATTGGAATAGAGTATTCAGCAAAAGAAGGCTGAGCTGTTTGCTCACTCCAGACAGAGTTCTTCAGTATTATGACAACTGTGGCTGTGGGCCTTTACTGAACACTCAGAATATAAAAAGATAAAAGTTATCAAAAAATGTCATTAAATATATATATATTAGACTGTGTAGATTAAGGGAGAAGAGAATGAGTTACGTTCTTTATTTTCTTCCACTGCTGCTTCTTGAGACTTGCACTGGGACGAGTCACCTAATTAGCTTTATGCCATTCTTACCAGTCAGGCTGGTCAAAAGCAAAATCTTTCAGAAATTTTATTCACCTGAATGAGCCAATTCCTCTCATATTTGCAATTAATTCTCTAATAATTCTGTTGTGTTTTTTTTTTTTTCCTTCCACTTTTCTTCCCACTACGGTAAGAGTTTGCTAATAATTGCAACAATAACTAAAAAAAAAAATGCTTGCACATGTAGGCAAAATATGGAGGTGAAATCAACATGTTTCTGCTCATCACAGGTAGAGTAAAATGGAAAATGGAGGCAGTTGATTGCAAACTTTCCATCCAAATCACTGCAATCTCATGCAATCTCATCCACACAGGATAGTGCTGGAGCTCTGAAATTTGACCATCTCCTTCCTTTTTCCAGAGTAGTAACATCCCTACAGCAACGAGCCATAGAAAATGCTGCTGTCAAAGTGACCAACAAACCATCTAGTCCAAGTCTCCAAGGGAATCCGTAAAAGATGTTTCAGAGTAATCAGCAAATAAACAAACAAATCCCTAAGCAAAATACGATGCATCTAATTGCATTGTACAATAATAACCAAATTATTTTCCTCTGCTAGCTTCAACCAACATAAGAAAACATGCCTAAAACTTGCTAATACAACTAGACATGAAGCAAGAGCAGAAAGGTTGAGACCATAAGCAATATGAAAATTCAGTACAAAGGGGAAGGGCACGGGAAAATGCTGGGACTTCACTGCACTCTACGGGTCTTTCCTCGTGTTGACCATATGGGCTGGAACGTGATTAACCCCGATAAATTCTGTATGGGACCGTGAACAGAGAGCTGCAGCATAACACCAGGTAACTGCAAGGTGCTTTGCTGCAGGTAAGTGCCATCAGCAGTGCTGGTGCTCCCAGGGGAACAGAAGAAGGGCAGAAACATGACCTTGTCCTCGCTTCTGCTGGGGCCAGCAAAGCTGAACGGACATAAAGAGCATACTGCATCCTTACAAGAATCATGGAGCTATCACTCTCTTGTAAAATCCTTGGAAGAGATTTTGGCTGAAGTGGTCAGAGTTTCTCCTGAGGCTGCAGAGACCTTCCAACCCCAATACTAAAGGCTGTAAAACAATGGCCTAGCCTTGAATTTCCCTTTTAAGATAGTTGTCAAAAATCTTACTAGAATGGAATAGGATTAAAAAGGGTGGGTGCAGAATTTTCTTTCTGTTGTTCATCGGTGTTTACACCACACCACTTCTCTCAACTTTTCTCTACCTTTTTGTATCTTTTCTGTGCCTTCTATTTTTCTATTTTTTTTTCTATTTTTCTATTGTGCATTTTTTCTTAATGTTCATCTTTCTGTGTGGCATAACCAATTAAAATGCATTTCATTCGGAAGTACCCCTATTCTTTAATTAGCTCGGTTACCTTCCCTGGACCTTTCATCTGTCTTGACCTTTTGGAGATGAAGCAAATGCACTAAGCATGTTATTAAAGGCAAGGACATATCATTTAATTAATGAGAAGAATAAGTTTTCAATATCATTCTCTATACTATTCCCAATGATGATTTTCATTGCCCTTGCTATGCTTATTGAAGATATTCGCTTATTGATTTGTTTGAAATTATTCCTAAATATTTCCCTTGAGATGTTATGCTAAATCTATACAGTTTAAATGTGATTGAAAAGCTTGAAATCTTCCACTCCTTTCAAAAAGCTAGTGTTACAATGGCATAAAATGTAAATTATCTGGCAATGGTCTGCAGGGAGTTCTGCCTGCCATGATTTCTCCTTTTGTCCTTTGTTATGATATTTCTATTTTCCTTCCCAATCCTTCCTTGACTTGCTTAACCTTATTAATTTGCATCTCCGTCCAGTGTTGAAACCTCTTTATTTGTCTGGGTTTTATCTGTATACTTCATATATATCCATGTGTGTGTGTGTGCACATTGGACTGCATTTGTATAGTTCTTGCTCTCTTCCTATGGTTTCACAACTTTTCACCAGCTTTAGGTTGTCATCACTGCCAAAGCTTTAGTAAAGTCACTATCAGACTATTTTCATTTCAGAAAGAAACCAGAAGAAAATTTTAATTTGAAAATGATTTTTAAAAGACTTCCAAATATGATGGTAAGAGGAATGTAAAGGACCCTTCCAAAATCTAAACTAGTTACACCAACCAGATAGTTCATATTGACACTTAACAACTCTACTTTTAATGATTTTCTTAATGATTTATTTTTCTGGTGTTGAAATATGTTTCACTGTTATTTCTACCAACTATATTCCCCACTTTTTTTTCCTCTTTCTAATAGATTTTTCTAATTATTCCAACATCATCACCATATATAGTGGGAAATTATATATTTTTATAATATTTTGGTTATTTCATTCTTGAATTCAAAAGTGTTCTTGGATTTGTATTAATTCTGGTGATGTACTGCAATTTAATATCTCAATTCGCCATCACCTTTTTCTTTATTTCTTTTCTTTATTTCTGACAATTATTCAGTTTCATCACCCAAGAAATGCAAACCCAGGATAGGTATTTCGTCAGAGAAGATATCAACTGAATAATTAAGTTTTGTGAAAACTTTTCATCCTGTTTGATTGTCTTTTCTGTCTGCTGAAACCTTTGGCCATGCCTTAGCTGTTCTTCTCTTGGTGTATCAAATAGTTGTGTAATTACTTACTTGTTATTTATCTATTGGGTCAGGGTAATAACCATTAATTAATTCAAAAGTCTGATTTCTCATGTGCCAAGACAATGCGTCTTTACCCTACAAATAGGTCATGATTTAGTGGCAGCCACTTCAGATCTGAGCCTGCCTTAAACAAAAGTCCTCTACAAAATCAGTTGGTTGTATTGCTAGTGCTATGCATAAGTCTGTAGGCAACTATGAGAGACTTATTAATTTAAAATTTGTATGGCGAGTTACAGCTATATGTTATTTAAGCACAAGTGATCTCAACTGCTTTTTTTTCTTTTTAATACAGTCAAAATATTATAGTATCCATCCCCTGTTGTATTAAAATCTTTGGGGTAAGAAAATTTACAAAACCTTCAGACACACAGGCCTTGTTAGAATATAAGATATATAACCTCTCGTTTCCTAGAGGAGCCTAATTACAGCTTCTCAAGTCAAAAAGGCTGAATAAGTTTCATCCTAGGCTCAAATAGGTCATTTAATAAAAATTGCCCTTCTGAGTCTACACAGAATATTTATTCCTAAAAAAAAGAAAAAAAAAAAAAAAAGTCTTTCCTTGAAGTTCAGTCTGCCATAGATCAGATTTATTGTGTAAAATGTTCACTACAGATAGCCCTTAAATTGACAAGCATCCACAAATACAACTAAATGGTTCAAATCCTACAATTCAATTTCAGCAACTAGCTCTAATCCCTGCACATGCACACAGTAAATGTGAGGTCGTGCAGGTTGCAAAATCATTGAATAAGCAGTTAGAAGCCTGAACAACTACCTTTGCTTAAGGTGATCATCTGTAAGGAAATCCATTGTATCTGGAAGAATGTCCAATGCCATAACTTGTAGCAAGTCTTTCTTGCCTACCTGGATATTTTATGTTCACAAGCGATTAAAGTATACCTCGCTAGTGGAAATGTAAGATTGTTTGCATCATCTATTTAAGCAGAACAGAAAGGTAATTTAAGAAAGCTACAGGAATCACATTCACTGCTTCTGCAGGGCAATGCCAAAAACTCCCATGCACCAGCAAATATCATCTCCTTATGAGTTTATAAAGCCAGAGAGACTTCTGGCAGATCAAAAATGACATATACATGAGCAAAACACCTTTTACATCCTGTAAAACTCTACTCATTTTGGGTGCTGTTTTGACCAGGGTCACCTCCTCAACAAAGAAAAAAAAGGATTCCTGTGATGCTCTGCAGTGCATGGGAGGCTGCAGAATCTGGTAGGATCCGCCTGGAGATTCATGTTTTCTGGCATGCAATCTCATGATCTTTCTCCAGATTTAACTCATTTACATCTCTCTTCAATATCTGCCCTGATTGTATTGTTCCTCTTTTACCAGCAAGCTCTCAACAGCTGTATTATGTGTACTGGGGAAAATCAGGACCCAAATCACTTCCATTAGACCAAGACCAACAGCTGCTAGTTGCCTCCTCCAACAGCAGACCAAACCTCATGGTTTGATTTGAGCCCATTTTAATTTGTTTCCATTGAGTGAAATTAAATTTGAATCATTAACTCTGACATAGCCTTCTTCCCATGTTCATGATAAGCGCTCTCTATGTGGAGTCTTTCTGGGTATTTATGTATAGTCTCTCCAGATTGCATCTCCTCTCTCTCTAGAGCATTGAACAAGGACAATGCTGAACACCCCAGAAGTTAGGGAAAGAAACAAACTATCAGCATTAAAAGATCAGATGACACATCATTATGTTGTACCAATGTGTATCAGCCCATTTGAGCAGTAGCCTGCTGAAAAGTGTCTTCTTACCACTCACTGATCACACAGCCATGCAGCTACAGAAACAACACTTGCTACCTTTGAAGACAGTCACCATGCAAGTGTCTGAAACAGTCTCTACCATGTTGCATCAAGGCTGAATCCAATGCAGCTTCCCTGGCAAGACGCTATGGAAGCACAGCAAAGATGCAAGTCCATTGTCACCTCAGTTTTCTCAGCAAGGTTCCACAGCAGCATGAATATTAAACGAGAAGTGTTTATTCCGGATCACTCGGGAGACTTGGAGTCATAAAATCATAGAATATCTCGAGTTGGAAGGGACCCTTAAGGATCATCGAGTCTAACTCCTTAGGCTTTCATGCTACAACCTGGCCATTAGCAGGTGATAGCACTGAATCTGTTGTCCTCTCCCTCACTGTATGCATTACCATACAGGGTGGATATATCAGTAGCAGTTTTTGTTTTGGTATTTACTAGTGTTACAGAAGAAGCGCTTCAAAATAATCCCTTTTTAAAAATTTGCTCTCTTTCGCTCACGTTTCTTTGGAAAATTCTAGCTCAATGTTGTTACCATGAAACCTCAAATCCTCCTCTCTCCTTGCCTCTCTGTCACACACAAACACGCATGTGGAGATAGCATCTTACATATGGCCACTAACATTTTTTTCAGTTTCAGGACGGAGCTATTCTCCTTATTCAGGAACACTGAGCTGAATGCCTACATTAAGAGTTGCCAACTAAACCGGTTTTGTTCCATCTGCTATGACCATTTTCCAGCACTATCTGTCTGATTCACCAGCCTCCTTCCCCACGGAGTCCATTGGGAGATCTGAACACAGCAGGACAGAGGCTGCGGGTAACCGGGGAAGGCGAAGCTCTGGAGACCTGAACTGGGAAAATGTGGCTGGCAGATAAACAGGACGGATACTGCAGGGCTTGAATACAGCTGCTGAGCCTGGAAGGTGCATTTAAGACGACTGTAAACTACTGCAGAACCGTACCCTGGGACAAATTACTGCTCACCCTCACATCACCTTTCTGTGGTGCTTGCTCCCATTATGCATTGGCAGTTCAGCAGGCTACAGAACTACCAATATATATTTGAGAAACCCTTTTATTCATTTTTGATATTGTTGGCTACAAAAGCAGAGCAAAATGCAACGAGACAAAGCTTTGTATTTTCAGATTGCTAGAAAATGCCCCCAAATAATGACCATAATTTAAAATGCAAGATAATTTGAAGCACCATATTTTGACATATAGCTATTTTATAGAGTGATCTGTTTCTTATATTTTATTGTTCATAAGCAAAGTAATTTATATAAAATCAAATGAACCATAAACTCAAACGCCCATCCACTATTCTTCACCACTAACAGAACAAGAGATGGGCTGGGATACACCCTGTTCCTCAGAACTGACTGGCCTATAATTTGTAAGCCCTAAATCCTGTAATCAGATTGAGTGGTACAGCCCTACATGCGTAGAGAGCCTCCCTGTTCCGCTCGCGGCTATCCAAGAGGTACCAGATCCTGCTGGGGGATCTGCAGATTGAACTAAACTGAACAAAATTTGTGTTCTGAATGGAAGTCCATTCTACGCTTATAGTTGGAAAATGTGAAAGAAGGCACGGGAAAAATCGTACATTAGGCTTGGGATTTCATTAAGGTCTGCGGAGTTGTTCCAAATTAAAAAAGACATAAAAGCAATCTAAGCATGGCATTTGAAGTTATATTCTGCTAGTTTGCTCATTGCACGTTCTTTATCAGAGCCATATCTCACCATCAGTTTCATCCTTCTTTTTTAAAGAAAAGTTCTGCCTAGCACCTGCCGATACAGCTTGGGCCATTATTTTGTAACTTATGTTTAAGTCAAGCTTGATTTTAGGAGCCGTATTGATATCCATGGAAGACATAAAGCAAGAGAAAAAAGCGGTGGTGAGAATAAATTTGTTTTCCAGTTGGCAATCAAAAAATAATTCCAGTTAAAGAACTATGCAGAAAATACACACACAAAAAATCCACCATAAAAATCGTCTATACAGTTTGAAAAGATACTATGCTGGTAATATTAGCTCCACACCTCCTCATGGGTTGTGGGTACCAACCAGCAAAACTCGATAGCAATTGCTGTCAGCCATTTGGCATATTTGTTGGCTTAGCACGTTTATACAGCGTGTCTAGGCTAGGCATCAGCTCACGATTCTCATACAGCAGAGCTTGGGCATAATGAAAGAAAACATGTGGCGGTAACAGAAAAGTTGCAGAAGTGAGATGTTCACCGAGTTGCACATACAAATAGCGTGCTGTGTGCTGTCCCACTCTGGACCTAAAATGGCTGTTTTGCAGGGGATGTTGTTGCTTGGTGACCAACAGTGCATCTCCTAGGCCACAGAGGGATGTGAACATTCAGGAATTGATTTGTTCCTGTTGCTCTTGAGGAGACCATACCCAAAAATAGATTAAGCCGGCACATAATCATCTATGCATTCTCCTTGCTGGCATGCTTAAACTTCATATTTAAGGCAGGCCTTTGATTTTGACTTACTTACCAACCAGGCAAGGAAAAAGCAGAACAAAACCTAGCATGCTACTGTCCACAGAACAGGAAAGTAGACCAAGCCTCAGCTAGTGTGAGGCTGCAAGATACCCTTGCTTCAATTAAGTCTGTGTTGTACATCTAGCCTGTTCCGGTGCAACCTCCCAGTTGCTATCAGGCTCTCTTCCTTTCATTAGAATCAAGTAGTTAATTAGCCCCAGCCTGTCCTCTCTCCTTCTCTCTTTCCCTTTAACGCAGCAGTAATGATGTCTAATTACCAGCAGCAGTGGATTACAGCACCATCAGGAGCAAATCTCTCTGGCTGACAGCAAAGCTGAGCAGCAAATCTTAAAGCTTCAAGGAGAGAATAATTCCTACCAAAGTATTTGAATATTATTTGCTTGTTTTTGACCAGCTTGTGACTTTAGAGTCCAACTTGTAATTTCATCCATCCTGTTATTGCAGAGGGAGCGCTCATGCTGCCAGCAGTGATTAATTTTAAATTGAAATTACTTTTACCTCTATGGTGAGATCAAGTGATGCACAGAAGAGGGAGAGGACAAGGGAGGGAATCACAGTTTGGGGACCTGTTACCAGTTGCGTCTCTCTCCAGACAAGCTCAACTGTATGTGATAACAGCAAGAAAAAAAATAACAGACCCGGTACGTGGGGATGTCTCTAAATGATCATAAATTAATAAACTCTTAACTAATTAGTAGGAGTCAAAGAAATGAGAGAACAGGCTTTAAAGGCTTACCAACAGTTGCTGTCCTGTGAGAAGCCAGTGTTTCCCCCAGTAACACCATTTCAGGCTGGGTGAAATCCTGCCCCTGACTAAGTCAACAGGAGCTTTGCCACTGCACCCCTGCTCCGCACCATGGGGCATTTCAGAGCACCCACACGTTGCCCCTGCCCTAGCAGCAGCTCACACACATAATTGCCACGCTCCAGATCAACAGAAATACCTCCTCTGCCTTTTTGGATAGCAACACCAGCTTCATGTTTCCAGGAGGGCATTTGTTTCTCAGAGCTACCTGCGGTGTAAGAGTGCTGAGTACAGCCTCTTCTCATTTCTGCTGGACAAAGGATCTGTGCTGGACAGCAGAAGGAAAGAGGGAGTTTTTTCCTAAACACAAAACCATTCTCATAACGAGTTTTATATCCTTGTTCAACTAATGTGCTTGTATTCTGAAAATGCTTACAAATATTTCATGCTAACTTTCCTTCCTTGTATTTACGATGATTCCTGCTTGGTTGCTTTAAATATCTAAGACAATTATTTCTATACAAATACATATATGCATTTATAGGGACATTCACTAATATTCACAGTTGAGGGTATGATCCTCCAAATGAACAAAGGTAGGACCAGCAAGGCACTCAACCTCTCACTGAAATCTCCAATGGAATAATGGGAAAAAAAAAAAAAAAAAAAAAAGACCTGAAAATAACATTTAAAAAGGAATGCAAGGAGGTACTCCAAGCTCTCATGGCCAGGCAAAGGTGGGAGAAAATAAATAGGTTGATCATCAGTGAGTCTTGTGTCTCAGAGACCCAGAAGAGCCCTTAATTTTTAAATTCTACCTCATAAAAGTAACAATAGCCTTTTTATTTAGCAGGGTGGTCAGCATAATTTCACTCATAAAAACACTGAATTTGCTTACAGTTTTGAACTTGCAGTGAAAAGAACAGTCTTAGGAATAAAAGGTCTTGACTGCTGGTTCCTTGCAATTATTATCCCAGGAAGCAGAGGAGATATTAAAAAATTCCAACCTAAATGGAGACTTTTTGTTTTGGACAACTTTTACGTAACTTCCGTTTGTTGTTAAATTGCATGGAAAAATAAATTCGGTCTACGGTACCTGCTGGGGTCCGAGATTAACCATCAGTCACCTAACTGTCAGACAGACACCCACCAAATTACCCGGGTCTATAGGCACACCTAGAACGCCTTGGCGAATCAAAGCCACAGATTTGGGACAAGCTCCCTCCAGCGCTTCCCCTTCGCTCTCGGTCTTCATATTCATAACCTCCTCCAAAGGGATCCCCCAGCTCAGCCTACCCATGGCCAGGAGGTGATGGTGGCAAGGGGCCCCATCTCACCAGGCCCAGGGAATGCCCAGCTCGGTGCCCTGGGCGAAGCAAGCAGCAGCAGATTTCCCCAGCAGCCTACGTCACGGCCAGGCCCAGAACGCTTTCCCGAGCAGCCCCCTTCTCTGCGCCACCCACCAGCCTCCCCGGCGGGTCAGGATAAGCTGCCACTGCAAATAAAAAAGAGAGCGGTGCTCACCCGAGCCCAGCGCCCAAGCCGGAATATTTTTAATTGCCGGGTTTCCTTTCTCAGCTGCAACCCCCCCACACACCCCCCCACCGCCCCAGACCCAGACAAAAGAAGCTTAGCTTGCGTGACCCGGAGCACAAGAAGTAAGAATAACGAGTTCAATAGGCAAAACCTACTTGGAGCCAACAGTTCCCATCTTCTCACATAGGAAAATCTGTAGCCTCTGCCACCGCCGAGCATAATAACCCTGCCGCTGTCAGACCCGCGCCGGGCTCTGCAGCTCCGGAGCCTGCCGGGGGATGCCACGCTACCGTATGGCATCGGTGGAGTTTGGGCTTTCTGGCTGCGAGACTCGCGCAATCCCAGGAAGAGTAACAAAATCGGGCGTGCGGTCATGTGCGAGCCCATCTCCCTTTGTTGAGCATCCTCTCCCCGCCGCCGCCAGCATCCGAGCCGCGCTCCGGAGCCAGCCAGGCGCGTTCCCCCCTGCTCGGCGTCTGGAGGGCTGCGGTCTAACAATAAATAAATTATATATATATATATATATAAAGGGAAGAAGAAAAAAAAAAAAAAAAAAAAAAAGGCGAAAGCCCCGCTCTCCCGGGGAAACCCCCCCCCGGAGGAGCAGGCAGAGGGGCTTTGTGCCAGCTGCCTGCCCCGCACAATGGCCGGGGCCGGCGGCGGGACAAAAGCCGGGGCCGGGCCCGCAGCCCCGAGCCGCACGGCCACCGGGGGCACCGGGACAGCAGCGGGGACAGCAGCGGGGACAGCACCGGGCACCGGTGGCGGAGAGCCGGCGGGGTGTGTTTGGTGCGCGCTCGCTTTAAAGAAAAGGACCACAAAGAGCTCGGCGGTGTCTAATGTGACAGGCAAACGCAACATGGTGATGATGACTTGGGGGAAGAGGGAGGAAGGAGCCAACTGTGGCTGCGGCTCCCCCTTTGCCTCTCGCTCCCGGAGCGGGCTGCAGCGGCCGACATAGAACAAGGAAGACAATTCTCTACTAACCGTGGTTTTGACTGGCACGTACAGCACTTGCTTCCCTCCTCCAGCACCACCACTGACCTCGTCCGAGTTGCCGAGCTGGAAGCCTTTAGATTTGACCCAGAATTTGAATTTGGCGTTATCCGTCGAGCTCGACTCGGAGCCGTTCAGGAGCTGGACGATCCGCTCGTATTTTTTACGGGTCACCGTCTTGGTTTTCCCCGAGTCCCCGTAAGTCCTGAGGCACCAGTCCTGAAACTGCCGGTACATGTCCCGCTCGCCGCTCTCCATCGTCTCCCGGTGCCCGCGCGCGCCCCCGCGCACCCCCGCGGACACGCGCGCCCCCCGCGGGCCGGGCCCGGCCGCGCTCGGCACCTGTGTGCGCCCCGCAGCGCGCAGCCCCCGCCGGGGGAGGGACGGCACCGAGGTCCCGGCGCAGGCAGGCAGAGCCCGGCTGCTTTTTTTTTTTTTTGCTTTTTTTTTTTTTTTTTTTTGTGTGTGTGGTGGGGCTGCTCCGGGCGGGGGAGAGCCGGGGGGGCCGGGAGGGGGGTGGGGGGCAGCGCTCGGTTCGGTGGAGTGGCGAGGTTCTCCTCTTTTTTTTTGTGTTTTTTGATTTTTTTTTATTGTAATTGTTATTATTGGACTGAAGCGGGGCTGGCTGGTGGAGGCTCCTCTTCTCCTTCCTCCCCCGGTACGTGCTCAGTCCCTTCAATAATCGCGCGAGGCAGGACTATCCCGCTGGCTCCGGCAGCCTCTCCTCGCCCGGAGAGGGTTCGGGCGGATAAATAATTAAAATCCCATCCCTCGGCTCAGCGAGGAGAAAAGGAAATATTGACTCGGCTCCTTCTTCTTCTCCACGCATCAGCTGCGCCCGGATTCACCCTGGATAGCGCAGGTGAAGGGGAAAAAAAATAAAATATAGATATATATATATAAAAAAAATAGCAAGAAGAAAAAAAAAAATCCCACCCTCCTCCTCCAGCCCGGCAGCCTTCTGGAAGGCTTTCTGTCTCTGTCCTGGCGGGCTGTGCCTCTCCCTAAAGCAGCCCCGCCGCGCAGGATGGAGGCAGCACTGAAGGGCAAGCTGCTCTCCTCGCTCCCCCTTTATTCCAGGGCTGGGCAAAACCGCCTTACATCTCCCTGCTCCGGGCATGAAGGTGCTGGAAAGAAAGAAAGTTCTTACCTGCTATTTTCTAAGCCTAATACATCCGATCCACGTTTTAAGTGCATATATTTCTATTTTTAATATTATTTTTTTTTTTGCAATTTTTTTTTTGTAACGGTCTGCGAGCATCTCACTTCCTCCTGTTCAGTCCCATTGAATTTTCGATGCCTTTTTAGGAATTTTCCTCAATTTATTTACTCTGCCATCCCAGCAGATGGAGGAGGAAAAAAAAAAAAAAAAAAAAAAAAAAGGGAAAAAACAAACAGCCAGATATCTAGGAGACAGGCTCGGGTGTCGGACCGGAGGAGAGCGAGCTCAGTCCCAGGAGGATGCTGAAGGCAAGGAGGCGGCTCTCGGGTGCTGTGCCAGGGCAGTGATGGTGCTCCCATGCAGGACTCCTCGGCTGCGGGGGATCCTCTGCTCTCCGTGCTCAGCCGGCTGCGAGGCTTCCAAGTAAGTTTGCGTGCGGATGCAGAGCAGACCCCCTTTTTTATTATTATTATTATAAAGGAGGGGGACGAAGAAAGAAAAAAAAAAATCTTGATTTTTTTTTTTTTTTTTCCCCGTTTTGCCACAGTTTCAGCTCACGCCGGGCAGGACATCCCCTGCGCTTCCTCTCCGCGTCGCCTCTCCGCGGCCGCGCCCGCCCGAGCCTCCCGCATCCAGGGCCGGGCCGGGCCGGGCTCAACCGAGCCGGGCCGGGCTGAGCAGGGCTGAGCCGAGCCGGGCCGGGCTAATCCGGGCTGCTCCGAGCCGGGCTGCTCCGAGCCGCGCTGCTCCCAGCCGGGCCGGTGCTTCCTCCCCTCCCCTCCCCGCTCCGCGGCGGCGCCGCACCGGGCCGTGCCCCGCGGGGCTCCGCGCCCCCCCGCGCCCCCCCCCGGACCCCCCCCTCGCCCTGATTGGCCGCCGGGACAAAAGTTTCGGTGGCGACGGCGGCGGCGGGCGGCGGGCGGCGCTGTCCCGGGCCGGGATGGAGACGGGAGACCCCCCCCCCAGCCAGGGGGGGATGGGGAAAGGGGGGGGTGTGGAAGAGGGGGGGAGCGTTTCCATGGCGATGCCGTGTCTCCCCCCCCCACCCCATCACCGCACCGCCACCCCCTTTCCCCGCGCGCACCCGGCTCAGCTGACACATCATTAGGCTGGGAGCTAATTAGCGCTTATTGGAGCACGGAGCGCGCGCGGCGCCGCGGCGGGGGGCTCGAGGCTTCCGCGACCCCGGCGGGAGACCCCCCCCTCCCTCCCTCCCCGTAACCCCCCCTCCGCACCGCCGCGGGGCGTGGGGGACGAGGAGGAGGAGGAGGAGGAGGAGGAGGAGGAAGAAGAGGAGGAGGAGGAGGAGGCACCGCGCTCTTGGCGTCCGGGCATCCCCGCGGGGGCGTCCCCGGGTCCCCCCCCCTGGGTCCCCACCCCCGGTCCCCGCCCGCAGCGCCCCCCTCTCGCCCCGGTGGTTCCCGTGCAGGTGCACGGCGGTGCCCCCCCCCCACACCTCCACCACCACCACCAAGCCCCCGGGACCGGCCCCGGGGGGGGGCCGAGGCTTTGTGTGGCCGGGAAATGAGCGCGGCGGCCCCGATCCGGCGCTGGAGGAGCCGGGGGCGCTCACAAAGGATGCGCTGTGCAGGGAGGGGTGGGGGGAGCCCACCCCCGGCCCCCCGCCCAGGAGGTTCTGTAGGGTGTGTGTGGGGGGGTTACTTCAGGGTGCTGTTATATTTGGGAAAGGGTCGGGGCATGGAGAAGGCTGCTCTGCTGAAAGGGGCTGGCGTGTAATGGTGCTCATCCCAGCCAGCCGGGGGGCTCCCGGCAACTTCCATGCCGGCAGAGCCGGAATCCAAAGCCAGTCACAAACCGAGGGGGGAAGGAGGGAGCCACACACCCTGAGCGGTGATACACAGGGTTATAGCACGCATGGGCTGCTGGAAACAGGCAGGAGCACTCTGGCACATCAGAAAATAATTCCATGCCCAGGAGCGCTGCTCTGGATCACATAAAGAGCCTCATCCCCTTCCCAGCAGACACAAATTCCTAAATTCAGTCGAGTTGGGACCATGCCTTAATAAAACCAGGAACCCTCGTTATTTTTTTTGAAACTGGTAAATGATAGGAGTGGGAACACATAAAAGCAGATGAAAAGCAAGTGTGGAGTGGAGTGGGGATGGAGAGTCAAAACTAGCATAATACTCAGCTGGGTTTGTTTCTTTGTTTTACAGTTTGGGGGGTTGATTCACGGTGAAAGGTGCGGATGTTTTATGAGTGGTTCCATCAATTAATTGGGCAGAAGTCCCAGGAGCATCCTGGAACTCCACTGTCCCCAACAATGCACCAGCACAGGACTCAAAAATGATGCCTATCATAAAAAAAATGGTGATCTGAATGAAGTCAAGTGTGTGGTATATGACTTCACTCTCATCCAAACGTACTTTGTAGAAAATATTTACATAGCATCCATAACCTTATGCAGAAGGCCAACTGCGTCCTGGGCTGCACCAACAGAGGAGAGGCCAGCAGGGGAGGGAGGTGATTGTGCCCCTCTGCTCTGCCCTTGTGAGGTCCCACCTGGGGTGCTGCGTCCAGGTTTGGGGCCTCTAGCACAAGGAGAATGTGGGGCTATTAGACTGGGTCCAGAGGAGGGCCTGAAAAATGCTCAGAGGGCTGGAGCACCTCTCCTATGGAAAAAGGCTGAGAGAGCTGGGGGTGTTCAGACTGGAGAAGAGAAGGCTCTGGGGAGACCTTATAGCAGCCTTCCAGTACTAAAAGGCGACTTATAAAAAAGATGGAAAACAACTCTTTAGATGGGCAGATAGTGATAGGACACAGGGGGGTGGCTGTAAACAAAAAGAGGAGAGATTTAGATTACATATGAGGAAGAAATTCTTCACTCAGAGGGCAATGAGGCACTGGCACAGGCTGCCCAGAGAAGCTGTCGACACCCCATCCCTGGAAGTGTTCAAGACCAGGCTGGATGGGGCTTTGGGCAACCTGGTCTGGTGGGAGGTGTCCCTGCCCATGGCAGGGGGTTGGAATTTGGGGATCTTCAAAGTCCCGTCCGACCCAAACCATTCTGTGACTCTATGAACCTATAGGCATTATGTAGGACCCTAAATATACAGTAATTTCAGCAGAATATATTTGGTGAATTTATAATAGAGAATCTATTATCTCTAATTTTTAAATCATCCAAGAATCTGAAATTGGAAATAAAAGTTTAAATGAGAAAAAATTACATGGGGTTAGGTTCACCTTTCTTTTTCTTTATCAAAACTCTGACAGGGTTTAATAGTACAGATGGGACTCTGCTGGCAATGAATGAATGAAAGGAGCTGACAGAGATTCTCCTTCTGTCAAGACTTCTAGCGACACCCCATTATCAATCAGCTGAACTTCAGGGAATCCCCTGAGCATCCTTGGGGAATGGGGCCGTGTTGGTCCTTCGAAGCCATGGACTGAGGCTCTTTTGCCATGTTCTGCAGAACTCTCTTCCCTTTTCCAGAAAAGGAAAGCTTCTGTCCTCTGGTTTGGAGACAGCCTTAGCACAGCAAATCAGTGCACTGCTGTATTGTTTGCTCTGCCGCCAGCCTAAAACAATACAACACCAACAGATGTGTGAACTTTTCCATTCATTGTAATGAAGTGTTAGTTGCAAAACAGAGTTTTGGTGATTTAAATTGCCTCGTATGCATCAGACTGTGAAAGAGGTTTAAAATAAATCATGAATAAGTTATAAATATTGTATTTTTGGAATTATCAGCTCTAACAAGTCCACTGGCAATAGAAAGTGAAGACTTAGGCAGAATGGGGCCTGATGTCTCTCATTAAAGTTACCACCAGTGTTTCAAGATGAAATTATAACATTGTGGTGACGTAGCTCTGATTCCATAGAAAAGGCTGAGAAGACATTTTCAAATTTTTAAAACTTGCTAAAAAAAAAAAAAAGAGAGAGAGAGAGAGAAGAGAAGGCTTTTGGTTGAAAAGTATCATTCGCGTTCTGCCAAGGAAGAGTGTAAGAGTGTTTTGAAACTATTCACCATAATATTCCAGCAGTTTGTGCTTGATGTGGAGTTACTGGATGGTTAAGTGTAGCCTTTGAGGGTAAGAATTATATTTCTTCTGTGTTTTTTCTTTCTAATTCATGGACATAGAAAAATTATTTTAACACTTCTAGCTTGCCATGTGCATGAGCTCCAGTGAAAAGCCTGCTTTCTGTGAAGGCTGCACATCTTCCTCTTAGAGCCAAGAGACGACATGCTTAGGAATAAAGAAACTGTAACTCCAGATGATTTACCTTTAACTGCATGTCTTCTAGTGCCTTTCCTCTCCTCTGGAGGGAATTTCTGTGGAGGTCTATTGTTGCGTCTCTTACAGCCTGGTGATCACAGTAACAATGAGCTCTGGCAGCCCTAGTTTCTGTGGAGGCAGAAGTCATTGTTCACGCACCGCCTGGGTTTGCCTCTGCTGTCTTGCTTTGCTCTCAGGTGCCTGGCAGCATCCCCTACAGTTAGGCAATCCGGCACCATGGTATATTGGGGGAGGCAGGACCCCGCTGCTGGTAGTGTCCACGAAGAGGAATAGCCACCATTCCACCTGCTGGCATCTCTGGCGTTTGTAATAAATGTAGGTGATCCACGACATTGGCTGCTGAGAAGATCAGAAATTAGACAGGTGGATTCTTACTAGTATAAATGTACAAAAACCACAAGCAAATGAATGCCTCCAGGTGTTTGATGTATCTATCGGAGGCTGCCATGGTGAAGCCAAGCCTAAACTATTAAAGGCTTATTGTTGAATGTAAATGTATGTATGTGGGTTTATGTATGATCTATGTAAATGTAATGTAAATGTGAATGTAAATACTACCCATTCTGTATTGTCTCCAAATCCGTTATATGTCTCTATTTTTTCAATAGGTTTTGTTCAGTTATTCCTGAGTTTGGAAGATAAAGAGTAGGTAGACCAAGACAATGACTCAGAGATGGATTAGAAGAACAAACTGGATTGCTAAGTCTTTGGGGGAAGAAGGCTGTATGTTCCTGGGCTTGTATAGAAACCAGGAGACGTGTGCCATAATTCCGGTAAGGATTTTTTCACACAGAGTGATGCTGATGATGCTGATGAGAATAATATTGAGATATATTCTGTATTTGCCTTTCAACAGTCTCATTTGGAGACACTTGGAATCTCTTATGGAAAATACACAAACTCCCTTTCCCTTACTGCAGTTAGAAAAATTCATACTCGACTTCATTCTACAAAGCTACTTTGCTTTAAATAGCAGTTCTGCAAAGCATAACTTCACATATACCTTTTACTCTATGCTTTATTACTAGGAATATTTGCATGAAAACAGGGTCTTTGTTTAAAAGTTACTGCTTCTTATTCATCACAGCTCTTTGGGTTGGAAGCAATTACAGTACTCTCTACAGAAGGCTCCTATCCCTTCAGAGGAGGAAAATACAGGCAGGAATAGACAAACTTTTAAGAACCTAAGCCTTTGTTTTCATGCAAATGTCCTCATTTCCTTAGTAATAAAGGATAAAGGGAGGAAAAGGGAGTAAATATGTGACACATGCTGAAAAAAGAAAAGTGTTTCAAATGTGTTGAGTTTTCTATGTGGGCATCAAATGTTCTTTAACGTTATAATGATGCCTTACGTTCAACTTTTATCCTAAAGGAGAAGGTGTGCTCAGAGAATTGAGAATGTTTTTTTGTGTGTGCGTGTAGGGTTTTTTATTCTTTCCGTGGGTGATGTATCTTTCTCAGCAAGAGCAATACTGATATAAACCAGCTACTGGTTTACAGCATCACCTAGCACATTGTCTAAACCAAGCCGGAACTAACAATGCAGTGCTGAAAATGCTAGCAGCCTCTCTCTATTAGCATTCTCGACTTTCTTACTGTGGAATAAGATGTGATCACTGGAAATTTTGCCAAAAAGTTTCAGATACGGTTACACAAAGACTGTTTCAGGCGCTACTAGGCAAAGCCAACCATGGGGTGGAGTGTGATTAACCGGCTGGCACTCTGCACCTTACAGCAGGAGGAAACTGTGGAGGAAGGAGAAAGAAGAAGAGAATTACTCAATCTGAAATATCTGGCAGAACACAACATTAATCCATCCCCAGGGTAAAATATCATCCAAATTTCACTTTTGCATCTGATGTGGAAGAGAGTGCGAGCAGCATGGGGTCCTCCCGCCGCTTCACGACATTGAAGGGATTGTTAGCTCAAGACCAAAGCAGAGAAACGAGTGTCATTTTTCATTGCAAATATCACTTCCTTCACTAGTTTGTGGTTTTCAGGCCCTTAATCTAATTGGTCTTTCTTCATAGTTGAGATCTGCTCAAAGTGGTCCCAGATTTGTGCTGGTGTAGCCTTAATATAAGGTGCCCACATTTTTAAACTAAAACACCATGGGCAGGGTCACAGAATGGTCCTAAAAAAGTGCCCTTTCAGAAACTGTTGGTTCTGCCAGCTTTTGACTCAGTAATGTGTATATGCCATTTTAAAGTCCTGAATAAAGCTATCATCAACACACTGAATCAATGCTGTTAACACTAACTTTAAGCAAGAGAAGAATATAAATAGTGTGTGCCCTCATGTGACTTTTCCCTGCTCACCAAATGCAGCTCATCTATTGCACACTTCTTATGCTGGTCTCCTTGTTCCTGTTAAAATACTGAATAAATTTCACTCAATGTAACCCCATTCCAAACAATAACAACAATAGATCATTAATTAAAAGAAAGAAAGAAAGAAAGAAAGAAACAAACAAACACAAACAACACAACTGATTAAATAAGAAAGTATTCTCAAAATAACTGGGGATTTATATATTAAAGTGGGGTGTAAATCTCAATTTACCAAAAATAAAATTGGTGCTATCTGTGTGTGCTCTGAAGGGGTTATCCTGACAAAATCAGCTGTTACAGATGCCATTACACCAACAAACTGTGATTCTGATTGTGGTTACTCAGGGAAGAGAACAGCCTGGAATAAACTATTGCAGCAAAAGCACAGTTTTTCTGGTCACAGACATCATCAGAACTAGAGGTATGGATACACCTAGTACCCCTGAATTGCTATATGATCATAACTGTTAGCAAAGTTCAGATAATTGCATTGTCTCTTAATGCAACATCCTCTAACTGCTCCATAGTTGCGCTGCTGGCCGTATTATTTTGCTATTGCCTGAGGCACCACCTGCAAGGCGTACATGGCCAAAGCTTCCTATGTGGCATCAGTTATAGAGGAGGCTGTAGTAAATGTTACCACGTCCTGCTGCTGCTCCTTGCACCATTTCAGAGGACCTCTGACCAAGGTAGGTGCCTGTCACCTGTAGGGGAGCAGGACACTGCCACAAATCAAAGGCGGCAGAGAATTTTGATTCATTATTTGTGGAAGATGCCCAGGATAGGGAGTGGGAGGTATTGTTGTATCCTGCAGATCTCCCAGTTTAGGAATGCAGTTTGGGAGCAGACCTCCTCTCAGGTTCTATTTAGTGTAAGTAGTCAAGGAGGGGCTACAAAACTCCTACTCTACATTTTCCCATCACTACAGGACTCTCCCAAAACCTTATGTCAGTCTGGAAACCTGCAGAAAGAGACTGAAATCTGCAGTAATTTGCAACAACAGGGAAACTGTTGCGGCTCTCTGATTTCTAACCAGCCGTGCCCCACACTAAGCAGTGCAACAAGGAGGCACTAACTGTGAAAGACGACAGCACTCAGGAATGAAACGAGGTATGAGCTGAGGACTGTCCTCTGTGCTCTGTCTCCGGAGTTCTGCCAGAATCACCACATTTATCTATACCAAGACTTTGAGGGATATTGTTGTAAGAAGCAGGTTTATTTATCAGAATGACGGTGTGTTTCTTTAACCCATATTCATAGTACATAGAAAAAAGGCCAAAATCAAAGTCATCTGACAGTGAAGTTTTAGATATGATGGAACCAGGCATCACCATGGGCACTCTGTCCATGCACCTCTTTGATATGGTCCCTCACTTTGAGCTAGTATGTGGAAAGAGAAATAGCAAAAATGCCCGTGTTTTTTCAGGAAAGTCTTCTTTTAAGAGCAGCGAGATTTCTCCACTTGCTATCCACTACCATTTATTGACCCTACTCTAAAACATAAGAAATGCAAAAGCAGTTTTGCTAAAATGATCCCGATGCCTTATCTTTCAGATGCTAACCCAAGGCAAGTCTCCAAGGTACCTTTGAGGCTTGACCATTGCTCCTAAAGACTGAGTGATTCACCTGAACCAGTATGTTCTCTTGTATAAACTTGATTTCTCTCTCCCCAAAGGAAAGACCATCTGAAAAATAAATAAATAAATAAATAGCTCATTGGATAGTGCTTCAAGGCTCTGCAACTGAAAAATTGCCTAGTGCAAAACCTCAATAATGGCAGCAGTACACCTGAAATTTGAAGGATCGCATGAGTATTTGTATTTATCACCACTAACCTATAGAGAACAATGCTGCCTTAGCAAAGTCCACACTCCGTTTAACACATAACTGAACTTTGCGTTGTTAAGCTCTATATATTTCATGTTTTTCCTATTGAACTTTGCATAATGGTTTTTATGGAAGAAAGTAAAACCAGAGCTCTTTGTACTTCACACAGCCATTTTTTAAACTGGAGGTGTACTTTGTTTTCTGAAATTGATACCCCCTTTCAAACAAATATGCAATAAGAAACGTGTTCATGTGTGAAGAAGCCATATGCAGTGTTGAAATTCTGGCCAACTTGTTATACAGATATTACATGCTGGAGAAATGATGACTCAGTGGGGGAATTTTACTCATCGTTTCATACACTAAACTCCAGAAGCAAAATCTTGCCTTCACTGCTCTTGGTCATGCCAGATATCAGAGAGAGGTAGAGACGTGCATGGACATACGTGGGAGAGCTCAGAAAGCCATTCTAATGGTTTTACTGGGTTGTTTGGTTTGTTTGTTTTGTTTTGTTTTGGGACGGAGGGCAGGAAACACATTAAAATTGCATTTAATTTTTCTATAAGATCAAGTACTGCCATGGTATTCCCAGTCCCTGATGAGAAGGAAAATGCCATTTTGGCCTTTGCCTCCAAGTTTGCAGGAAGTCTGGTTCTGTGCCCACCCACTCTGTCATTGTACATAACATAGGCAGAAAGAAACCTGCTGTCAAATTACCGACTTTCTACTTTTCGTATTCATTTTGTTAACCAATCAGCAGGATGTAACAGATAAAGAACACATGCTAGAGCCAAAATTTGTCCATCAAATGGTTAGCTCATGCAGGCTGGCCCATTTGTTCATCCTGCTCTTTTCTATCATCTTTATTACCTTGATAGTATATCACTTGCTACAGGCCTCTGAAAATGAATGAAAATACAATTGCACCAGTGGATGCAATATCCATAGAAAACAAGGAGCTGGTTTACAGACATACTGCAGGAAATAATCATGGTGTGCTGGAGACAAACTGTATCACTTCTTTTCTGCTCTGAAATCCTCCCAAAGCAAAGATCCAACATTAAGTGTCCCCTCCTCAGGCCACTTTAAAAAGTGAGCTTGAAATACATCCTAAAGGATAACTACAGGGAAAAGGCCTTTCCAGATATCCTTCTGTCTGTATTTCTCTGATATTGCTGGGTGTCCTGGCTATGGTGGGTACCATTCCCCCCCCTCCCAAAAAAAAAAAAAAAAAAAAAAAAAAAAAAGAAGGGGACACATCCAAGGAAGCTACCTGGGGCCTTGTAGAAAAATCCAGATACCTTAATTCTGGCCAGAAAAACAAGCAACGATTGCAAGATCTTGGAGCACACATAAAATAAAATCTGTTTATTAGGGGGTTTGCTGCATTTTGTTCTCCCTCTCTTAGGCACAATTTAGAGAGAAATAGAGTAGGCACAATTCTAGAGAAGTAGCTGACGTGTTCTTCTTCAAATAAATCCAGTTCTCTGCTGCACACCACTCCTGCCAGATCCACCCCCTTTCAGACTGAACACAGCTAGGCTCAGGATCTCCAGGCTCATTTCAGGGCTTAGTATATGTATTTATGGTATCGGGATTTTGTCTGTACATATAAAGGCTCTCTAAGTATACAGAGAGATATTTTAAAAATAATAATAAATAATCTGATAAACCTCAATGCAAGGATGTGAGTCACAGGGTGAGTGCCCCATATGCACTGAAGCATACCTCTGGGTAAAGTCATGTTGCCCCTGTACTTGCAAAGGAGCAGCTGTGACTGAAGCAGTGCTCGGTTCTGGTGCCCACCATCAGGGACTGGTGGGGAACAGAGAGAGGTTCACAGGAGGGCTACAAGAGGGGAAGGGAGGTATTTCAGTGGGAGACCTGAGTAGATCGATCTATTCAGCTTAACACAGACAAGGTTAAGGGGAGAGTTGGTTATAGCTTATAAATTTCCACTCTCCCTGTAGTCATGGAGTAGAGGACTAAGAATTTAATAATACATGTCATTTCAGTCAAGTGGAAAACTGTCTGACAAGAACCAGTGAAATCTGAAACTAGGCATTTTACCATGGAAAGTAATTAATTATTAGAACAATTTACTGAGGACTGTAATGGATTCCCCATGCCTAGACATTTGAAGTTGAAATTAATTGATTTTCTCAGAGAAATTCTCCACTTCGTACAGGAGTTAATTCAAGAATGTCCTGTAACCTGTGTAATACAGAAGACAAAAAAAGAAAAAGAAAAAAAAAAAAAAGGAAGAAAAAAAAGGTAGATGATCACAAATAGTCTTTCCAGCTTTGTGATCTATGAATTTGCACCAAGTATCTAATGCATAGCTGCCTATGTCTTATATTTTCTTAGTATACCTAGTGAGTATGATTCAAACATTTTGCCTTTATTTATATTTGCTTGGGAAATGTACAGTGAAGGACTATAACACAAACTACATGTTTACTGTCTAGGATATTTTGTCTGGCATAGGGATTCACAAACGTTACGGCATTATCTAGCCTCTATACCTCTAGCCCAGAGCACGAAATTTCCCTCCACAGTTTTTTCAGAGGTTTTGCCACCACTGAAGCCACCAACCACCTTGACTTGGATTTCAATGAATTCCACTGGATGAGCCAAAACGATGCGGTATTTGCCATAATGAATATACTCAAGAGTTCAATTAATAACTCACTATGGATTTTGTTGTGCGAAACTAAATGTTAAATAAGATGCCAGTGGACCTGTCTGACCAGGACTTCTCTATTCCTGATCACCTCTCACTTAGGTGTAAGAAATAAAAAGCAAGGTCTTCCCAGCCACTGCGTTGAACCAGACTGCCCAAACCCAGCAGCGTGTTTGTCTTGGAGCAATGCAGGGCTCCATACAAATGTTACTTGACCTAGAAAATGAGGGCTCACAAGGAAAAGGAGAAGCCTTTCAATATTTTGATGGTAAGTCATGGAGACCAACTTAATAGAGAACTGTAAATAAACATTGCTTAAAAGCATAGCTTGAGGCAGTTATGTACAGCTCATGTGAAGCCATTACAACACACATAGCTATATAAAAGAATAGGGGAGTAATGTCTTTTATTACAGCTGGAAAAATGAATACAGTTGTTCTAATCAAAGAGGTTAATTACTTTTTCCTGCAAACTTTGTCTCTCATGTCTTTGAACTACTGTGGTTACAATGCTGCTGCTCTTTCTGCATACACAGTGTTGGTGACAGAACTGGTCTTACATGCAGCACAACGTACTTGAGCTGAGAAATAAAACAAAAGTAATGATTGTACACAGTTAAACATGCACTCTAAAGCAAAGGTGAGCAAACCAATTGATCTTCTCCCTGTTTGTTCAATGGTGCTTTTTGTTGTTTTTTTTTTAACAAAGTGAAATGACATATTCACTTTATCAAAATAATGCCCTCTCCCTCCACACTAGGTCCAGAAGTTGTAGAAGTAGCAGTAAAAAGAGTTAAAGAATCCACAGGCTGAACTATTCATGCCAGTTACTCATTTCACAGAAGATATCCCTTTATGATTTTTTTTATCCATGATCAAGTGATTTTTATCCATGATCAGGTGATTTTAAGTTGATCTTTCTTCAGATAGAGATGGCACATGATTATGTGCAGGGAGAGATTTTATCTCATTCTGAAGAAAGATCAATTCATAATCACTTTTTTAACTGCTTATCAAAATATAATGGAGACTTTTTTTTTTTTAATTAATCTTTAGTTGTAACCAACCAAGAACAAAGTCAAAGGAAAGAGTTCAGACACCAGGTACCACAAGCTTTTTCTGCACAAGTTAGGTGGCAGCAACACTGTAACAGAAAATAAAAATACTTGCCTCTCCCACCTTCCTTTCCGAAGACTGAAACAATCACTCATTTACTAAATGACTTTAATGTAGAGCTACACTTAGACTAACGTGTTGAACACCTGAATGAGACTCGGTGTGCACAGGGTAAGAATGATTCAGATACAGACAGATCTGCCTAGCGTTTCTGTGCATTAACAGCAGAGATTAGTCAGTCAGCTCTGTGTGAGTGTTCATGTGGCAAAATGAGCAATAAATGGCAACACATTGGAAAGCATTAGTGTTTTTTTGGAGGATGAGGTAGAAGGAGGGAAAATTGCTGCTATCTGTGGTGTAATTTAACAGGTAACGGCAACTTCGGAAGAATAAAAAAGCAATCAGAGCTTCACCTATTTGAAATAGTGGGTCAATTAGGTGATTACAGAGTGATCCCCGATTAGCACACTGTTGGGACAGTTCCTGCTTTTGACATGACTTCCTGGCTAATGTTGCTCAGGACATCCACAATGGCCTGGTATTTTGTTTGTCCTGCTGAATTTTGTTGATAGTGATCACTAAATATATAGTCAGAAATTTTGCTAATAGCAAGAAACAACCATCCCTTTGAGAAAGGCGCCCAGTAGGGTGAACATGGTTTGGAGGTTCAAGATAACCTCACGAAGAACTCTTCTGTTGCTGGAAAAAAGCAACCACTCAGGGCAATACTGGCCAACCACTGCAAGGCTATCATCTGGCATTGCTAACACTTAAGCAGTTGCCACTTAACTTTTAAAAACATTTTTCAATATGGTGATTCTGCAATCAAACTCACCAGTGAATAGCTTGCTCCAGTTTCTAATGCAAATCACTGTTACTGGATAAACCTGCACTTTAGCTATGGGAGATGTACTGGGTATGAGTGGTTTGCCTGTTTTGAGACCTCCGTCTCCACTACGGTACCTACTTTGGGAACTCAGTTGCTGCTAGCACGTATCGGTAAAAATCATTCATTTTCCAGAGAAGTTTGTCAGGGGAATGCTATGCCTGGCTGCTTTACACAGGCTCTGAAAATGCATTTTGAAATTGCACAGCAACAAAATGTAAAAATCAGCACTGCATTTAGCATGCACCTTGGGTCTACACACACGGGGACAAATCCAGGGGCACGGCTACCAGGCAGTCCCGAGGCACCAGGACATCCACAGCTGCCTGCTGCTAGCAGCAGGCTCCAGCCACAACAGAGCCCATGGTGGGACAATCGACCCCGTATCCTTGTTGTGAGGTTATTGATGGGGGATCCATGATGGAGTAATATGGGATGTTTTTTCCAGGTTCCTGAATAAATGACACGTTGCCAAAAGTATTTCCATGTGCCTTTCTGAGATCTCGCTGCAAAGGAGGGAGAATTTAACAAGCGTACAGCATAAATTTGTGCCACTCTGTTCCAGGGTTTTGTATTATTGATGTGAGCCTCAGCAAGAGCTGGTTGTAATTAGCCTGATGCTGGGGAGCCACGCGGCCTATTCCTCTCCTGCCATTTCAGAGCTGAGCAAGGAGGCGGGGATGTGCCTTTCTGTGCACAGGCAGGGCAGGTAGGCAGGTCGCATGCCACCACACAGGGTCTGCTGGAAAACCTGCTGCACGAGGCTGTTGATCTCCTTCCTGTGGCTGGAGAAGTGTTATCACAACACTGCCCAACCTGGAGATCAGGCCCCCCAGAGACCAGGCAAATCTGCAGAGTTACCAAGCAGCGGAGCAGAGCAGAGGTGCTAGAAGAAATGTCTTCTGCAGGTGACCTTTGCTAGGGCAGCAGTGGGTAGCATCGGGTCACCACACACTTCTCCCTCCCCTTTCCCTTTGTCTTGGCTTGGGTGTCACACTGCCACTTTTTTCAACTTTTCAGTACACTTCTAAATATTTGTTTTGTAAATAGTGACAGACATACACGGTTATATTTATCTGCAGAGGTGACTATTTTAGAAGCCCAACTGAGAACAGAAAACTTTTGAAAGCTTTAATTTGTCAGTTTCTGCAGATAACCATTACCAAAGAAATTATTTCCTTTAAAGAGTCAGATTTTTCTGTGACATAAATGTTGTCATGTAGTAGGGGATATAGTTTTACAAATCAGACACAAGTAAAAGCATTTTTCATGCTGCTCAAACCAAAATGCATTCACGGATTTCAAGAAGAGAGAAGCCAATTTCTCATCTAATTCATTGTTCTGTGTAATACAGGTCACGTAATTTCATCTGGTTTCTTAGTAACCTGTAATTCTCTAGGCATGTGCCTAGGAAGACTGACATTCTCTGCAAGTTTAAAAAATATATATATTCTTCTGGTCACATGTGAGATGGGGTTTTAAGGAGATGGGCTTAGCCTCTACCTGTACCTAATCAGCTGTCTCCCAGCTGATGAGATAAGGCTAACAAGCAGCTTACTTAAGGGAGGGAGCTGCTCTGGGGTTAAAGAGACCGGGTCATGTTAAGGATAAGGCTCTGTTATGCAAACCTGGGTGATCTGCCTGCTATCTGGTGGTGGTAGAGAGCTGGGAAGAGTCAGGTGGTAAGATTTGGCCTACCTGGCTTTGATTTATGCTTCTGACTGGTTCAGTCCCTTTAGGAAGAGTCTCGGGTAAATGCTGCTGGTGTTCAGTTTGGCTACCCAGCCTTCCAGCCTACTTAAGGGAAACTGAGGGCTGAGAGGAAAACATTCAGCTGATAAAAAGGCTGTTACGTTACAGCAATTGTTACAGATCTCTATGAGATACTTGATTGTGGTATTTCTATTGTCTTGTAACAGCAGTTGATGTGTTTTTTATGCAGTGTTTTATCTATATTTTTATCTCCGAACTATGCTATAACTATAAATTCTTACAAGGAAGATGAAGAGTTTATCACTCTGCATAGGATGGGTAGTGTGTGAAACTACTAGGGAGCATGTCAACCCCTTCTGTACTGATTCTGTTAGTTCAGTATTGAAAGCATCTTTACTATCATGGACTTCAGATCTTGCTGGAGCATGCATTAAAGCCTTGCAGTACCAGGTGCTACACACAAATTGGTTTGGTAGCTCCCTCCAACCAAGTTCTTGCCATCTGTCATTGTGCTGCTGAAATGGGTCCCTTAATCCGGCAGTACGAATGCTCAAATCTATAGAGAGGCTTATGCAGATGCCCTCTCCCATTTGTAGTTCAGGCAAAGATCCAAAAAAAAAAAAAAAAGAACTGGGGTGGAGGGGTGTCTGGGTATCCAGGGCACAAATCAGGCAAGGCTTAAAAGGCATGAAACCCCTCTTATCCTTTGGTCTCACTTACCACCAAAGCCCTTGTGTGGTGTGCATGGGTTTCACCCTGTGGTTCTTGCCCAGTTAAAGGGTAACAATGCCTGGAGGCTGCTTTCCTTCCCTGCGAATGAGTCCCTGCACTACACTAGATGGCACTGCTTAATACTCACGTTTTGCTCTGTGGGCTCCCTGCATCTGGAGCATCCTGTAGCTGCAGCTTCATCCGACTTCCACCAGTGCTCTGTGGTGGAAGGCAATGGGGTCACCTGCGGGGAGGGATTCAGGGCAGTCATGGAGCAAGGAAGCAGTAATGGGCGTTAGAAACTTGTGCTGGCTTTATCACTTTACTCTAGTGAACAGGCAAAGCACAGGGTTTTAGTAATTAACCAAAAGCTGAGTTTTGATGTTACCTTTGACTCTTGTTAACAACCCCAATCTTACTTCTTTCATAAATGGAACACAGGGCATTGACAGAATTGCTGCAGACATTGGTTATTGTACCAAGGAAGAAATATGAGTGATAATACAGCTGTTAGATCAATAAGCATGGGGGAGGACAAGCTGTGGGATAGCAGAACTCTTTGCTCTCATCAATATGCTATAGATTTGGCAATAAGCAGCTGGGTTCCTGCTTTCAGAATAGTGTTCAGCTAATTTTGCATATTGTTTCTTGCAAGGAGGGTCTGATCAAAATTTAGGAATTCTGTTGAGCTTCTAACTTTTAGATAACAATCTTATATTGTGCCCTTTACTCACTAATTAACTGCTGAATGCACCTAAAATGTGAAAGCATGGAGTTCTAGTATTTTTGCGTCCTTTGTAGGCATGCACTATACTTTCAGAAAGTCACTCATTAAAATTGATGAGTAGTGTATAGCTTTTGCATGACTCTTCCAAAAGGTTTTATAAAAGCAACTATTAGTTCATGCACAGATTTCCAGCAGTAAGGAGGCAACAAAGTGCTCCTACCCTATGCCAGATGGTTTGAAATCAGCTGGGCCTGGAGGGTTAAAAACAGACTAAAGCCATGTTTAGAGTACTGTGGATTATTTCTAAAGATGGGTAAAGTTCTAAAGAATTTAAGATGGGATAGTACCCTCAGAAAAATGGTGAAAGCAGAGGACTGGTAGCTGTAGAGTGGCCAGCCTGGTGCCAGATCCTAGGAAGAGCAGAAATAGACTGGTAAGTAATTGTGGGAACTGCAAGGTAATGAATAACTTCTGGTTCCTCATGGAGAACGTGTCAGGCCACCTTACTTCCTCTGGCATAGAAGCAGGCTTCTTAGGTGTGATGGAGCATCAGAGACTTCCTGGATGTTTTAATGCTGACCCATTTGGTCTCTGACTTAGGCAATGGAAGTGAGACCTAAACCTGAAGATGACTTGAGGTGGAAGAGGCTGCAAGTGTGCCCAAGGATTAGAGTAGAATTTAAAATATCTGGGGGGGGAAATGATTTAAAAATACTGGCTGGGATTCAATAAGGACAAATAAGATGCAATATGTTGGTTAGTGGATTGTTCCCCTCCAAAAGAGGATGAAAGACAAGCGGTGAGGAATTTTTTCCAGATAAGTCCTGAGAGTATAGCTAAACATAAATCTCAACTGTGCAGTTGCCAACACTCCCCCTAAATCTCATAAGAGTGGGAGATACAGACATATATAGATTGCAAGACACATGGAAAAATCCTTTTTCCACCCATCATTGATCAAACCTCAGCTGGAGCACTGTGGCTGGTTTCGGATATTGCTCTTCAAGAGCAATGTGGCACACTTGGAGAGCATCCAGAGGAGAATTACATGGTCTCCCTTGGTAAAGAACATAACCTATGAGGAAAACATATTTTTAATTATTTAAATTAATGAATAAAAATATGGGATTGGTAGGAAAGGAATAATCACAATTTTCAAGCGCATGCTGTTTCAGAGAGGAAGGGAATAATCTCTTAAAATATGGTAAATAAGAACAAAGGCTTTGAAATGGTGTAAGAAAGATTAGGGTTTGATGCGAGTTAAAGCTCTCAAATGTTGGATGCCTGAGAGAGCTGTGGAGTTACCATCAGGATGAGCTTTAAGGTGAAATAAGAGGATGTTGGCAAGAACTGTCATGAACTATAGGAGGTATAGCAAATCCTGCCTTGATCCAATGAGAGGGACTAGATAACACCTTTCTGTGTTTTTTTTTTTTCCTATTACATTTAATAGTAACTTTCATTTAAAATGTCTGTGCAACATAACTGATCTAGAATATACATATGCTTTACATTACATACCTGTATAGATTGGTACTACATCATCTCATTGTATTGGTTTTTACTCCTCCACTGAAAATGTTCAGGGATGTTCAAGTTGAAAAAGGCTGAATAATATTGATATGGGACTGCTCATCACATTCATGATTCAGAAAACAACTGCAGACTGGAATCATTTAATAGAGAAAGATGCGTTAAGTTTTTGGTTTGCCAAAAAAGGAGTATCGGATACAAAGGAGTATCCGATACAAAGGAGTATCGGATTTCTGTCATACTTAATTTTGCCAACACAAAACTTCACATTCCTTAATCATAACATGGCAAAGGAGATGAAACAGGGAGTCATCTCATGTTAAATCTGAAAAAGTTTTCATCCTTTTCTTTTTACCAGACTTTATTCCAATTCATTTTTTTCTGAATAAAATGTTGATTTTATTTTTCAATAATGTCTCTGTGTGATTAAACTGACAAGTTGGATGTGAATTGTTTGTATGAGAGTTTTGCGAACTAGAGGATTTAAGAGGTATAAGAGGATACTCAAGGAGTCTCGTGTTAGGAAATGGACTAATCATCTGTTTTGAAACTCTGGTTTTGTCAGATTCTTTAATGGTTGTGGAGTTTACATCCAATGCAGCACTGCAAAGAGTTTTTTGGTTGTATAAACATTGTTGGACAGATGACAGAAACATGCTAAACCTTAATTTGAAGATCAGGTACAAATAAATTTTAATTCCATGTATAATAAGTGTTATAGGTGGATTTGAAAATATGTTTCAATCAACATTAAGTACCATTTTACACAAACTGAGACATAACAGTTGCATTTGAAGATGGTAGGAGTGTATACTTGAAAGAGAAGTGGGGAATATTCAAAAGAAATCATGTTTCCCTGAAAAGCCATTTTAAAAAGAAAACATTTTGTCTTTCATGTCATTGTCCCCTGTTTCTTATAAAAAGATGATTGTGCTGTGGATAGCAAGGGGGCATCTCACTGGTGTTTTGGGTAGGGGTTTCCTTTCCTATGTTTGCTCTTTGTTCTCTTGCACTCCCGGTCCCAAGTGCACATCCCCGTGGGGGTAGCCCTGTGCCGACTGAGGGCTGCACCAGGTGGCAGAGTGGCAAGATGCTGGCCTCTGCAAACGCCAGAGAGCCCTTGGGAATATAACCTCCCTATTTCAATCCCGAAACAGATTTTCAAAATCTCTCCCTAAAAGACTTACAGCTGTAAATCCAATTGGAAATTGAACTTTTTTTTTTTTTGCCGAAGTGATCAATGTACTTTAAAAATCTGCCCCGTAGCTTCAGCCCATGTGCAGAAAGATATGTATTGTCTGAGGTTTTTTTTTTACAGCCTACATTTGCTGTTATGAAACTTCTATTTCTGCAGAGTTCCTGCCATCCAAACTCACCAAGGTAACTGTGCTGAAGAACAAATGCTGTTCTGATGGAGACTCAGTGGAAACAGACCTAAAGATTTCACATTTTTTTTCTTGATATTATTGTGCTTCTGAAAAAGTGAATTGTTAAAGGACCCCCTCCTGCTTCTCCAGCCAAATGTCTGCTCCTGCCTGCTTGGAGGCTGCTCTGCAGCAAGGAAACAATTGGATGGGAAGCACTACACACCGAGGTGCTGCAAATAGGCAATGCTGCTTCTCAGCACCTCAAATTGGTTTTGTCATGTACGATCATAACACAAGCTGGATACTGAAACATTGTGATTCAATAATTTGAGCTCTTGTCTGAATTGGCACAAATAATGCTAAACACTTTTCATGAAATCTACTTTAATGATGGAAATATTGCTGATTTTTGGTGCAAAGGTACATCTGTTTTATTTACAATGCCCAAAGTTAACTTTACTTATTAGCTGCAAAATGAAATAATTAATCTTGGCTTGGTGATGGGGTTTTCTTACTCATGTGCATTTCACCTAAGCAACAGAGATCACATGTTCATATGGAAAATAAGTTTCAAAGGTCTTCTGGCCTTTTAGAAGAATAACTTTGAGAGCTGATCATGCGGTCAAATTCTGTAGAATATTTCCTACATGAAGCTCTTAATACTTGTAGTTTCTGTAAATTCTACAATTTACTTGGACACTTCTCATACTGACAAGTATTGTTTTCTGGTTTTGTTTTGGCCACAGTAACTTCAATAAATGTTAAAGCGAATCAGTATGGTTTGATTTTATTTTATTTTTTCATTTTGGTCTATTTTCTTTGATTTATTTCCAAATGATTTTTTGAGGAAATGTAAGCTCAACATTCGAAGATCAGTTTACAAAAATAAAAAGTTTTAAATTACAAAGTCATAATATACAATGCTAGCTACCTTCATATATTAGGATGCTCCACAGCACAGAGACTGAAAATTAAAAAGGAAAGAAGAGTTAAAGCAGGATTTCACAGCTATCCCCTGAAGGGCATCAACTTCTAGTGTGAGAAGGAACTTGCTCTAAAAAAAAAATATGCACAGCCTCAGTCATCATCCGTATGTCTTTTCTGTGATGGCTATTAAGAGGGCAGTGGTCTTAGTTAAATGCATTCACAAAACCAAGAGTATGCACTAAATGAGAAATAGGCATAACGAATGCTTTTCAGGCACTCGCTGCCAGAGGCTGCACGTTTCATAAGATCCTTCCTCCAAATGTGTCATTGCATACAAATGGTTGGCAGGCATATGTGTAAGAAGTCTGAGTACTGACTGTTTTGGTGGTCTTAATGTTGCTTTTTCATTTTTCTCCCTTCCTTGCTCTGTGTCTAAATGTGCAGGTGGAGGAGAGAGGGAGATGGAGCACGTAATGAGTGTCACGTTTGTTAGTTGTGGGAATAGCACTCTCCTTAATGTTTTCTTCCTTTCAGATGCTCATATTTGCTATTTTAAGTATCCTAGCATCTTGCACAGGATACAGAGATGGCATACAGAAAAGCTAGGCTGGGCCATGCTCCATCAGCTTGAGAAGCAGACGCTGTCATGTGGAAACCACCACCAAGCCTAGCAGTGAGGTGCCCTGAGGGTCTGCTCTGCTCTTCTGCAACCCCTCTTTGGGCTTGGCAGTGGGCTGCAGGCTGCCTCCTGCCTGGAGGAATAAGCTTTGAACCTCAGTAGCTCTTCTGTCAGCTCTGCTTGTGCAACAAAACCTGAGCAAGAGAGAAATAGATTTGTCATTCTGCAAAGGCACTGAGGCTGTGCCCCAGCGTGGTGGTCATACTGCTGCTTTGTGGGTCGTGGCTTGGTTGCTGTCAGCTTTATCTCTGGCTGTACAGGAAAGCACACATTGTATGCAAATCACAAATAATAAAGAAATGAGCAATATGGTTTCAACTGCCAATATTCTCACCTCCGACTTTCACTCACATTGTGTGTATGTGCAGCGAGCTCCATGCAACAGAAGAGGGCAACCTGCTGAAAATGGAATTTGGCAGAATGAAGCAAATGCCATACTGCTGGCCATCAAGGCTCAGGCTGCTCATCTCCTTCCTCTCCTCCTCGTGAAATGCAGCAAATTTAACTCGACATGGCAGTTTTGTAAGGCAGAGAGGAGGGACAGTCAAGGGTGTTTATGGATTGGATGTTATCCATTCACAGTTTATGTCCACACAGCAAATGGCCCTGAATTATTCAAACCTGTTTGGAATGGGATTCCTACTAGGTGATTGGTGTATTGGTGTTACTGAAGTGGTTTCCATTTTGTGAATTAGAGAGAGAAAAAAAAGGATGCTAGCTGTAAACTGTAACACACTTTGCACATGTCCCTGTCAGCTGCTCAAAGGTCTAAACTTGAGGTTTTTAGCATCCTCAGAGGAAGGTTAATGCTCATTTTACAGGTGGGAAAATTAGGGTTATTGAAGTACCAAAGCAATAATAGAAGTAACCTTCTCTAGTTCTTCTTTCTACTAATCCATCAGAATGGATTCTAGCATCCAGAACGTTACAATTCTCAACTTGCTTTTTTTTCTTTTTTTTCTTTTTTTTTTAGCCACAATTTTCATACCTGCTTTAGAAACATTTACAAGTATATGGTCCCCTTGGGAGCCTTCCACAAAAAGTTCCTTGTGACTAGGAAAATAAAGATAAAACAAAGTAATGAGAACCTGCGTTTCTTAGAGGTTTCAAACGTGATTCATCTGGATATTTTGAAATGTTATAAAATAGCTGAAAACATGAGTAAACCTTTCAGTCTTCCCTAGCCCAATAAAACAAGAACAGGGACCTAAATGCAAAATCCAAACTCAACACCTAGCTGCAGGTAGGTATTTGAGGCCTTAGCAGGAACCTTTTGCGTGTCGACCTGGCCTCGGTCAGATGTTTTTCACTGGCTCTCTTTCCCTTGGCGCTCAGCCTGTGACTCTCATAGAGCTGAGGAGAAGTTGCAAACTCACGCAGAACAGCAGCAGTTTGCTCAGCAAGTTGCAAACACCTCCACGTGTTGGCTGAAACAAAGCTGATCCAATAAGAAATGCTTCACTGCAGCACCGAAACCAATGTAACACTTGTCTGTGCTAAAACTACAATGACTAAACTTTAGGAAGGTGATGAAATTAAACTAATTATGCAAATAAGAAGGGCCCATCCTGAGATTTTCCCTGCAGTAGGGTTTTTGAACTACTTTGAAGTATAGTGCAATGCATACTTGCTATACCTACCTTTTTTTCTGGTATTTATGGATTGTCATATCAGAGGAAATTTCTCCTCACAAAACCAGTAGCAACCCAATTCACCATTGATACATATCCCCAGCCTCAAGGTTCAAGGGATCATTACAAAAATTTTTCATCATAATCAGCTGTCAACATGTCTGCAAAGTTTTAAACCACGTGTGCTGGCAATATGAAATTTTATGCTGCTTCTGAACTTCTTGAATTGGTTTAAATCTTACGTGTCAAGGATAGTCAACAATTCTTTCTGCAGTCCTTCTGACCAGCTTGTGCCGGTGAAGCCCAGGAAAATCGCTTGGCTCACTAGCCAAGTCACTGACTGTGTGCATTACAGGCAATTCTCGTTAAGAAAACTAAAAATAAAAATATTGCAACCTGCAGCTTTTCAAAGCTTGAAAACATGCTTCTTTTTATTATAACAGCGCAGGAATACTCTTCTGTAGATTATGTCTTAGCAGAGAAGCCTTTTTACATGAACTCAAAAGCAATAGCACTTCCTGCAAGCTTCTGCACACTTGATTGTAGTGTAGGTGGGAACTCCTACCTGCAATAAACCAAAAGCAATAAATGTCCACCCATAAACTGTTTCCATGATTTCACCTCCCCTTGGGGAATATTCCCTCAATGCAAAATCATCAAAGTGAAAGAGAAAATAACTTCGTAGCTCTTGGCTCTTCCATTAGCTAGGACTCGGATGAAACCAGAATTTACCAGAGTAAACAGCTGAGAAAAAACTAGCAGCAAATCTGACATCAGTTACACCTCCAGAGGACCTCAAGTCTCCATCGTGGCAATTCTTGGCCAAGAGATCTCGTAGTTGCTGTTCTCTTAGAAACAATGGTCTAGCACTACTGTTACAGCAGTTACATCATTACATAAACCTTTTTTTTTTTTTTTTTTTTTTTTACAGAATCTTGTGAAATGGGTGCATTTCCTGGGAAGACTGTCAAAAGAGTAAATTTCAGTGATGGCTTGCTCCACTCCTACAATTATTCCTATGGTCAAAATAATTGCCTGATGTACAAATAGCAGTGGGCACCTCTTCTCCCCCAGAACAGTACCCTGAAGGCATTCAGCAGAAGACTTCATTCAAGAAGCAAATATTTCCATCTTTCTTCTGCTCCACCACAGCTGTAAGTACACATAGGTTTATACCAGAGCAAATACATATCTTTCAGTCCTTCTGAAGGAATACTGAAAGGATCCAAGGATCTCAAAACACACTGAACTTCAATATCAAGTCTGTCCAACAGACGTGATTTGAAACGTGTGGCATTGTCCGCTATTTGAGAAAGGAAAAGCAAAAAATAAATAAATAAAATAGGAGAAAAAGACATGCTTGTCATCCCTGCTCGAGCCAGTAGGACGTTACAAAACAGACTTTAAACCCTTTGAGACTCACACTTCACTTGAAGCAGCACTTCTTTCACAGCAGCATAACGTTTGCCACCAGAAGTGTTGAGGTTGTGCAGGCTAACCCCTGGTATGTCAGAGGACGTGGACTGTTACCCCGTTAAGACTGTATTGCACAAAATTACTGATGATTAACTGAGCATTATCTCCCAGAGAAGACTGAAGACAGAAAAAGAAGAACAATCAACCATGCCCCTTGACTCTTTGTTCAAAGAGTTAATTTTCTGCAACATTAAAAACATGCCTGGTTTGGGATTTGCCTGTCTTTGGCTTCCCTTTTTCCATCAGCCTTATTTCTTGTTCTGCCTTCTCAGCTGGATTAAAAAGCCATTTGAATTTGTTTTCCTCCTCTGTGAAGGTGCCTCACAGTGCAATCAGGTCACTCCTCAATCCTCTCCTTGACAAGCCAAGCAGATTCAGTTCCCTGTCTCCCACTGCAAGGCATTTCTTCCAGCCTTTGAAGCATTTGTCCAAACCCTATCTTTGCCCTTTTTGGTTCTGGATTCTTTCTGTTTGTTTGCCACGTTTACTTTTTAAAGCTCCAGCAGCAGAAGGATACGAAATACTCCAATACCTGTGATGCCAACGAGCCATTTAGCAGTTAAATCCTTCCTCTGCACAAGTCACCAGTTCACACACCATGCTCCTTACAAAGACAAGGCACCAGGAGCTCCTGCCAACTTCCTATTTCTTAGGATCTTCATATTTTCTTCCATGCTGTTGTGACCACACACTCTGTAGGTCTGACACCACCCCCAGTCTCCCTTCCTCTGTTCTGGGTATGTAAATTAGATTTGGCTGCATTTTAATGCATCTGGTGTGAAGAGCTCCTGCAAATCAAGTAAACCTCTATAATACTTATTCTAAATAACAAAGAAAATTTAAAACCTAATTTTAATTAACGGTAAGCATTCTCCAGTCTCTTGAATTTTTGAGTTCTAAATATCAAATAAACTCTAAAATCTCTCATTTTTTTACTTTAAAAAATGATTTTTATCCAGCAACCCCAACATTATGAATATAGTCTGAAAAAAAAAAAAAAAAAGTTAGAAAAAGCAGCAAACAAATTACAGAATGAAGTGTTAAAGGCAGCAACCAAAAAGAGGAAAATATGCCTGAAGAGAATTAGCTGCATTAATAAGTGAACAACAGATGACAGAGTAATTAGTATTTCAGTATCAAAGGGTCTAAGTCTCTTTGAGGAGGGAAGAGAAATACAGCTACATGCTACAAGCAGGAAAGTAACCAACAGCATAATCATTGCTAGAATCTGATTTCGATAATCTGCCCTTACTTGGAAATCCTGTCTACATACAGAAGAGACATGACTGCAAATTAATAAAACAAGTTTAGTCAAAGGCTATTTATACTTCAGAATAAAACTCAGTGAAAATCTTTGCCTTCAGAGACCATACACGTATTGAATTCCATGTAAAATTCCCAATGCAATTGATGAAAAAGATCTTTGTCTCCAGAAAAGGTGCATCTGATCAGTATTTGATAAATTCGGGCTGTTAGTTAGATCAATGGTTTCCTTAGTAAAGGCCAGAAATTGAGGGAGAGTGCTGCTGCTTGTGCAGATGATCAACAACACTTGGAGAGAGCACAGAGACCCCGCTACTTTGTGGAAAGCAAAACAGAACCTGGGTCTGAACCAAGCTCATTTGAAGTCACTCTGCTCAGATATTCAGCCCTATCTTGGGGCTCTCATCTAAATGGTGCAGAGAAAAGCAGCCTGCCACACACATACACACTTGCTGTAATACCATGAGGTGGAAGAAAGGTGTGGGGGTGTAGAAGACACTGATTCTACAAACACCTGCACATGTCCGTAGCTGTGAATGCACACGTTGTCCCGTTGATTTCATAGGGCTGGCTGTCCATTAAGTTTACTGGCAAGACTGGAGCCTGCTGTGGCAAAGCCCCTGGGAGTGAAGGGATCCACAAGTCCAAGGTGTTGGACTTGGAGTAGCCTTGTATTCACTTGTGTGGGTGTCGAGGGTGACCAGAACCTAGTGGGTCATCCCCACAAAGTACAGTGTGCCCAGTGACTTCCTCCTTATGGCAGACACTGCCTTAAATCACAGCAGGTGTAGCAGATGTATACATAAAACCCTGCATACACTTCTACAGGTTAAATGCTGCCTGCAGCAAGCTGCTCGGTGCTGTCCCTGACCTGTGCTCCCTGCAGGAGGGAGGCAGTGCCACCCTATGCAGCCTTCTTGGACAAGGGCTTGTCGTGTGTCCCAGGTCAGAAAAAAAGTCCCAACTCACATTTTCCTGTATAAGGAGAAAAAGGCTCCAGTAAAGTGGCTGAGTCCAACAGATCGCATTAATAATGGTAAAAGTAACTGAAGTGTCTCATTCTATCTAAGCTCATTCATTTCATATCTCCACTAATTCCTTAGCCTGCAAATTCCTAGAACCAGAAATGTCCTAACAGACTTTCTGCCCTTTGTGAAATGTACTTATTACCTCTACATGGGAAAGTAATTTGGCATTTTGACTTTCAACAGTCATTTCTGTGTGAAGCATTGTGACTCAGCAGAAACCAGCAGGTTCCTTGTAAGCTGAAAGTTAAACGGTGGCCACCGTCTTACTCGCCTAGCTGGATTTAAAAAAAAAAAATCAAACTAATAAAAAAGTTTAATATTCTTTGAATCATAACTGTACTACCCAGAAGTACCCTGAGCCTCATTTTGTGCTTGGACTGCACTTGGAAACGTGATGGGTTGGGGCTCTATGAAGGACGTGGAGCACATCCTCAAGTCTGGTCATGGTGATCTGTGTTACGACAGGGAGAAACAACCCTGACGTGTGTTTAACTAATCCATCGAGGATTCTTCAGCCCTGGAGAACCTCCAGAAAGTGTGAGGCCACTGCAGGATTCATGCCATTTGGTACCCTCTGCCCGACGTGAGGCACTGCTGTGGAAACACAGTAGCTGGCCTAACTGCATTCGTTCCAGGGCTGTGGGCAGACAGCACCAGCTGGATGTGGGCCTAATAAATGGGCGGAAGCTGAAGGATCGAGGTAGGTTTAGAGGCTGCAAAAAGCTCTGGCTAGCTCTGCTTCTTCGTGATCATTGCAAAGGCAGAGTATTTGCCAGGAAGTTAAATCATGTTGGTTAACATTGATGTTTGAAGTTGAAATCCATTTTCAGGTCAAGTTCACCTTTCTGTGATGGCATTCCACTGGGGTCTTTCTGGGGTTTTTGTGGATGAACCACGGCTCCAGCGATCAATAACTTGTGCAGAAAATCTGTTGCCCAAAGGATCTGATCTAAATCCTATTTTTTCAGGTGGAACCAAGAGAAACCAATGGAAGCATTTCAACTGGAACAGAAATCAGAAGCCTCTTCTGCTAAAAGATGTTCAAAAGGAGCAGAATTGTTGGCATCCCGACAATTCCCACATCACATAGACAGGAAAAGCACTATTGGTGCAGGCCTTCTTCTGGATCAGCTTCAGGCTCTTTCCCACCCTTCCACCTGCCCTGCTAACAGGAACAGCAACTGATGCAGTTGCTGATGCTTCAGAAACAGTAAGGCTCAAAGCCCAGCGCTGTTACACAGCACCAGCAAAAGCCACAGCAGCAGCACATGTTTAATAAAGGTATTCCTAGCAGCCTGCATGCTCGATGTGCTGTGATTACAAGCAGGGCAGCAGCGCGGTGCAGCTCCGGCTGCCCCCTGACAGCTCTGCTCCCCTGGAAGTGTGGGGCTGACAGCTCCGCGAGGAGAGCAGCAGAGCTGGAGGCAGCTTTGCTGGCAGCTGGCCTGCATTTGCAGAGCTCTCACCCAGACCGTGCTGGTGCATATGAGCTTTCTGAACAACATGTGAAAGCCCAGGGCAAGAGGCAAACAAATTCCTCTTCTCGTTGGGGGAAAACAGAATGCTGTGTTGTAATTAAATTTGCCAGGCGCTACTGTAGTATGGTTGTGCAGATGAGAGGATGCAGATATATATTCCTGGGCAGCCTACTTTCATGTTAAAGCACTGGAAGATGGTTCAATGGTTGTTTTTGATTTGTTGTGTTGTTGTTGTTTTGTTTTTGGTGGTGTTTGGGGTGCTTGTTTTTTTCACAAACAGTAGCATTAATGAGCTTGTCTTGCCTCATCCAGGTAGACTTGTCTAGTCCTGCCTACTCCAAAAGGCAGTTTTTCAGAAGTATAGTTTGCAAGAATTTTTTTTTCTACGCTAAAAGAAGGATGCGATTTTAACATTAATAGAAACACAAATAAAACTTCTCTTCAGACCTTACCTTAAGTAACAGCAATCTTGTTTTCCTGACTCAGGGGGAAAATAAAAATAAAAACCATGAACAAAACAAAACAAACAAACAAAAACCTGCTAAAGCAGATAGAAGGGCTATGGACTCTCATTTATTTTAAAGGACTTCAGATCAAACCCCTTATGACTAGGCCCCACAGATCTCAATAGAAGTTATTTGTCCCTAAGAAAGAGAGCTGTACAGACTGATTTTCACATGATTATTCTCTTTAAATGTTGTTTCCTCAGCTTCCTGGGGAACAGAGGTGGACAGGGTGCAGAGTATGCCTTTGAACTCCTGGGCATTTTATTTGGTGTTCTGTGGCTGCCACTACAACATGGCCACAAAGCTGCAGGTACTTCATTTTGGATCATGCCTTCAATCACCTGGGAAATCTCCTTTTATTGTTGCATGCTCAGGTTCCATCATGATCCAGGTCCCTGGGCTGATCAGTGCAAATAGCTAGTGAATACTTGTATAACCTCTCCTGATTATCATGCAGCTGTACTGTGCAGTAACATTCCTTCATTGACTTTATCATTACCTGTTTAATGTTCCTCTGTCTGCTTTTAAAATAGAAATCTTCTTGACCTCAATCAGTGTTTCTTCAAACTCCTTCCTCCCCCGCCCCTATCATGTTCATGCTTCTCCATCAGCCTTTAATGCTCTTTCACTGGGGTGGCTTGTCCTTCATCACCTGCTGCCACTCTCCCATCCTGTCTTTCTATGTTAGGACATCTTCATGTTAGGACATCAGAGCTAACACCACACTCGCAGCCGGGTTTGCCTCCGGTTAATGGTGGGAGGACGAGCTGGAGCTGTGACAGTGACACATGCCCTCTGTGTCAAGGTAGCCTGAGCCCTAGCAAATGCCCTGGGAGGGAGGGGAGAAGGGGGAGACTGGGAAACAGATTCCCATTTGTACTGCACCATGGAGGCTGTGCTGCTGGTGGTGGCACAAAGGGCCGGGTTTGCTTTTGGCACCTAGGAGGGAGCTGCATGGAGTTTTGTATAAGCACTCCTTATGATCCTGATGGGTACAGTGTGTATAATGGTAGAGAGAATGAAAAAAGCAACATATCTGGTGTTCGTTCTGTGGCACATGTCAGGAGGGTGCTTCTGTAAGCACAGATATTGTCCAGGACTCTTCTGAGAGCAGTTACAATGACACTGAAGAGATATCGCTCAAAAAGGGCACAGGCCAGATTTCCTGGGCTCACCTTCTAACAGTTTCACTGTTTCAGAACACCATATTTTGGACAGGTGGAGGACTTCCCACCACAAACACACCTCAGCTTGGTGTTAATGAAGTCTTTTTCATTGACTTTGCCTGCACAGAAAAGAAAGGGAGTGATTCTTCTGGAGGCTGGAAGTGTGTCCACAGCTGTAGGTAGCACAAAGATTTGCAGAGTACTTGTTGCCCTCTATGCTGCTGTACAACAGAGCTTCTGCTCTTGCAGTTAAGTATTTTGCCCAGGTAGTTTCTGATAGGAATGAAAGATTTCAAGCCTATACATGCCTGAAGTTATCAATAGCTGAACTGTGCTTCAGATACTTCCTTGAAAGCATAGATGAAAAACTCTTCTTCTTTGCTCTCAGCATATATACTCATTTCATCATTTTTCCCCCACCCTTTCCAGCATTCAGCCACAAAGGCACAACAGCAGGAGAGCCCAGACTCAGAAATGGAGCTTTTGTGCTTGCTGTCACCTCCCACCTTCAGCTTTATAACCTTGTTCTTCCGCAAAGGCCCAACTGGTTTTCACCCTTTTCAATATTCCAAATTTTTCAGCATCTTTAAATAGCTATACCCTATCAGAAAAGCAAATATCAGCTTTATACTATGTGCTAATCACCCCAGCCCAAAGCCCCTGGCTACCTACAGAATCATAGAACCACATCCTGAGTTGGAAGGGACCCACGAGGATCATTGAGTCCAACTCCTGGCTCCACACAGGACCACCCAAAAACCAGACCATGTGCCTGAGAGCATTGTCCAAACACTTCTTGAACTCCAGCAGGCTCAGTGCTGTGACCATTGCCCTGGGGAGCCTGTCCCAGTGCCCGAGCACCCTCTGGGTGCAGACCCTTTCCCTAACCCCCAGCCTGACCCTCCCCTGTCCCAGCTCCATGCCGTGCCCTCGGGTCCTGTCGCTGTCCCCAGAGAGCAGAGCTCAGCGCCTGCCCCTCCGCTCCCCTCGTGAGGGAGCTGCAGGCTGCCATGAGGCCTCCCCTCAGCCTGCTCTGCTTGGGGCTGAACAAACCAAGGGACTTCAGCCACACTTTATACATCTTGTGCTCTAGACCCTTCACCATCTTTGTAGCCCTCCTTTGGACTAGTTTTATGTCCTTTTTATACTGTGGCTCCCCAAACTGCACACAACACTTGAGGTGAGGCCTCAGCAGCGCAGAGCAGAGTAGGACAATCCCTCTCCTTGACCAGCTAGCAGTACCATGCCTGATGCACCCCAGGGTATGGTTGGCAGTTTTGGCTGCCAAGGCACAGTGCTGGCTCATGTTCAACTTTCTGTTGTCCAGAACCCCCAGATCCCTTTCTGTGGGACTGCTCTCCAGCCTCTTCTCCCCCAGGCTGTACATATAGCCAGGTTGGCCCTGTCCCAGGTACAGAATACAGCACTTGCTCTTGTTAAACTTCGTATTTTTGGTGATTGTCCAGCCCTCTAATCTCTCTACAAGGCCTTGCCACCTTGGTCAACTAGGTGGGCAACCTTGTCATAAAAGGAAAGTTAAACAGGACTTTTCCCTCCTGAATCCATGTTGGCTGTGACCAATGACTGTGCTGTCTTCCAGGTGCTTTTCAGTAACTCCCAGAATAATCTTCTCCATAATTTTACCAGGCACTGAAGTGATACTGACAGGCCTGTAATTACTTAGGTCTTCTTACTTGCCCTTCTTGAAAACTGGGACATTAGCCAGCTTCCGGTTGATTGGGACCTCTCCAGATTCCCAAAACAGCTGAAAAATTATTGAGAGAGATCTTACAATATCAGCCATCTCTCTGAGTACCCTGGGATGAGACTCTTTGGGCCCCATAGGCTTCTATGAATCCTGCTGGAGCAGAAAATCCCACACAAGTTTGGAGTTAGCTGGGATTTTTTTCATTCCCTCAGTCACAGCCCTCCAACTCAGGAGCCCATCATCAGTGTTGAAGACGGAGGCGAAGAAGGCATTAATTGTCTCTGCTTTGTCTACATCCCTGTTTGTGAGGTGACCATCCTTAAGTAATGGATCGATGTGATCTGTGGTCCTCCTTTTGCTGTTAACATTTATATATATATATATGTATATAAACGTGTATATATATACATGTATATATCCCCTACAGTATTAGCCAGCTTCATTCTGATTGAGCTCTGGCTCTAGTTGAACACTGGCCACAAAGATTTTCTCCTTACAGTACAGAACAGCACACAATGACATCTACTTAATTTTCTTGTTCCTTAATCCTCACCCAGAAGCTCTCAACGAAAACGTCATCACCAAACTGCAAGCTCTGTACAGCCCATCCCCTCCATCACATACAGCACCATTACATACAGCACCACCTGCCCTGCCTCTCCCCTCTGAAGAGTTTATCGTGTGTCCACCATAACACTCCACCTGGAGGACTCTTCTCACCATGCCTCACTTATTCCAATGATATCATAGCTCTGGGACTGAGCCAAGGTTTCTAGCTCCTCTTGCTTGCTCCTTATGCTGCATGCACCTGTGTAGAAGCATTTCAAACATGTTTCAATGTACTCAGCACCTCATGGAGCAGACCGAAGGATCTCACTAGCATGCAGTCCCTCAAATTTTGTCATGCCACCCCAAAGTTTATCACTGGTGAGCCTGTTTTTATCCCTTTCCCCCTTCAAATCCAGCATATAATTCTATCAATAAGTCCTGCTAACCCCCGTGCAAAAATCCTTTACCCACTCTGAGAAAGGTGAATCCCATCAGGCACCAACAGGCCAGGTGTTGTATAGACAATCCCATGACTGAGAAACCCAAAAATCTACGGGTAGCACCAGCCTTGCAGTCACGTATTGATCAGCAGGGTCTGCCTGCTCCTTTCAATATTATTCCCTGCTATTGGAAGGGTAGAGGAAAACACTACCTGTGGCCCTTTAACCAATTGCCCTAAGGTCCTGAAGTCCCTTCTGATTGCCCTTGGATTTCTCTTTGTTACTTCATCACTCCCATTCTCCTTTTAAAGCCCTGCAAGTCCTTTGCAGCTGAGACGGTTTATTCAGCCCACAGCCAAGGGCATCTGGGAAGGTTAATGGCATTTCTCACTTCCTCCAGCTCCATCCCTGGCACAGTGGGATTCCCACAGCCTCTCACACCACTCGCTCTTGAGCCAAAACTGCTCTTTAGCTTAACTTAAATAGCCCTTTCCCCTTCCTGCTACTAACTCTCCTGAATTACTTATGAAGAGAGATCATATAAGCTCTCAGTCTTTTGCTGAGCTAATTATTCTTGCATGTATTCCCTTATCAGAGAGTGGCTGCCCCTGGCCATCAGCTTTACCTCTGCTCCAGGCTGACCAAGTCTTTCCTAATTCATAGCCACCAGTATAAAGGGGGAATGACATCTCTCCAGAGACTTCTATGACAGCATTAATAATTCTTATCTCTGTAGGAAGCATCTTGCCTAATAGATTTTTGGTCACCTGTTTTTTCTTCACAGCCGACATTTCTTAGTGGTTCATTGTCATCTTGTGAATAATAAAACCAAGACTTACTCCTCCTCTGTCATTCATAGCTGATGATCTCAAAGAAATTTCCATGATTAATCCCAAAGCAAGGAGACTTTACTTTGCTATTAAATAAATTTCCATTTCTACTACACTTATGTGCATGCTCATTACATTGTGCCTTCCCTTCATATTCCAGCCCCCCTTCTGCTGGCATTGCTGGCACCAGTCTGGTGTCCACAATGTACTTCTTTATCTCCTTCCTTGCACTCTAACACCAAAACAAAGCAAAACCAGCATTAAGTCTGAGCCTAAAGCAAGTCCATTGCTAATTGCCTTTCTTGCTGATAGCTTGCCCCCCAAGAGCATGCACAACCATTACCCTCCCTGGAGCCAGAGGAACAACCAATCCAGTGAACATGAGCCTCCCTCTCTCTAACACACAACAACATGAACACGACATCTTCTGTGGGTGACAAAAATTGGCAAGTGGCAATCGCAGTTACACTTCTTTCCTTGCCCCCTGCCCTTATTTCCTCCCAGGGTGGCACATATTTCCTTGTACACTCAGAGGACCACCGCAGGGATGAGAGCCTGTGGGTTATTTCAGGGGGACATATTGCAGCATGGTCAGCAGCAGGTCCTCAAGAGCTGGGGATGTGACTGCAGCTTTCTCCAGCTCCTGTGTCTCAGCTCTGAGAGCACCAAGAGGCCTCAGTGGTCCTGCCCAACCTCTCCCAGGGTCTCCCCAACACTCCCTCCTGTGGGCTCAGGGGCTATCATGGTATGGTACCACCATGCAGGGCTGTGTCACGTTGGTAAGGACATGGCCCATGCTATAGTTGCTCCCATCTCACATCTTAATGGGAGTCCTCACAGCATCCTAACCCTGCTGTGAGCTGAGAATGCTCCTCCTCAGCTTTGAAATCTATGTGGCACCAAGGGAGCTGGAAATGATGCTGCCTGTGCTTCACCTGCCTTTCTTCCCTTGGTCAGAAAAGAGGGGTCAATAGTTTTATCTTGGCCCCAGTAAATTAATCCCATATTCTGTGAAGAATATCTTTCTCTCCAGCTGCCAAGTGAGAAGTCTCTATGAGCACCCACATTTCTAAAGCATCAAATTAGATGTTGGGAGGGTAGGCTACCTGTCAGATAAGGCACACTTATGTACACTAAATGTACATTTCCCAAATGAAAAAGAGAGACAGGTGCCAAACATTACCATTATTTTTTTTTTCTGCTTCTTGCTTTCTTTAGTCCATCCTTACTGGAAGCAAATCTTCAGTATCACAATGTTTTGTGATAAGTGGGTGCAAGACTTATTCCTTCACTGTCCAGAGCATAGAAAAATAAGTCTGTGTGTTTTCACATTTTGCTTTTTCTAAACACAGGTGTCTTTCCTCATTCTAGTTAAAGTGTCTAGCAGCTCATTTTTGGCTATTGTTTCCCCAGTTGCCCCTGTGTTATTTCAAGGTTGACATGATGACAAAAGCCACTTAAGGATGGCAGCTAATAAGACATCTGCTTTCCCCTAGTGAGTGTGAGGAGAGGCTTGTAAGGCAGCAGTCAGATGTATACTGGTAATAGGATGCGTTACCTTTCAACTCTGGGTCACTGCTTCACCTCTGATCCTTGTCAAAAAGAGTTGTTATCTGGCTGTAAATCACTAACCTAGGAAAAAGGAGTTGAAGCTCTTGCTTGAAGTCCTGCTGACAAGCATCTACACCACAATTAGCCAAAGAAGGGAGGATAGACCAGATCAAGCTGCCATCTCTCTCCACGGCAGGGGTCCAGGGGGTCAGGGGCAAGGATGTTCATGGGGCAAGGGGCTGGACAGGATCGCTGGTGGCCAAGCTCAATTGGGTCTGCAGGACCACCAGTTCCACAGGCACAAGCTGCATTCTCATATAAATAAAAATAGCAGTAAAACAGTGAAATTATGCAAGGTTTAGATTCCCTGTTGTTTCTAGAGTGTCACAAATGAGAGACAATAGTGCCGTTTTGTAGACTATAGTTTTGGTAAGGGTGGACTAAAGAAAGAAAATTGTAGGATAAAATACGGTAATTTTCAACGGCCGTAGAGTCAGAACATAAAGGGTTTAGTCGTTCTTTTAGTATGCAATGTGTGCAGCCCTGGGCTTTGTGATAATTTTGGCTGTTCTGTGATGTGTCCACACAGATATCATGCCAGAATGCCAGCCAGCTGTACTATATTTGCAATACAGAACATTATCAATTTCATTTTTCTCTCTGTATCATAAAATAAGGACTGGGTAAGATTTAAGTCTGCAGTTTTGTGAACTAGTGCTGTTAATCACTGAATCATGCAATGATATCAGGTGGTTCACATTAGCAGTTCTCACGATATGTAATTATCAATGTCCTTGATTTCAAGTTGTCACAGTTACCGTATTATGCATATAGATCACTATTTATTTGTAGTCTTTATGGCTGTCAAAACACAACCAAAACTTAATCCCAACAAAAGGGCATACTGAAGAGCTCCATTTGCGGTGATTAAATCATACATTAACCCTAAAGAACAAAAGGTCTGACATCACTCTCAGGTAGTTAATGATTATTTTTCCTGTTGTCTCCAAATAGTATCTGAAAATGGCCATGCCAGAAGGCATAGAAATTCCTCACAGCACCTTATCCTTTTTATTTTTACATGTCCAATTGTAGTGTATGATCAGAGAGAGACACAGGAATACAAATTAGTTAAATGATTTATTAGAGGCTAAAAAAAAAATGAAGGGGGGGGGAATGGGAAAGGGGGGCAAAGCCATCCTTTCTTAAGTCAGTTCTGTCCAGCAATTTTCCAAATACTTCTAGGTTGACTGTTTAGCTGCAGAAATTATTTCAAAGCAAAACAGGGGAGAGTGGACCAAGATATCACATCTCATTGGGTGGAGTGGATATTCTCATTCAAGTGCTGACCATGCCTCACCCAGCTCCTCAGGGCTTTATTCCAGAAACAGCCTTAAGACATTTACAGCCTATACACAGTGATGGTAAAAAAAATACTGAGGAACTGAAAACTCATGTCTAGAGGGTGTTACCCACCAGCCAAGCCATTTACAGGGAGACTATGAGAACTGTGTGTTTCCCAGTGGAAAGACTGTTTGTAAGAATCAATGGCAATGGTGGTTTAAGATTTTATGGCCTGTTGCACTCAAGAATCAACCCATCTTCTTCAACCAAGATATTTTTAAGCTCATAGCTCCAAATATGTCTTCCTTTTCATGAGATACTGACTGGGGCAGGCCAGCTGCTGTGGCACACTGGCTGCAGCAAGGCCCTGCTGGGGTGCAGGAGTGCAGCAGGAGCCCTCCTCACCCTGGGGAGACACCCACGGCCTGAAATAAAGGCAGGAGAAATAAAAGCAGGAGAAAGGCTCGGGGGTGTGGGGCTAGGAGCATCCATTACGTGGTGCTGCAGAGCCAGGCAGAAGGGGTGGCATGGGAAATGACATCGGATCAGAGCTCCCTGGGACCCAGCTGCTTCCCTTCCTCCACATCCAGCTGATTTCACAAACGATGTGGGAATGAGGATAAGAGGCTGCTGCAGATGCTGCCCAGCCTCAGAAATCTCTTTGGCCTGAGCAGCCTGCCCTAATTTCACCGTGCGCCCAGTCCCATCTGCAGCCACCAACTCACCCAGACCTGTGCACAAGTGATACAAGACTTCATGTGTATTACATAGGAATATCTATTTTATATTTGTGTGCAAAATGAGCTATGTAGAATCCTAATTAGGAGCACTTGGTCCTAAATAAGAACATCTACTCAGGAAATTAATTGGAGGTAGTTAATTAGGGATAACTCCCCGTGCAGCAAAGCCCTTAGCATAGACGTGGGAATGAGGCTAACTGCTGTGCAACTGCTCCTGGCTCCTCTGCAGAGCGCAGGCAAGAATTTGTCCTCAGGCTCCCAGAGAAGAGAAAATACTAGTGTGTCACCATGGTGCATCTTTGGCTCGGCCACTTCTGCAGGATTTAAGCTGTTGTTTAATCAATGTGCTTAAAAACACTGATACAGTTTGATAAAGTGATGATTAATCTTCATTATACTCCCCTGTGATCATCACAGCAAAGAACTGTGCATGTGTGTCTGCTTATCAACTCTTCTGAAGATTTTCCCAGTAAAGCAAGACTTGATCTTGTTGTCAAGTCCCATTTTTGGGACATGCAGCAGAAAGGAAGGGCTCGCTTTTGAGGGAAAAGGGTAGTAACAGGAAAGCCCAATTGCCGGGCAGTTATCTTTGACATTCGTATAATGTAGTGTATGTCCTTACATGACATTTACGTGACAGAAAAAGCGAGGCATCGATTGAAAAAGGTTACTAAAGTTCTTCAGGCATGAAGTCATCTCCAGGCAGCACAGCTACTGCAGTTTATAAACAGGCTGTGCCACCGTCCATCTGCGTTCACGGGCCAACAGCAACATTTAACCCATTTGCTTGCTGGCAGTTCTTTAACACCCAGCTTTGATTTTCCTTCCTAGCAGGAGTATTAAAACCAAGAATTAGGCCAAATGCTGGATTTAGGAGAGATTGTTGCAGGCACTGCCCTTGCCAACCTGTCTTGTGCAGAGGAGAAGGGACGCACACCAAGGAGGTGGCACTGGCTTGGGATCTCGGTCTATGCTGGGAAATCATGGCTGGTGCTTACGAGGGGCTTTCTTCTCTCAGCCCTGGGCATGGCTTTCTGCAAAACTGGGAAGCTGGACAGATGGGTAGAGGATGCTTAAGAGGGCAGAAATGTCAGGATGAGTACCACTGCTTAGCCCCTGTTCCGGTTTTGGCTCCATGAAGAAGAAAATGCAAAGCTTTCCCTCAAACAGCCAGTGTGTCACCTATTTCCGCAGCAGTTGCTCTGCCTTCTGCTTGTCTCTGGTTTCTAAGTGCTGTGACTGACTCAGGCCATGTCCCCAGGGTCATTTTATTTCTACTGGTACAGGTATTCCTACAATATTGCTTACATTCAGCTCAGAGCATAACATCCTACAAAAGGCTGTGTAGACATCCTTGCAGTCACTGAGGCAGATCTTACACAGACAGGATTTCTGAAGATGGAAGTCCAAACATAGACCACACCAAGCCGAGTGGTTGGACAGCACGCTGGAGGGAAGGGATGCCATCCAGAGGGACCCGGACAGGCTGGAGAGGTGGGCCTGTGCAAATTTCATGAGGTTCAACAAGGCCAAGTGCAAGGTCCTGTAGCAGGGCTGTGGCAATCCCAAGCACAAATACAGGCTGGGAGAAGAATGGATTGGGAGCAGCCCTGAGGAGAAGGGCCTGGCAGTGTTGGTGCATGAGAAACTTGCCATGAGCCAGCACTGTGCACTTGAAGCTCAGAAAGCCAACCATGTCCTGGGCTGCATGAAAAGCAGCAAGGCCAGCAAGGCGAGGGAGGTGACTGTGCCCCTCTACTCTGCTCTCGTGACACACTCTGGGGCCCCCAGCATAAGGAAGGCCTGGAGCTGTTGGAGCAAGTCCAGAGGAGAGCCACAAAGATGGTCAAGGGGCTGGGATGCCTCTCCTATGAAGACAGGCTGAGGGAGTTGGGGGTGTTCAGCCTGGAGAAGAGAAGGTCCTGAGGAGACCTTACAGCAGCCTGCCAGTGCCTAAAGGGGGCCCACAGGAAAACTGGGGAGGGACTCTGTGTCAGGGGGTGGAGTGATAGGACAAGGGGGAATGGCTTTAAACTAAAAGAGGGAGGTTTAAACTAGATATTTGTAAGAAATTCTTTACTCAGGGGGTGGTGAGGCACAGGAACAGGCTACCCAAAGAAACTGTGGTTGCCTGATCCCTGGAGGTGTTCAAGGCCAGGCTGGATGGGGCTTTGGGCAGCCTGGTCTGGTGGGAGGTGTCCCTGAAAAACAGCTGAGCTGCTTTAGGGAATGCAACTCTCCCAAGCAGGGTTGGCCACAGAGCAGTGCTGGAGCTGCTGCTGCAGTTTCTGGGCATGGGAGTGAACTCGCCAAGAGCACAAAAGGTCTGGGAATGGAGCTGCCTCCCCTGCAGACTCCTGGGCACAGCGTGCCTAGAAGATGAAGTATTTGCAGATGAAATTGTCCTGGTCACAAGGCAGAAAAGATGCATGATAATGCTGGCATCATCCAGCACATTGGACTGATTATGAATCAAAAAGAAATGGTAACACTGTAATCACAGCCTGGGTGCTTTTACATGGCATGTAGACAATACAGAGACAACTTACTTTCTGAAATGCATTTGTTGTGGGCTCATGAAGTTGTCTAAGTCTTTAGTGTCTTTCACGCTATTACTTTCCAGGGTGTGATTAGGAATTACTTGGCCAGTGAACACTGCTCTGCCTGCGTGTGTGGGAGCACTGCCAGCCGTAATAGCTTCCCTTTCAGACAGTATCTTCTGTGCAGTGTTGGACCCTAGAACAACAAAAGCTGTACACCTTTCACATCTGAAAAGCGAATAATGTGTTCTGCATTGTGTTTAATTGGAGTCACACAACACAGCATTTGGTACTGCAGACAGCAGCACAGGCATCTGTGTTCCAGTTTGCTGCATTGCTGTCTGAGCCCAGCTCTTCCTCACTGCATCTTGCAGGTCATGTTTGCCCGTGCTCTTTCAAATGCATTCCAGTTTCTCCTTCTGGTTTCTTTCCTGAACTGGGTGCATTGCCTTCTGTGTGCTGAAGCTAAGGATGTGCAACGCATCCAACATCCACTGCATGCTCCGGGCAGCCTACCTCTGCCTCCTTTCATGCCACGACTTATTTTTTTATTATTTTTTTTTTAAGAGAAAGCACCCTGGGATTTATTATTTATTTATTTATTTGGTGAAACAAGGGATTGTAAGTAAGGAGGGCAGGTCTAATGACTCACAGGTGCAAAATCACACGGAAAATTAAGATGTGCTTAAAAGCCACGTGTGTGAGAGAGAGGAAAAGGCTTAAAGCCACCACGCTCGGCAGCCTGGAGTCAAGAAAACGCTGGGCTTTAGGAGCCCATGGGGGAGGTTTAGCCAAAGCTCTGGGGGCCGTGCAGATCCCTGCTCCCTCTGCTGGCCAGAAGAGAAGAGCTCTGGCAGGAGGAAACCTTCCCCTACCCGCTCAGGCGGAACCGGGGAGGTGGTGGGAACCAGGGGCTAACGTCTGGGATATTGTCAGGGTCTGATAGAGGAGATGCGTCCGATTCAGTAGCATAATGGTATCTCTCCCTGCTGTGTTCCTTCCTCTTTGTGCTCTTCTCTTTACAGGACTTCTGCAGGATAGAGCATTTGGGGAAGATTTTCCCTCCAGGTGGCTGCGTGTGGGTCCCCCTGGGTGACCTGCTCCAGGTGGCCCTGATTGAGTAGGGGCTCAGGCCCGCTGGCCCCCGGGGATCCCTTACAGATACAGCTATTTTGTGATTCAGGGCCTTGGGAAGAGCTTCGAGCTCTGAAATCAGTTTAATTGTCCAGTATTTGGTAAGCCCATGCTGATGATTACTGGCAGAACAAGTCCATGTCTGAGCATCACGAGTATAACTTTCACAGCCATTTCTACAGCCCTACTGCTTTAGTGCCTGAAGTTGAGGTGGGGAGAGCCAGTAACTCGTGATGATTTACTACCACAATGGCTCTAAGGAATATTTAGATAAATTCCAGAAAATATTCAGAAGTGGGAAAAGAGAACAAGAACAACAAGGAAATGCTCAGTACTGTAGCTATAATGCTGTAACAGATACAAAGCTGCATTGAGTTAAAGGAAAGAGAAACCATATACTAAAAATACTGATTAAAAACAAACATTAAAAGGATACATTTGGAGGCAGATACACTTAATTATATAAAACTTCTGGTCAATGACATAGAGGTCTTGAGGAGTTTTTGTTGTATGTAAGTGCAACAAAACGTGCTCCTGAGGAATGCTCGGTGCCCTTGGGCACCCGACGTTTTGCCTAATGTGCATCTCACGCGTAATATTTCCTTCTCTTGGCATGGACAGAGCATCTGTCTGGAAGCATGTGTGCATCCTGTGCCTTCACTGGCTGTCCAGCTCTTGGTTTGAGCTTCCCTGGAGAAACAGGAGTGCAAGATCTCAGCAAACAGGGGCATTGCGCTTCCTGTGTACAAAGGGGTACAGCTGATGTTCAGAAAAACATGATTTTCAGTACACAAGGCTGACTTCTCTCTTGGTTGTAATGTGTTAAAGATGATATGACTGGCTTAGTACCATAACAGCGTGTCAAAATATGTTCTTATGGTAAGAAATAGAGAACAGTTACTCGTTGAGACCTAGGTTCAGCAGTCTCACTGCATTTGGCAAATAGCTTACATGTCTGTTTAAAATTATATTTATGTCCTACTGATTTCAGTGGGACTGAAATAAAGAAATGCTTTGCTTAGCTGAGAATTAAGGCTCAGTCTCATAAACATCCCCCATCACTACTGAATTCAGTGGAAGCTGGGGAAATTTGTCATCCAGCAGGAAAAAAAAAAAAAAAAAGTATTTTATGAGGTATGATCTTAATTAAACAAATGTATATCTTTCCTGACTCAAGTGAAATGGAAAAGCATGTGGCGATAGTATATTTAGCTGAAAAAAAAGAGTGCCACACTGGAACACTGGAACACAGGGGTTATATTAGGAAAGCCTCCAAATTTTTTATATCACTAATATACAATCTTGCTGCAAGAGAGAGATTCTGGAGGCTGGTAGCTGATCTAAATTAAAAGAGGAAAATGAATACACAGAGAAAAGAAAGTACAAATGATGGTTTAGTGTGACACATTTAGCAGCAGTTGCATGTTATGCACTACATAAATTCAAGACCAACTCAGAAACGTTTATGTTCAGGGAGCTGAGGGACTGGAAGCCCAATACCCTTGATGGTTCATGGGCTCAGCAGGCTGCAGACAGCTGTGCAGTGCGAATTACCCTTACAGGTGGCCTTCTTTTTGAGTGGGGTTCACCATCGTGCTCGTTCAGCCCTGGTCACATCCTCCATGGGATGGTTTTTGTGCTCTGAACTAATATCTGCAAGCAACTCAGCTGAGACCACAGCTTTCATCAAAACTGATGGCATCAGGCTGGACACGAACCATGGCCCTGCAGCCATCCGGAGGCACTCGCTATTTTGGAACAAGCTTTGTGGCCGTGCACAGGCCCTTCCCAGTCCGGAGAGGAGAACTCAGTGTGACAAAACAGTAAGATGTGGAGTGTAATCCCGCTGCTGAGCGTTTTGGGTGTGTGGGTTTGTCTCATTCGTACTGTGGAGCTGTGAGAGGGCGTGGATCACAGCCTTGACTTGTGTGTGAGAGAGACATTATGGAATATAAGTAAATGATTGATTTGAGGAATATCAACTGTTCACCTCTGTAGATCATTAGGTAAAGTTAATCAATGGAAAGGAAACCAGCAAGTCTCTATTAAGTATCTTTCTAGGTTTCTACTGTTCTTATCCATGGATCTCATGAGCCAGTTTATAGCTGGGGTGCTGCCTTGTTTCTGTTCCTGTTTTGTTGTGTTGGTTTTTTTTTGATAAAATTTATTGAAAACGTCAGCTTCGTGCCACACAGTGAGCCTATGTAATGAGAACAGGGAGTGAGGTTCAAGTGGTGTTGAGTTTAGGGGAAATGAGCTGTCACCTGCTCAGCTCCCTAGGACTGTAGATTTATATAGTGGAAAACTACTGTCAGGAACAGCCCTGTGGCTAGCCTGGTTTTGATAGCCACACGAACGGGTGGAGGTATGAAGGAGTGCCATGAGTTATGTTTCCCTCGCTGCTTTCACCTTAAGCAATGACAAAAAACCTTGGGACTGGCACTTTTCTCGTGAATGAGTGCTTTGGGCAGGACGTGTTTCCCTGCAGTCTCCCCACAGTCGCTAACATAAAAGATTCAGTGGGTTTGCCGTGGGGAGGAGGAGGGTGGCTGAAGGGGGCTGAGGCCATGCATTAACACAGCCTCATCCAGGATGTCTCCTCTGGGGCAGGATGAGGAAGATGCCACTTTTTGTGACCAGGTACCCAGCTGTATCCATCCGACAAACCCCACTGGACATCAGGGCCATGGGGATACACAAACCCTTCTCAACCTGAGCTCTGCACTTGCTGTGTGCTGTTGCTGAGCCCTTCACTTCCCAGTGCTGCTGGTCACAAAAATTGCCGTCCTGATTTCGGAAGCTGCCATCTCCAGCTGTGTATAGGCTGCTTTGTGCCGAGCTCATCACACATTAACATTGCGTTGTATCATGCAGGGAAGCCGTATCGTTACCCACTGGTTAAAGGGTATAGCACGTGATGGAGGGCACAACGCTGTGCGTGGTGTGAGGGGAGCATTGTCACAAAACCAGCAGGACTCAGCACGGTCCTGTCCCCAAGAGCTGCCGTGCTGGTGGTGCTGCAGCATGCACCATGCTCTGTGCAGGTGCCAGGCTGCAGGCACGGGGAGGGAGGGATTGGAAGGAGCTCGGGCACGGTTTTGTGAATGAAAGCTGATGTCACGGTGACCCACCTCAAGCAGGGGGGGAGCAGAGGAGATGTTACTAAACACGAATTCACAGGCGCAGACAGAATGCAAACTCATCTTTTCCTGCAGAACACACATGCGTAGAAAGTCTCCGCGAGCACCAGACGTTGCTTGTTAAAATTTGGCATCTCTTCAACAGAGCTACCAGTTATTTTTCCATAAAACACATTAAGATTCAGTATAAATGCCTTTATGGATTTCACACCACATTAAAAGGAGCGAGTGATTGACTGCATTCACAGTAGCTTATTTTTCTTCCTTTGACAGCTGTTAACCAGACAGAAGCATTATTAGCTCAATTTCTCATGCTGTAAAAATATTTGGATATAGGAATTTGGCCAAATTTTTCCTTCTTGTCTCCGGCTTCCAATCAGAGATGTTTAGATTGTTTTGACAAATCTCGGGTGCGACTAGCAGAGCATCTCAAAGGGAAGGCTGGTTTCATTTCCAAGCCTCCAGGTTTGCCGAGGCACACTTGAAACTCTGAGGAAAGAGACACAAACTCTAATCACAGCACTCCCATGCAGAGTTTCAGAGTGGTCTGAACTGGGTTTTGCTCTTCACAAGAATTAGTGCTCCTTGCAGAACGTGCATGTCAGGTTCAAAGTTAGGATCTCCCTGCCACGATCAATAGGTGGCATATGAAAAATGGACATTGTATGCTAATGCTGAATCAGATCTGTTTTTTCCTTATGCAGGAGACTACAGACAGGAGAATATCCTTCCTTTTTGTCTCAAGGCTCTGCAATTTTATCATTAATTGTTTGAGAAACCTTCAGCGCTATCTACCTGTCTTCTGGAAATTGCAAGATCTTAAAGCAAACTCCTTTGCAATCAAGTTTCAAAGTTCTTAAAGCTTTCTAGATTTCTTAGGTATGGAAATAAAAATATTTCCTGGATGCCGCAATACCACTGACAGAGCGTCTGCTATGACCCTTGGAGAACTGACACTACCCTGGCATTGTTCACCATTTTGAGCAAAACAATTGCACCAAACCTGCGAGGTGACAAGAAAACCGTGTTGTGTTCTCAGACAGTCAGAGAAAATACAAGGCACAAGCATCCTAATCAAGGAGGTGTTTTGCACTTGATTCAGAGGAACGGGCATGTCCGTTTCCAGTCCCTCCAGGTGTTACAGGTGGTGCTGCTTCCTTGCAGCGAGTGCTGAGCTCCACCAACTCTCCCATGGGGAACACAGGGGCTTCATAAACCCCATCCACCTCTGAATAATTCCTCATGGGGAAAGCAAGCACCTGGACTCTTCTAAGAGTACTCATCTGACTTCTGGTCTAGTGAAGCACACAGAAAGTTTTGGAACAAGCATAGGAACAATTTTAACACCTGCTCTCCTGGAATATGGTTATTTTCAAGTCAAGTCTGAGTTTTGAAATGTAAATGTTAGTGGTCACAGCTAGATTATAAAGAAAATTCTGCTTTTCAAATCCTTAACTGCTTCTTTTATTTTTTTAATAGGCACACTGGCAATAGACACATTGCAGGAGTGTGAAGTGTTCACCGCTGTGCAACACAAAACAGCAGTTGCAGCTACCAAGTTTGCAATTTCAGTATTCTTAAATGACACTAAGTACTCACTCCTTGTTCCAACAAAATATTTATGATTTTATATGTGAATGTAATGGGGCAGGGTCACCTGGTGGTGAGGACCAGAGAGTGCACCAGCACCCACCCTGCCTGGCAGCCACCCACGGTGCCTCCCACCACGTCCCCGTGGGTCTCAGCGTCTTCTTTGCAACTGCCCCGACCACGCAGGCTGTGGTGAAGGTGAACACCACCAAGGAGACCCAGCTCTGGCAGGGGAGCAGTGGAGGGCACGCAGCAAAGTGGCCACTGGCGAGCTCTGCGTGTGAGGCATGGACCCCGACATTCACCTGAGTTAAGGCAGAATCCTACTTTTATTTTCCTAGGATTCTTCATATAATTAATTAATATCTCAATCAGCCAAGAACAGACATTCCTTGGGGAAACACTACATAGAGACAGCACAATTAATTTAGACAAGATCCATTAAGATAGCAAGACAATTTTAATGGATAGAAGCAGAGACAGGAGCACTATTTTTCAAAAAAAAAAACAAACTTTGAGAAATCAAGTTTTCTTTCCCCTTGTCTGTTGCTCACCTCAAAAAAATGCATCCTTGTTTGAAGGCAAAGACATGCAGAAAGCACAACAAAATCTCCGCTGAATTTCTGCAGATTTTGGTCTTTAGCTGGGGTGCTTGGGCCATGTAACAGTGAAGACCAAACAACCCATTGGTGCTTTGCAGGATAAGGAAAACTCATTCCCCAGCTCACCTGCATGGGTGGCGCTGTATCAAAGGCTGAAATAACACATAACCAATGTCCATTTTAATTATTTAAAAATCAGTTCTCTTATGTTCTGTTAGAATCTAGAAGTACAGCTTCCCAAAGCTAAGTCAATTAATTTTTTTTTTTTTTTTTTAAGCAATGATCTGACTGAAGATGGGGGGAGAAAAAGAAGTGTCAAATAATCCTCATCCCTTTGTAGGCAAACTAGGTTACTGTAAAGTTGTCCTTGTCACTAGTTGCCAAAGTGCAGCGTGTCGCTCTCACCTCCTCATGGGTTGCCATCTGCCATTACATCTCCCTCTCCTTCCTCTGTCTCCCTGTTGGGGTGAAGTTGGACCATCTCGGGCTTTGGCAGGCGGTGTTAAAAACAACACTGCGAGTTTCCTCCAGGCCAGGGCAGTCTGCTCCTAATATTGTTTCAATCTCTGCCTGAAGGAAATGAAGTTAAACAGACCCTGTGCTGCTCCCAGGCAAAATCCCCAAAACGCTGGGAAACAAGTGCACTGGAGAGTCTCTGTTCAGACCAGAAGCTGCGATTTTTCAGAGAAATGTTCTGCATTTTTGCACAGCACTGCGCTAGTCAGTGGTTATGCCACATTTTAGTGAAGAAGGGCTTTTAAAGTCTGCATGATGCATCTTCGGACATTCAGAAACTGCTTCCAGTGTTTGTTTGCAACAACTGCACATGGGAGGCTCTTTTTTGTAGTGCCCAATTTAGCCCATGTTTGCACAGGTTACCCAAGCACAGATTAGACTCCACTCAAGGGGAATTTCACTTGGCCATGGTAAGGCAAATGGGATCCGCTGACTGCCATGTGACAAAGCAGCAAAGCAGAGACTGAGAAAATTCCTACTTTCTGCCTCAACAGTTCATGTGCAACTACTATAAGAAAGTCCCACATTTTGCAGCCCAAGATCATGCATTATCTGAAATATGAAATAGATTTTAAAAGCTGTTTTCAGTTATAGCTGGCACCAAATATGAGGCGAAAATTCACAAGCTGTGTATAAATGGCATGACCTTGTTTGTCTGGAAAACTTCTCCTGTAGCTATTTCAAACCCTCTTTACATCCAGGTGGGTACTTGCATTCCTGTCTTTTAGGAAATGAAGCAGGATGCAGTTTAGGCTCTCTAGCTTATGAAGTGTTAGTTACAATTCATTGGTATGTTTATGCAAGTCAGGCTTTGAGCCCTTTGGGCAGATCTGTTCTGTGAAGACCACAACATTCATGTCAAATTTAAGGCCTGAATAATGGGCAAAAGCAATGTTCAAGAGAGGTTCTTTTATACGTGTGGTTCCCCATCTGCCATCATTTCATTTTTATATCACATCACAATGAGGGAAAATGAAATCTAATGAGTTTTTAGGCAACTCTCGCTATAACCTATATTTTATTCTATTTTTAAGTCAGTGAAAAAGTAAGTTGAAGTGAAATAGCCACGCTGGGTTCTTTGGAGCAAAGTAGGCAATTAACAGAAACCAGAGCAATCCGAGCACCCTGGCTCACGCTCCCTGAGGCGACGAGCTGAGGTGGCTTAGGATGCTCTGACTGTGCATCTGCGAGATCAGCTCTCCCACAGCAGTAACAGCAATAAAAAAGCTGTACACTTGCACTTCAAGCAGCTGCAAGGCCAGAGCAGACCCATCACTCCACATTCGTGTTTATCAGAGATTTAAGCCAGAATGCCCCCACCAGACCGTGAACAAGCCTTTTCTTCTTGCAGCTCCTCCACAGCAGTGCTAGTCCCAGGCACTGGGGATGGCAGAGCCCCAACCTACTGGGAATGGATTTGCTCCTCTTCAGGTGCCATGCAGCCTGTGGACGTTTCCTCAGAGGACCACACGGTAGTTCTGGCAGAGTGGGAGCAGCAGAGAAACATCAGTTTTATTCTCTGAGGCCCACTGAAGAACTGTCCATCCTTTCCATGCAAAGGAAGGCTCTTAGCCCCATCAGCGCACTGAAGGGTGATATTCTTGTATCAACCCTCCCACAAAAGGGTCTTATTTTTCATGAGGTGCAAAAACATTTCACATTAAGATGAACTGACAACTGGTTTCTGTGATGTGATACAGCAGCCTTCTCCTCTGAGTCATTCGTGCAGTTTCACCCTGGACAACATCTATAGCTCTATCTGTCCTGTGGCCACCAGACTTCATACAAGTCTTCCAGGCATTCAGCTGCAATAGCCCTCACACGAGGTTCTTGGTTCGGCTCATATCTATTGCTTAATCAATGGGAAATAAAACTCCAGTCCCCACCAAACTGCTGCTTCAGCTTATAAAGGCTTGGTCTGCTCTGCTTGAGTATCCTAATTAATAATAATAATGAAATAATGTAAGTAGATCAGATTTACTTGAAAGCCTTTTTTTTTTCTTCCACCAGAATAGGAGCTCAGTAATGCCTGGAGTTTTATTTCTCCCTGAATTACTCTTTAATTGGAGCTGACTGCTGGAGCTGTTATTTGTAACTGCAGCTCTGTCTCTAACCAGTTGAGGGAAAAACCTTTAACATCGCCACCAACGGGGCTGCAATGTTTGCTGTAAGGCACTGACATCACCCCTGGGTAGAGAGAGACTTAACACGCACCCCTGTGCCCTTGTAGGTTCAACCAGCAGGTTGGTGGTGTTGTGCCAATAAATATAGAAGTGGCAGGCTTGGGCTGGGCCAGCACAGGCCATTAAGGGGTGGGTTGCAGCCTTGAAGAAAACAATACCAGATAAGAAGTATGAGAAATTTAGCATTTATTTCAGTTCCCCATACCTCTGTCCCACAGCAGGCACTCAGCTGCACTGCTACGTGCTGCAGGAATCTCTGCCTAACCTGTAGAAGATCAGTGGACCTTGGCAAGCAATAATAAGATTAAGAGAGATAATTTGGGGAATCTGCTCTGAAAGAGCTAGATTCCTGTCTCCTGAGGGCCTGAAGGCATTAAACAGCAACAGCTGGATGTCTGATGAGGTTGGAAAGCATCCTATCACCTGCCCTGCAAGTAGCAGGTTCTGAAGGAGACTTCTGAAAGGGTTGAATGGAAAGAAGTGCAAAGGTACAGAACGTAAGGGCTGTTAGAGAGACATTGTTTGGTGGCTGAGGGAAACAGGCCAATCTCCCAACAAAGGAGAGGTGAAAGATCTTGTGTTGCTCTTTTTTTCCATGGTTTGAAAACATGCAAGAAACTATAACGCCTCATGACAAAAAAAAAAATAATTACTAAATAAATTATAATAATAATTAAAAAATAATTACTCAGAGCAATATCCTTGGTTACAGTGTAGAGAACATGTTCATAAGAATTTTTCCCTAAGAATACTTAGAGCATTTTTCTCGTTATTTTCTGGGGATGAACCTCCCAGTAGTGTGTGTATAAAATGTGCATCTCTTTTAAAAAGCCCACTAAAATATTTTTTTTCCATTGCTAACTTAATTATATCATTTGTAATGCAGTTTGCAAATGTTAGGACACGTTTTGTGTGATTTCCAGTTCACGCTCATTAGAAATAGTTTATTCCAGAATGCCTGTTTTGTCCTCAATTGAGGTCTGCTGCTGGTTGCCAATGGGTGAGTGGAGAGACAGTCACTGTGTTCCAGCCTGGGCGAAGGCTGATTTTCAGTGCCAGATTTGCAGGAAATACCGAAGATGAAGCACTTTGAAAAAAGTGTATATATTGCACATATGTAGGTCAGGAAGATCTTTTTCCATACTGTGTTTTTACAGAATGCAATAACAGCATGACTCAGCCATGTACTCCTGCTCCCTCTATGTATTTTCTGCATATGAAACTCCACTGATTTACAGAAATTACTAAAACAACTTTACTTCCTATTATCTTAGATTTTATTTTCCTCTTGCTTTTCTGATAAAGGTTACGTAAGCTACAAAAAGAAACCCACAAAAATCTGACCTGATGTGTAGAAAGGGCATGGTGCTGGAGCTGTGCTGATAGGGTATGCTATGCCCAAACCAATTTTTCAAGCTCAGGTATGGGAGCTTGAAGGGAAATGAAGAGCAGCCTGGAAAATCTCCCCAGTATGCATGTCTTTGAATGGTCAGACATGAACACGTCTCTATTGCTCTTCTGAGCTCTCATGCATGAAGAAGCATGGCCAGCTCTAGGCAAAGCTGCCACATCTCTAGTAAACTAGAGATGGCAAAAGACCTGCAAACCACGAGCTTTGGGCCCAGTGTAGGTGCTGCTGTGGGAGGTGTAAGGGTGCCTGAGGCAGCAGCTTCTGCTGGAGGAATAACGAAAAGGGAGAGGAAGAACCCAGAAGCTGTCTCTCCTTGTCCCTACCCAACACGTGGCATCCCAGATGCAATAATCCCCCTTTACTCTGACAGGGGCATGCCTCCCAGCCTTGTGGTGGCAAGGCCTGAACTGCTGGGAAACTGAGTTCACTTGGCAGGGAAGGCTCCCATTCACCTGGTAACACCTGATGGAATCCCTCTATAGCCCTGTCACTTTCCTTCTACATGTTTTCCCTGCACTCTGTTTCCCTTCTCTTTTGACTCCTCTACACCGTTTTAAGTATAGCACAATTCAGTTCTGTTTCCCTCCTAATCAGCTAAGTAGCTCTAATACCAAGTCTTCTTTGGGGCTAGATTAGGACTTTCCTGAACATTAAGAAACCAAATAAAATTCGCAGTGCAGCTCCATTACCACAAAGTTCAAAGGTATCCATGGCTATATATCAAAGGAGGAATATATGTAAATCTAGAGTTAAGATGACTATGCATGGCTCAGGTAGCAGCCACACCTGGAATTATGAATATTTGCAAATTACACACTGTAAAAATCTAAGCATCCATTAAAGGTATATGTATATATACACACACACTCATACATACATAATATATAGGGTATAATATATAACATATAATATATAACGTATATTGTATGTGATATATGACAAATATGTGATAAATGATATATGATAAATATAATACCATATAAGTATTGTGTGTGTGTATGTGTTTGTATAATCCAGGAAAACAAAAATTACATTAGAAAAAACTATATTAGACCTGGAAAGCAAGTTGTAGTACATGTAGAATGTAAGAGGAAAATCAGCATTGTGTAGCATAGAAAAATGTCAAGGGAGAAGCAAGCAGTTTATAAATACTATCAAACCAACATTATAAATTAAAGAAAGCAATTATTTAGTCTCAGAAAATAGCAGGTCAAGGGCAAAGGGCCTCAAGCTAAGAATGGGAAAGCTTAGATTGCAAAAAGTTCTCTGTGGAACAATTAGATGATCGTACACATACCTAAAAAAAAAGTTGGGAAAGATGTGCCTTGAGTTTTTAAAAGTTCCCATTACAGTAACAACGTCAGAGCAAACTCATACTGAAAATAGGCTGCAGTAGCACAGAATGGGACGTGCTCTAGGTTCACTGAATTAGTAAAGACCACTAACTGGAAAATATCTCTGGTTTCTGCATTGCCCTGTACTTGATGTATTGCATCTTTAGCAAAGTAGGCATAAAATGCTAATACACAGTCAGAGTAAAATGCTATTATCCTGGGTGCGGTGTGCTTCACATTTTTGTTATTACGTTGTAAATTTCTGCATATGGCAATGACAAATCAGCTTCTCTTGCTGTAGATATACAAGTACAGTTTAAAGAAGTCAGTCAGAATAACAATATCTTTGTGAGAAGGCAAGACTATCCTCTTAAATAAGTGGGACAGGACTGGCTGACCTGAGTTCTGACACCGCTAGCTGCTCTTTCAAGTACTTAATTCCTCTTCCCACTGCAGTCAATATGGATCATATGCCAAAAGCATATAATGAGATTTACTTTGTTGCTTGGTTGTTGTTGTTGTTTTCATGAATATCTGCAATGTAATCAGTAAAGTCAACAGTACTCTGGAAATAGGACATACAGTCTCTTCTAAATATCTTTACTCATCAACTGAACAAAGAATTGGATGGGATTCCAGTTTGTTAATTTGTTTTCTCCACTTGGGTAGCTCTTCTCTTTGCAACAGCACTTCAAATATCATGCATTTAAATGGTTACTCTATTAGAGCTTATTCTATTTCTCAGAGAAAAAGTAGTGGATTTTTTTTAAAAAGAAAAAAAAAAGTAAAATGTGATTTTAAGATATCTTGCTGGAGAAAAATAATTCTAAGACTGGTCAAGCTTTGAGTTCAAACTAATTGGTGGTGTTCCTTCAAATTATAGATTTTTTTAACAATCCAGTTATGGATTGTCACAGTTGAATTGTGTTTGTATTAGCATGACATTTTCCATTCCCTAAGTTCTCAAGGGAACGTACATGAACACTGATGACAGAATTTGTTAGAAACCCTGTAAAATACATATCTGAGTCTTAAACTGTTTATCAGAAATAGAAAATAAAATAGTAACGTTAGGTCATTGTCTTGAAGTTAGCAATGCCAATTGCTGTAACTTGTCCTTAAAATCTCAGAAGTGGAAGTGGTAAGGATTGAAGAACTTAATTGTCACCAGAAAATTCCCAAAGTCTTTCAGATGGTTCTTGTGTAAAATATACAAAACATTCATAACTATTCCTACCATGCTACATTCCTGAACGATGACTACATCCAGGGTTCCTTCTGCTCTGGAAAGGAGCAAATTCTGGAAAGGAGGATAGAAACATAAGGTACCTGATACTATGCTTACTCCAAATTTATGCTAATGGAAATACAATTCAGGAGGATAGCATAAACCCTGTCTAAATTAAGTCTGGAGCGAAGCCAGGAAGTCCTTCCTCCCATCTAAACTGCTAGGAAAATTCTCTATTAACATTCAGTTCAGATTAGTTAGTGTATTGTTTGAATAACATATTTCTAAATTACACTCATTCAAAATCATCATGACTTTACAAAATTATATAAAAGACTTTCTTATTGTTTGGACTTCAAAAGTAAGAACATCCTAGAGGCACTGTGGGCATCCATCAGATAAGTGAAGAAAGATAAAAGATGGCATGTTACATTATCCACTTAAGTGCCACTACTCCATCTGTAAGCTAATGAGAATTCATTACAAAGATACTAGAGAAAAGCAGATTACCTTGGATTTATGGCAAGGTAAATCTGGTTTTGTTTATTTGTCTGTTTGTTTTCAAAGTCCTTGCAAATGAACATCCATTATCTTCTTTGTTCTGCTTTTGTAGTTTACTCCTCTCTGTGAAGTTAAAAATAGAAGATCAGTATTAGAAAGCTGATTCAGGTCTGATCCAGCCTATCAATCTGCTTTGTCAAACACCTGAGCTTGAAGCAGGGAAGCTTCTTCACCTGCATTCTTACACAACCTCTAAGAAGCTTCAGCTGGTCATGTGAGACAAGATTTTCAGAAGTGGCCACTGATCATCTATTTGCTTCCAAATGTATGATTTTTCAGACAGTGTTTAGCGTGGACTCTGAAAACTATAAAATCAAAAGAAAGAAGGGCTGGAAGAGACTCTATGTGTAGGGGACACATAGAACTGGAACAACCCAGACCAATAGCCTGGAGAAGGAAAGGGGAAGGAAAATGTTTTGTAGCTGGGGAAGAGGTGCAAGCAGAGGTAAGAGTCTCGTGTGAGATGGCGTGCACTACCAGCACTTCTCAGAGCATCCTGTGCATGTACCAGCATCCCTGTGAGAAGGTTGAATAACAAGTAAATGATTTCACGGTGAAAAACATAACTTTTCATTTGATCAGATATTGGTAAAATACAAATAAATGTATCATAAAGGAGAAAAGTGTGATTCAAGAGAGGAGGTGTAAGGGAAGGAATTCCCATCCTCTTCCTGTCCCATCAGGACTCACATCGCTTCCTTACCCATCACCAGGAAATGTGACTTTCTTTTGGGAGACACTTGCTGACCTCTTTGTGGATTGTTCTGGTAGTTCAGAACAGGAAGAGGAGTGTGATGTCCTCTGAAGCAGGTCACTCTATGCATTTTTACAGGGAATTGAGAGCCTACAGACAACTTTTGAAGCCAGAAGGCTTGTCCACTAACTTCTGTTCTGGTAAGATGAACGTAGGCCGTGTGTTCAAATGAGAGCTCCCTATTAGACAGGAGCTCCTTACTCTTGTTAGAGTTCTACCACCTCAGTGTTGTAAGTGGTCCATGAAATCCTATCCAATCAAACCTCATTTCAGTAATCCCTGCTGATGCGAGGTTAAGAACTTTAAACCAATGCCTCAAATTGCAGCAGTCTGGCCCTTGCTGTAACTTTTATCTAAGTTTGGCTGGATCGATAGGATCCAAGGTCTCCTTGTATTTTGCTTTCTTTCACCAAGAAATACACTTGTTATTATTCTTCTGTCTTAAAAATATCACAGCAAAGAGAAATAGGGCATCGTTATCCTTTCCATACAAAGCACAGAAACCCTTACCTGCAGCATATTCAGCCAGGTCTAAGACCGTACACGTTGCCCACTCAGTTATGACTGCATCCTGTGCCCTCACCTCCACCTGGACTGAGGTGTCGTCTTAAGAAAGGGGACAGTTCATGAGTTTAAGTCCTCACTGGTGAATAGAAATTTTGCTGTTCCCTGTTAGGGTTTATTATACACAAAGAGGAAATTCTCTTGCCTGTAATATTCTGGCAATGAGTATTTTTTTTTTTTTTTTTTTGAGATTGATTAAATGCTTCAGCTTTGCTCAGTCTATTAATCTCAGCAGCCATTTATTGCTTCATATACTACAGTGCGTTTGGGATTATCCCTTAAGCACTGTGTGTAGAAAGCATGTAGCAGTGAGATACAAATTGTGTGTCTTGAAAATGCTCTTCTGGAAATGAAGAAAAGGAGCTGTCAGAAAAAGTCAGGATGGTTAATATTGGTGCTGGGTGCCTCAGCCCTTTGTCTTCTGTACTGTAAACTCCCATTTCCTATATCAAATGAGTGATACTAACTCCGATTCTGTGGTATAACCTACTGTACCCTTACCTGTCTGGTAATCCCTGGTGATACCTGGTTCAGAAGAAAGGGGACTTTCCTGCAACTTCATAGAGCAAGATGAGCAATTGCTGCTGTGCATTGGCTGGGACATTCAGACTCTTAATGTAGTGAACTGCTGCCTACAAAAGCCCCATTCTGCATATTAAACATATTTTTAAAGGTAATACATGCATCCTGCTGGATGAGGCAATCTTCAAATATATACCAATTGTGTTAGCACACGAATAAACCAAACCCTAGGAAGTCTATTATTGAATTGTGAATCATGAGTTTTCAGTTAATTTTTTTTCTTTTGTCATGCAAAAATTAATAGTTAGCAAAACAACATGAGTTTCAGTGGAGATATGCCAGTCTACAACAGCAGAGGGACTGCTCTTTGCTGCTCAGCCACTGTTACTGATTTCGAGCAATCATCTCAAGACTCTCATTGTCTAAATCCTTTGCTTGGTTTGTTGCTTAAAACTGGATTGGCTTTCATTTCAATAACGTAAAAATGAATAGGCACATGCGTCAAGAATTAATTCATAGAATCATAGAATCATAAAGGTTGGAAAAGACCTCCAAGATCATCTGGTCCAACCATCACCCTACTACCAATGTCACCCACTAAACCATGTCTGTAAGCACCACATCCAACCTTTCCTTAAACACCCCCAGGGACAGTGACACCACCACCTCCCTGGGCAACCCGTCCCAATGCCTGACTGCTCTTTCTGAGAAGAAATGTCTCCTCGTTTCCAACCTGAATATCCCCTGGTGCAACTTGAGGCCATTCCCTCTAGTCCTATCACTGGTTACCTGTGAGAAGAGGCTGACCCCCAGCTCCCCACAGCTTCCTTTCAGGTAGCTGCAGAGAGCAGTAAGGTCTCCCCTGAGCCTCCTCTTCTCCAGACTAAACACCCCCAGTTCCCTCAGCCGCTCCTCACAGGGCTTGTGCTCCAGGCCTTTCACCAGCTTTGTAGCCTTTCTCTGGACATGCTCCAGGGCCTCGATGTCCTTCTTTTACTGAGGGGCCCAAAGCTGAACACAGCACTCGAGGTGCGGCCTCGCCAGAGCAGAGTACAGGGGGACAATCACCTCCCTGGTCCTGCTGGCTACACCATTCCTGATACAAGCCAGGATGCTGTTGGCCTTCTTGGCCACCTGGCACACTTGGCCACCTGGACACACATTCCCTCATCACAAAGTTTACAGTATAGTTAACCAAGTTGGTTACCTGTAGTTTACCCTTCTATTTATTTGAATGGGTTTGTACATTACTGATTTTAGAGATCTTGACAGCCATTGAGGCCCATGAACAATGAGGAAAAAAAAAATGTGGCTGCAATGTTTTGGTGTTCCTTGCTTTCTGGCTTCTCTATTCATCCTTCTTTATCATGCCAGCATTTAGTTGTTTCTGTCCATTTATGCTCATTTCTTTTCCTGGTGTGCACTCCCAAGCCCTCAAATCACTCCCTTGCCAGCCCAGCAGAGCATTTTGCCCACCTGCCTCTTGACCATGTTTCTGATGGGATGCATCTTCCCTACTAGAATCCCTTTGACTTATGTGAAAAGGTGGTGTAGAAGATAGGATAGATTCCTGACATGGTGCTTTGGAAGTGACATGGCAAGAGTTTAGGACATCAAAGAGACCAAAACATCTTCCGAGAGCTCATTCAGCTATGCAGGCATTCTCTGTTTCCCAGAACTGTGACCCGATTTCCTCCCACACCAGCCTGAGTACTCAGCCCTGCATCTCTGCTGCTTGATCATTCAGGTCACCAGCAACACAGCTGAGAGTTTTGTTCCTCCTTGGCTCCTTGCTACCCCCATGTTTCTGCTTCCCTCTGAGTCTTCAAAATGCTTGATTACAGTCAAGAAAATCCCCTATTTGCTCCCATTTCCCTGACCAAACACGCCTTAAGTCCATATCCCCTTCACATGTGTATATATCACTGGCTTCAAGTCTTTTTCAACAGAGGAGGTTGTCCTGGATCTCAGCCCCCCATGACACCTACTCCATTGCTCATTATATCAAATTACTTCCCAGGTTCCTTACGTGAAATTATCAGGAGTAACCCATGTATGATTATTATTCTGTCTTAGAGCACATATATTCCGTCAGGAGGGTACTGATACCAAAAATTAGTGCTGGCTTCTTACATCATCATGTCAATTTCAAGTAAAGTTTTGGGAGTGATTTTATGGAAACAGAAATCACAGTCTTCCATTTTAGCATCAATGATTTTCTTTCTTTTGTTGTCTTTAGTTCAGAGATAACAAAGGGCCCAAATTATTTTTAGTAGTTTTCTTCTGATTTTATTTAAAATTGTTTTGATCTTTTATTTTAAAACAACCAACATTATTATTTCTTTCCTTCTTAGACTTAGCAGGAATCTTAAATAGTTGCTGGTGATTTTTGCAGTAGCCAGGCCTTCATGACTGAATTTTTAGGGTATTGTGTGGTGGTCACATCCAAAACAGAGGCAGGCAACACGCTGTGCAAGCACAAAGCAGGTACCTCCTATGATGATTCCAAAGCACAAAATAGCCAGCATGGCACACCACAGAGCAAGTGCTGCTGAAAAGTTCCTCGCTGTAAAGTAGGGTCACCTTTTCCCTGTTCCCATATCACGGACCCGGCATGAACCTCAAGCCAGGCAAGAGTATCCGTGTGAAGAAACCTCAGAGAGAATCTACAAGAAAGGCATACCTGCAAAGTGTCACCTAGCTTTGCCAGCCCAGACACTACCAGTCCCTAATACCTCTCCTACCAGGAAAAGACAGACAGCAGTTGGCTCCCCTGCCACAACATAGCTATGTCTGACATAGACTGAACTGCTCCCAAAGTTAGTGAGTCTGATGTAGACCCTCAAAATACAGGTGAACCCCCAAAAGAAAGATTATTCACCAAGTCTCTAAGCCTTCCCACAAAAAGCTCTTATTACATTAACTCGTCCTTAAATACAAAACTATATCGCTATCTCTTTTCCTCTTCATCTCCCTCTTTGTATAGTTCAAAAAAGGTCTCAAAATTATTTCTGTATGCACTTCTGGTGGTATTTATCTTGGTGCACCTTAAGTACAACAGAGACTTATTTTATTTACTTAGTAAAGCCACATCTTGTTTACTGATTGAGCATCTTCTGCTCTTTTTTCTCATCAGGTGATTTTAAAATTCACAACAGATCCATATAACGAAGCTGCTAAGTCTGAAAACCGAAGCATTCACACTGAGAACACACTCTGAGAGAAGAGTAAAACCTTACTGGGGGAAAAAAATCCAGGCAATGTACAGAGAACCTTCCTGGGCCTCTCACATAGATCACCCGCTCGGTGCTACAGGTAAACAACCATCAACATTCATGGAAGCACACGCCGGCTGCAAAATGGTCCCTGGGATCCATCACACAGAGCCCTCCCGCACCGTGAGGGCTGACATGAACTATTTCATTTTACCATTCATACAGACACGCAGAGCGCACAAAACGAATGCTTCACAACTCAAAAATTCCAAGTAGTGTTTCAAAAACAATATGTTCCCTGTTCGGGGCAGGTGCACCAGGCATCTCTGATCATGCGCTGCTGGCAGCTGGTGCTCAGGAGGGCATCCTGAGGGCTGCTCAACCTGTCCTGTAAGTCTCTGAACCTCTGTCCCGCAACCTTGAGCTCTAACCTTTGGTCATTATGCAGGGCATAGCATTCGATTATAATTCAAAGCATATATAGCTTGGATATCTCAGGCTGTCTATTCAGTGCCTGCTGTTTCACCTCCTAAAGAGAAAGCCTACTGTCACGCTGCCGATGCTTGAATAATGGTGACATCGGGGTTATTTTTCTTTCGTCCAATGAAAGGGTTCCTTAACCATGACTGTAGGAGGATAAGAAGTGAAATACTAACTGCATTTATGTTCATACTGCTAACCACATTGGAAAACGACTTCATTTTTTTTAAGTTTTCACTGGGGAAAATGGATAACAATTTATGAACATTCACTCACAGTCTTTCCCAAGCAGACTCTCATTACTATTAATCAACATAGCGGGCCATGAGACTTAGCAGAGGAATAGTCCTTTCATTTCTAAACTCAGTGGGTGAGTATGGAGCCAAACAGTGCGTACTGAAAATGGGGAATACCATTTTTGCAGAGCTGTTTCTAACTTTCTGTGGGTGGGCAACCTCTAGGATTGGCTGCCTCTTTATGGCAGCATGCAACGCAGTTGTAGTAGTTCATTCAGAGTCAATCATAAATAATAAATAATAATAATAAATAATAATTAAAAAAAAAAAACATTTAAAAAAACATTAAAATTTTCATTAAAAAAATAATTCCTCATAAATAATCAGAAGCAATAAGACCGCTTGCATATGAGCTTCCCAAGTGCTCATTTCCAGGAATATATACTTTTGTCAGTCTCAAGTCACACAGACATTGCTGGTCATCCAAATTCTGCTGCAAAAATCCCCTGCAACCAATCTCTATGTCTGTCTGTACAAGGCAAACTAGTAGACACTAAGATAATGAATACATTTAAGAGGCATAAAGCCAAAGTATGACACACTGGAAAAAGGCCGAGGTGCTTCTTGGAAACCAAATTTACGAGTTACCAGTTTATTAGGGCTCTTTTTAAAAATCAATGAGCATGTGAACAAAGGTGATTTATTTGATATAGTATACTTTGACTGCCAAAGTTTCAACAAGCTTCTTAAATTAGCTAAGCTTCTTGAGAGGAGAGAAGGTGTCCTCAGAAACTGAGCCTCAGTCAAAAGGTAGAACATAAAGCACAGGAATTAATGACGTTTTGTAGCTGGGGCTGGTTACCAGATATTACCACAGAGATAAATGATGGCGCTTGAGCTGTACCAGATGTTTGCAAGTTATGTAGCAAAAAGGTAAAGAAAGAAGTTGCAATGTTTGCAGATGACACAGCTGTTCAGAGAGTAAAGCTGACTATGAAGACTTGCAAAAGGATTCAAAGGATTCTTGCTGTCTTTTATTAATTGGTGACAAAATAGCAGAGAAAATTCAGTGCCAATTCATATACTATAACACATGGGAAAAATATTATAAAATAAACATGCAAAGTGATGGGACACAAATTAACTGTTACTCAGGAAAATGAACTCGAAGCAGTTCTGGAGAATTTTCTGACAATATCAGCTAGTTAGTTTCTCAATGGTGGTCAAAAAAGCAAAGTGTATTTTAAGTATTACTAGAAAAGAAGCAGAAAAAAAGTGACAGCAAAAATGATCATACCACTGTAAAAATCGATCATGAATTCCCATCTCAAATGCAGCAGACATTTCTGATCACCCTGTTTCATGAAAACCACAGTGGAGAAAGAGAAAGGTGACAGAACAAATGTATGCAGTAGCTCCCATGCGATGGCAGACCATACACTGTGGAAATCTTCAGCCTCCAAACAGTCTTCCATTATTTTTCACAATACCATAGCCAAAGAACCTCAAGGCTTTAAATTCAAATAAACAAACTGAAGCGTTTTTTTTCCACGTAGCCCAGAATTGAATGATGGACCTTAATGACACAGGATATTTTGAAGGTCAAAAGTATAATCCGTTTTTAAAAGGAATTATAAAGTTAATGCAAAATAGACCAAGGCTTTTTTGTGAGATAATCTGGATACAGTCTTCATCAGAGGAAAACTTCCTTATAAGCCCATTTTCAACATAGGTGCCTTATTTCAGCATTTTAGATACATGGTGTTGAGTTAGACAGACTTTAACCTGACCTACTGCAGAAGTGATTGTGTGCTTGCATTTGCTGATCCTGGACAGAGCCATACCCGATGTGAAGTTTTTCAGAAGTAAGTGACACTTTTAAATCTCTATCATTTCCCTTCTTATCCTATTGCCTAGACATCCTGTGGAGTTTTTCCCACTGTAGGTCTCTCAAAAGCTTGAGTCAAGACTGAAATAGGGCAGTTGGCCCTGGGGGCAGTGGGAGAGCCTTTGAAGTTTGAGGTACCTTCCAGTCCTCAAATTTGGTAACGGGGGGATGTTGTGGCCAGCTTCTGACTGCTCAGGAACAAAATACCTAGCAGAAATATGTCTTCTACTTATCCAGATGTATCACTATTCCACCCCGAGTCACAAGTTCACAGTCAGGCCCCAGGAGCAGGACATTTTGGTGTGCAGTACTGAGGGAATACTTTGAAAGAAATCACTGCCACAATAAACCAGTGACATATAGCATGATAAATGCCACCTGCTTCTTTATTTCTGCCTATTCTGGAGCAGATAACATTAAGCAGTTAAATAGAATAATTTTATTTCAGTGGAAATCCTCTCATTTAGAGAAGTTCTGAGTGCAAAATTAAGCACCTGTGTTTTTTCCAAAATTTTCCTTTGTCAGATAGTTCCACATGAAGCTTAAGGCCATCTAATTGCTTTTATTATCATTATACAGCTAATGCAATACTGTAGCGTCAACTGGAGATCCCCATTAGAAATAACATCCCCCATACAGGTACCAGAAGTGGACAAAACCAAGGTCTCTACTGTGCTGAACTTGGATGTTAGAAAGTCATGAGGCAGATTTATATCCAGGATAGCAAATCTAGACCAGTCTTCAAAGCCAGACAGATCACACTGCAGAAAAAAAAAAAAAAATAAAAAAAAATTGGGGGGACAGGCTACTAAATAGCCATCAAACTACTTCAGGAGAGTTTCTAAATATTCTTCTGTGTGAATAAAGTGGTTGATGGTCTTGTTATTTCTCCTCATATCTCAGTGGAACTTGTGGTTGATAATTACATTTTGTCCCTGATTACAATGGCACCCCTTTGCTAAAATCTTTGCTGGGTTAACAGGACAGACAGTCAACATTTAGTGGGATTAATCACTCCAGAGTACTCAAAAGCATCTCCAGTATTGCTCAGGGAGGCTGTTTCAGGATAGGAAAACAGGACACAAAAGAGAAGAATTTGTAGAATCCAGGCTGTAATCCACCTCTCCGATGACACAATCTGAATTGCTCTGTTATAAACCCAAGTATTTGGCTGAAGTTACTTACCTTACAGTGTTGTGTTCATGTCCCCCGGGTGACAGGGCTGTGCGTATTCATGCCCGTAATGCTGACTCAGCAAACCAGCAGCTATTGCTGTCTGTAACTGAAAGCACTCAAACCCTGTGTTTACCCATGGGCTCGATTGTGCTGCCTTGGGTCCACAAGGCAATATAAAAGCTACTGCTTTACTGTTAAGTGAAACGGTTTTAAAGCATTTAATCTGATGAATGTGGTACAAACCCAAATAACCTTTTGCCAGTTGTTTGCTGCACTTACAGATATTTAAAGGTGATAGGAAGAGTAATACAGATGAAGAATAAGAATAAATATAAGATTATTTGAAGAATATATCTTTGCAGAGTAGAGTAGCGTGTAGACACAGTGTCACCACCCGTAGGCTGAGAGCACCAGCAGATGCACTATTCTGGCCTTAGATTTGCCTCTTGAAGAGCTTCTTTTGTCTCCCTCCATACAACCACCCATTGGCACAAGGGGCCCGTCCAGCTTGTCACCAGGCACAATTAAATGCAGGAGCACTTCTTAAACCCACTTTGGTGTAAAATCACCATGGTTAGCACTGTCCACCACCAAACCAGCTGCAGGCAGGTGCCTTTGTGCTGGGGGATCTGAGAAACCCCTTTGCTAGCTTTGCTGCCAGGTGGAAACCTCCAGCACAGCAGCAGCAGTGTCTCAGTGAAGAGAGCCATCTGTGGCTCAGCCCTGCCTGCGTATTCTGTGACCTCTGAAAGATGCAGCAGTAAGGCACAATTGTCATTTAAGCACAAAGGCATTTAGAAACAAGCAAACATGACCGAAATTACATTAATGCACTAACTGGACAAATCCCTGAAAAACTGTGTATGCAAGAATATTCTCACAGCTTTTTTGTGAGGTCTGCCTTTTCTGCCAAGTCTGTTGCTCTTGGTTATTCATGATTTAACTCCGTAGCATTTATTCAATTAAAAAAGCACTGGAGGGGTGAGGAAGGTTATGCTTGGTATGAGCACTAAATGAAATATGCCTGTACCCAAAAATTAACGTTCACACTGAAGCAGGTCAGTCTTTAAATCAGTTTTGTTAGTCTCTTTGAGTTCTGATAATTTAAAAACTACCTTACTTCTGTTAGCTACCTAAAGACTCCATTAGTTATATTTTTTACAGAGAGACCACAGGCCAACATGACTTAATGTTCTGAAGTCTGTGTTCCCACATAGCTCAACTTATTCGAGTAAGCAGTGCTTAGGCTTTGTCTTTGAGTTAATATGATTCTAATAAGAAGTGGACTAATACTAGCTTAGGCCTAACGTTAGTAAAGCCTGTTATTTCTTTGCTTTTGCTATTACCCAATTTGTAACTCACACTGGGTAGTAACCAAAATGCCTGCTGGGTGACTTTTTAAGTAGGTTTTCTTTGCAGCCCATTTGCTTCCTTGTAATTGAACGAGGTGGGGCTGAATCTGCCAGTCAATTTTAAAAGGCTTTTTGTAAGAATGTTATGAGCCACCACCTCATGTTTGGAGCTGTGATTACTTCTGAAAAGGACTGTCTTTTCAAAGGAGATCTCCCTTTGTCAAATACTGGAAAGGTTTTCTTGTTTTCTTGAAATACAATTATCCCTGGGGTTCTAGAAGTGGTAACTGCTAAAAGGCTAAATGAAGCAGAAATCATTTATATCATTTGTGTCAATTGATCAGCTGACACAAACAGTTGCAGCCTTATTTTACCACATCAGAGTATTGATACTGCTGTGCCCAAATTCTGTTGTGATTTCCGGTGGGTTGTTATATACTTGTTTGTTAATGTTACTCAATCTATTTGCTGTCTTCAGAGCTCTGGTTCCATGTTATTTATATTGGACCACTACAGCACTTGGGAACAGAAAACTGATCAGGATCAGGGAGCAAATTACATTCTGCCCGGTTAGCTGGAGCACCCAGAACACGATTCACATTGACAATGCTTTGCACTGCCTCTCTGAGTTATTCCTTATCCAACATCAGAGCTGTAAGAGTAAATGCCCTGTCTGGCATATGGTCTGCACAAACAAAGTTATCCCTTCAGCATGTCTAGAACAAACCTGAAGCAGTCGAGTGAGTTGTCCCACCTCGGTGCCTGTCATCATCCAGCTGCAGCACTCTAATTCCCCACTGCTAGGTGTCTACAGCCTCACGTGATTTCTTTTGGAACCACAGGTTAAGAAAATCCATCCCAAATTCTTTTAAATCCATCTGCTTTGTTATTACAGTGGTAAACTGCAAAGTCTTACCCTATTGCATGTAACCTCTCGCCGTCGGAGCAGTTCAGCTGACTCATTAGAAGCAGGCCAACACCAGTGCTGCCCACGCTTCTGCTGTGAAATGCGAGGTGTGTGCTCCCTGACCTGCTGCCGCTGGGCCTGCCACGGGTGTGTGAGTAACACAGGAGTGCACAGATAAGCAGGGCTTGGTAAGCAACACAGGGGCATTGCTGGTTGTGACAACACTCTCTCAGTAGAGGCAGAACCGTGTGCCACAGCTCTGGCATCTCAAGCAGTGTGTCTCCGTGAGGTCTTAGGTCCAAACAATGACCAAATATAAAAATCTCAGGGGTTGTTTTATGAGTTTTAGCAAACACATTTAGAAAACCATGTCCTGCTTTCATATCAACGGTGAGACTGGTAACAGCGAGTATGTCTTTGGTGGCATTGTTTTCTAGCTGACACATCAGATACCGTGGCATTGCTAAAAAAAACTCATCAGTCACGTTTGAACCAATGGCTTGGGAAGCCAATGTATCTGGAGGTTGGGAACACATAATTATATCAATGTGTGTAGATTTGACTCTTTCTCCTGTTGCACAGTGTTGTGTCCACAGTGACTTCTCCACACAAGAGGCAGTATTCCCTGCAGAGCACAGCTTCACCTTTTTTATATGAACTGTCCCAAAACTGTTCAGGAAAATGAGTCCTGATCCAGCTGAAAGGCTGTCAACACAGTTGACTCACAACTACTTGCTTCCTTACCCCTAAATGGAGTTCTCTTTTTGCTTGTCTCTGCTGTAAACATCACACAGAATAATTATGGTTCTCATTTAATGTTCTGTGAACACACAAGGGCTGAAATTAAATGTATTTTTTAATCATCTCAGAAATATGAACAGGTTGGTGGATAATTTTTCATGTATATTTGGTTTTTTTCTTCTGCTCTTGCTACTTCCCAAGGGGGTTTTGTTGACATTTGCTGACTGTACAAATCAGGGCCTGCGTTTAACAACATTAATTGGCCAGGACAACCATTAGCACAAGTCCGGGGAAGATTTTGCTATGAGCAAGCTCACTGCTGCACAAACACACAGATGATATAATCTCAGCAGCACAGATGCCTTGGTGTAAGACCTTTATCAATCCAATCCGCTATTGATGCTCTAGCTACAGGAGATAGATTCTAGCAAAATTTGTTGCTCGGCCCCAGCACTACATGAACATGACTAGAGTCATTTGAGAAAGAAGCTGTCTCTGAAAGCAATGCAGTCATCTGTATAATTATCCCTATGTTCCCTCTAATGAACTCTGCAAGACCAGCAAAGAGCGAACAGAGAGATCTTGGAACACAGAACTTGGAAAATCGGATAACCTGGCAAGGGAGAGTTGAGCGCTGGCAGTAAATGAAGAGCTTCAAACACACAAGGTGCAACATTTTGAAAGGGTTTCACTGTATAAGAGTGAAAACTCAAAATTTCAAGTGTGATTTTGCTGAAGAGAAAAAAAGAATTTGAAAGGAACAGTAAAAAAGGGGATGAAAGTAGATGTGTAGACTTGTAAAAAGGATAAAGGAGAGAGTGGGAGAAGACTGAACAGGAGGTTCTCTTCCATATCAGTCTTAAATCTTCTTTCTGCATGTCAGAAACTATGAAAATGTTAGAGTGCTGCCATCAAGGAAAAGACATTTGTGTATTTTCTTCTAATCCTGCACCCCTGCTATCAAATATCCTACTTGATTTTTGTCACGAATTCCTTAAAGTGTAATTATTATTTGACTTCACTTTGTACTTGGACATTTTTGCTCAGTTCTCAGAAAAACAGTCAAGGATTGATGGTTGAATATTACAAACTTTCTGGCTTGGCTTATAATTTGAGTAAAATCTGCCTTTGGAGAAAATTCTTCCCTGCAGAATGAAAGAAACTATAAACTAAAAAGAACTATAGAAAAATAGCTATATTCAACATAATTCACCACTGCACTGACATACAAAACAAATGTGTTGTATACTTTAGAACAAATTATTATTTAAAAAATAAAAAAAAAAAAATTAAAAATCTACCGTTCTTTAATTTAGTCAGCTTTTCAGATGTTTCTGTTCCATTAACTGAATATTTGAGCAGGAAAGATTGTCTTGCAGGTAGAAGGCACAGATCACAGCCACAAAAGAGATACAAAAAAAATAATCAATTTGATTCATAGTCTCTTCCTACTTCTTTATAGTTTGAGGAATGCTTGGCTGAGTGAAGTTCTGTGGTTCGTTATTTTGAAGAAATATTTCTTTTGTTTTCATAAATCAGAGCCTTCCCATTTCCTTCATAAACCAGGGAGATGAAGCAATCCTGATACCTTTATTCCATGTACAGTCAGATGATGGGGTTCTGCCTCCTTCCTTGCATGGGGGAGACACCCTTCCCTCCTCAAGCTATCTACAGGGACTCCTGTTCACTCGGAAGGGATGCCGTGACAGGAGGTTACAGAAATGTCTGCAGGACAACAGGAAGATGGTGAAGGGGCTGGGCACTCCAGCAAACAGCAGCTGAAGGAAACCAAGGGCTGCAAAAAGGTAGGGTTAGGCTCAGGACAGAGAGGAAGGGTAGACTCAAGGTGGAAAGGCTCTGCCAGGGAAAGCAGAGGACGGTGCAATAATCCTCACCTAGGGAATTTCCCCTCAGCAGAAGGCTGGGATCTGCTTCTCCCATTGTTCTTGCTCCAAGTAATTAATTTTCATCCTTCCTTTCTTTGAGAAACAGTTGACAAAACGGAGTGAAATAAAAAAGTTGTCTCTTTGCCAGTTGTCTCTTTTAGTCTCAGACTTCATTCTCTGTGCGTGTTTCACCAGTAACCTGGAGCTTTTCAACCTTCTTTTTACTGTTTCCAGAACTGTCTTCCTAAACCTTTTGAAAGGACGGTATAGAAAAGTATGGCTAAAACATCGCATGAATCTTTGTCTCCACTTGTCCTATCCCTATGGACGACTGAATATTCCACTTATTTTTTTGATGAATTCTAACCTAACCTTCTTTTGTATGGTACTAGGTAATCAACCCAGGCTAAAGGGAACCATCAGCCATGGGTGTTTCCATCATACCAAATCTGTGTGTTATTCAAGATCCACCGTATGCTCTTCCATGGCCCATTTCCCTAGCTCTAACCCGCATCTAATACTCTGCATAACCAACTGGAAAGCTCAAATCTGTGCATTTCTAATCTCTCGGTACAGTTACCTGGTCTCCAAAAACAAATGGCTGCTAAAGGAGAAAACAAGCAGTAAATGAATAAGCATCATCTTGTTCCTGCTTGCTCAACTTTCCAGCGGTTCTATTGTAAATTCATGGATTCTGGGAAGGAGGAAAAATGCTCAGTGTGTGCGTGGCAAAAATAAGTTGTGTCCTTTCATGATGCTATTATTAAAGTTGTAAAACTGTACTCTAGAGATGCTGCAGGCTGGATCATCACTACTGCAACCTTCTGGAGTCCAGAAGCTGGCAGAGCTATAGAGGCTGGAGCTAGTCGCTGAGCTGGCCTGCCAGTCTTGCACGCCGTCTACACGGTGCTGTGCAGCAGTGGCTGGCACGAATTGAACAAGCACAAAATCGAGTGCCTAGAGTATTTCTTTTCACACATGTAATTGGATTGAGAATTGGTTTTAGATGGGCTCAATCCACAAATACCAGTGAAAACAAGCCAATGACATATACTACTGTGTTGATAAGTATTTTTGTACTCTGAGCACCAGTAATACATAAAAAAAAAAAAGCCCAGTCCTTCCATTTTGTACAGATCTGAGTATTATTTTTGCCTGCGTAAAGGTAATGTAATTTTAGAAAAATGTATGTGTGGATTTCTAAGACTGGACGCTAGTAGAAGAAATTGTACCATAGCAAAATATTATGATATATTAGCTTTTCAGTTCCGTACACCACTATCTTGTCAGAGCTCTGAATTAATTGACTGGTATTGACTACACGCTTCAACACTGAGTTACAGAATTGGATTGTTAAGAATTAGGTTATCCCCTGTGATTTAAGCTGTTAGACAAAATCACAGACACATAAGGTTGGAAGAAACATATGGCTCATATCTCCTTTGAGAAAAAATCACGTCTGTCTAGTATATTCCTGAAAGAAGTTTGTCTGTCCTGTTCTTCTAAAGTTTTGATGATGGGAATTCTTTAAGAAACCTCTTCAAATGCTGAGGAAAGGGTTGTCTAACAAATATCTCTCTTGCTGCAAGTCACTTCTCATCTTATTCTGTGTTGGCACGGAGAAGACTTGATTCCTTTTGCAAGTCTTTTATACAGGTCAAGAATGCTATCAGGTCATCATTCAGTTTCCTTTTTTCTAGATTAAATAAATCCCCCCCCCACCCCACGGATTTATTGAATCTCATCTCTCCTTTTACTCTCATATAGTTTTCTTGGTTTATTTCTTTTCTTATCATGTCCCAAAGTGGACACACAACCCTAGTTATCAGTGCTGAGCAGACCAGAAAATTACATTTATATTCCCCAGAATTTCATTTGTTTGGCTTATGGGTCAGTAAAATCATTGAGGGAGGAATGTTTTTTCAGCAGCATCATACTGTTGACTCACAGTCAGTTCATCATTGACTGGAGGACCCGAAGCCTTGCCTGCCGTAGTGCTGCCTTGCCAGCTATTCTCCACTTTGCAGCTGTGCATTTGACTTCCCCCCATGAGGAGTTCTTTGCATTCTTTATTGAATTTGATCTTATTGATTTCAGAGCATTTCACCAACGTGCCAAGATTACTTTAAATTCTAATCTTGTTCACCGAAGTGCTCAAAAACCCTTCCATCTCGATGTCATCCACAAATTTTACTCTGTTCGAACCATTACTCTCATCCAAGTCATTAATGAAAGCATTGAGTCACACTGACCCCAGCCATACCCTTGCGGGACCTCACTTACAACATCCTCCTGGCTTGACAGTGAATCATTGATAATTACTCTGGACAAGTGGTATTTCAACTACTTGTGCACCTGCCCAGCTGCAGTGATTTCGGCCTGGCCTCATTCTTTTTTTTTTTCTGTTCAGCACGTAGAAACCTCCTTTGGGACCACATCAAAAGGTTTTAAAAACCCTTGCTCATGTTTGAAGCTTACCACGTACCAGCCAGGTCAGGCATGCCCGGTGTACACAGCTTATGGACTGGATCCTCCAAGTTCATTTGTGTAGCCCACAGCCAACTGCAAAGCGCCTGCCGTACCTACGCAGACAGCAGGTTATGTTCACCTGAGTGATTCAGCCATAAGCAGTACTTTTGTGGCACTTACCCAACAAATCCAGCACCCACAAGAAAGTATGGACTTTTGGAGGCATAAAGATGATGGGTTTTGTGGGTACAACATTTCCATAACACATGGGAAAAGCAAGGCATCTCCTGCGCAGCCCCAGAGAGGTCACGTCCCCAGCAGCAAGAGGTTTAGGTGCCTACAGCACAGAGCCGCTCGTCCTGAAGAAGAGATGATTAGATCTGTTTAACACAATGTTCTTCAAAAGCCTTTATTGCCTGACTGTATTCTGCTTGTTTAGGAACAAACTGTATTAGTTTGTTTTAAAATGCTTCTCAGTGACAGTCCCAGCCCGACTCCCCCAAAGTCTCTATTTTCTTCATTTTCTCACTTTTAATGACAGGTATTATGTTTATCCACAGGGACTTTTCTTCTAGCAGCTGTCAAAGATTATTGTTAGTGCTTCTGAAAATGCTCTAGCACTTTAAATTTGCCAGCATAAAGCTCAGCAGGCTGGGCTGATTTCAATGTATCTACATCTCTTAAATTTTAAAATGTATTCTTTATTTGATTTTTGACTTTTCTATAGCCCTGTTAAAAAGAAACACGGTAAGTTTCTGGGTACCAGCACGTTGTTTGTGACTTAAAACCATTGAGTATCTCAGTTTTGGTGTCATCTGCCTTTCCTCTCGCTGAGCCACAGACCTTCCTTCAGCCTCCCCGTTTCTAACATCCTTTCAAAGCTGTCATTGCAATTTGTCCCTTGTGACTCATTTTGTGCCTTAGCTTTTCCGAGTCCTTCCTATCCAGGCCCCCTTTGTCCCTCTATCCCTTCCTGTACAGCTGATTTGGTGTGATTCCTGTTATTTACCTTGCAAGGTGAACCTGGAAATGCAGCAGGGCATTTCTGCGCTGCTCATTGCAGTCACGAGGACAGCAAGGAGGCAGTGCAGTCACCGGGCAGCTCCTTGTCACACAACCTGGCATGTACACCGCTGGCAAAGCAGCTGCAGCTTCTCTAGAGCCAGCAGTAGATTAACTCATGGACATGCTACCTTCCCAAGGCAGCACAGCTTCATCTTCACATCCTGCACCTGTCTGTGTTTGAGCTGCGGGCCACTTTCAGCTGTCTGCTCCTACAAAGAAATTTCCACGTACTTAATTTAAACGGTGGCTATAGATACACCTAATCCCAAGAAGGACGTTTACCATTTTACCTTAACAAATCTTAAAGCATTTACAAGGGAACCCATCCTTTCTTTTTGCAGGTGGAGGAACCAAGATGCAGAAATAAAGGTGAGGGCTATATCCAGGGCAATGCTCGGCACGGGCTGTGTTCAGAAGGGCAACCAGGCTGCCGAATCCTGACCCAGCATCCTTGCCACAGCCTCACATCATCTCCACAGATGAACTGCTGACTTCTCTCCATACCCCTCAAGGACTTTGTGATATACATCCAACTCCACTTTCCATTTCAAGCTGCTGCATGCTACTCAACCGTTTGGCACAGACAGCAGCGATGCCCTCAGGAAACTGAAGTTTCTGTAAAGCCACACGTTGCTTCAAAGTATCATTACAATGCCCAACTTCCAAACTTTTTTCGGAAAAGAGTTTGAAAGTTAAAAGAGCTAGGAAGTTAAAAGAGTTTGGAAGGCAAAGTTAGAGCCTTTGTGTTGACAAGATGCAGAGCACAGCAGCACAGTAATGCTCTGTGCACTACATTAATGCAAATAAGTCACAAACCTGCACGTATAGGCTGATGGTAATTGTATAGCACAACGTTTTCACTCTTTCACAAGAGGACTGCCACTGCTAGTGTGCATTGTTTATTGCAGATAAAAACTAAAAGGGAATGAAATCTACTGCTGTAACTGACGACCTTTACAGCTTCATCCTCTCAGAGGAGCTGAAATCTGATGGCTTATGAGAAAGTAGGCAGCTGGAAAGTCCCTCGGCTCCCTCACAGCCCCCGTGGTGCATACCCACTCTCAGTGGTGCTTCATTCAGATTCCCAATGAGCCCTGACACCCAGGCTGGACTTGTGCCCACAGGAGCTTGGGAAGCACAGGGGAAGCAGGCATCCTGCAGCTTCCCCAGTGGTGAGCAGCATCTAGTAGTGCCCACCACCGAAAAGGATGGGCGATGCTCCCAGAAGGGGGTTTACAAGTGCTGGATGTGAACAGCCCCCTCATTTTGCAAGCCACCAAATGTCTGCTGCAATGCATTTCTAGTACAGCGTGACCTCTCTGGGACTGCCATCGTGTTCTGAATGAAGCTCACGCAGCTACCACAAAGCTGCTAATTTAGTAACACGCTTAATCACAATTCTAACTTGCAGATCATTAAGAAAGCCCAGACTTACACATGCAATCTGGTTCTAAGCAGCTGACACCATTTCCTTCTTCCAAGGAGAGAATAAATAAAATTATTAATGAAAAAATCACAAAAATCCAGCGTGCAAATTGCTTGTAGTTCCCTGCTCACACATTACTCACTGAAAAACTTTTCTTGCTATACGGCACACGTTCTGTTTCTTTCTGTGACATCTCAGTGCTAAGCACTACATTTCTGCCAGTGGTACACCTCACTGTCTGTAATGAGCCCAGCGAACCACCAACATGCAGCGTCAGTATTTCCACTGCTGTTATCTGCACTGTGGCATCTCCAAGCTAAAGATCGTAGAGATGATGATGTGCCCAAAGTCCAGTTTGGATAATGTATCCAAATGGAACAAATTCCGTTCATTATTTGATTTCACAGGCACTTAATCAAACAAAACGATGCCTAGCTGGCACAGTGGTAGATGAACTAGGGAAAGATTAGATTTGTCAACTGTGACATTAAGATCAGCACAGCCTAGCGTGATTCCCTCTCTCCTCACACTCTCTTAGATGTGGGAGGTGTGATCTCCTCTCATTCTTCGGCATTGGGGTGATGTCAAATTAGGAACCCCATAAGCTGACACCAAATGGTGGGACGGCTGCTTACCAAGCCCGTTGTCTTCCTTGCTAAAGCACCGTTTGTGTCACCCCTGAGGAGATCAGCTACGTACAGACAATCTGAGGGATCGGCTAGAGAGCTCGCAGTTTGTAATGCTGTTAAACAGTAAATGTAGGAAAGCCAGTAAAAGCTTTGTAAACTGCTTCGTGAATTGCTGCCGGGGAAGAGGAGCTGGTCAACGTGTACTAGGGCAGCTTGCTCAGAAGGCACAACAGAAAGCAGGGTCAGGAGGGAGCACTTGGTGCTTCCAGCAAAACCCCAGCCTGCCACACCTGAGGCACTTCCTTCGTGCTGGAAGGGAAGGAGCCAAGCCACACAGTGCCCATACAAATTACATTGCTGTTTTTTTTATGGATGAGACGTATCCTAAAAACTCAAGGTGAGAGGTAATAGCTAAGGAAAAACCTGTTAAGTTTGCCCTAGAATTACATTTCAAGTTTAAACGACTCCCGGTCATTCTTGTTTTCCAGCCTTGTAATTAGGAGCTTGCCCTTATGCCCGGCTGTAGTAAACCTTTAATTTGATTAATGCTTGCACTTGACTAGCGCTGATGACAAGCCGAGGTGAAGCTAACAAACTTCAGAGTACTGTTTATCTTGTGAGAAGCTCCAAACACATCCAAGTAAAGAAGCAGCTTCTTGAGGAACTGCCCCCCAAGACATGTGTAAAGGATCAGCAAACAGAATGTGCTCCTTTGTAGGTATGAGAATTAACAAGAGGACAAGAGTTTTCACGTGCTTGATTGCAGAAAGATGCTGGCTCTGACAGACATAAGCCAACATCCCTCCTGCAAGGAACAGGTGCCTGAAGATATCTTACAGATATTTCCTATAGTCAAGATATTTTCCTTATAGTCACAAATTTCCCCATAACTCTGCATTTTAATTTGTACAATCAGCATCTCAGTAAGACAGACTGAAAGGGAGGGTTTTCACTTAGCAGAAGTGAAAATGACTTTTGATTTGGGTATCATTTAATTTTCACCCAGTTCAAGCAAAGCCAACAGACACAGTGTATCCCTGCAACGCAGGACGCTTGAGGAAAACTCCCCTTGGAATACGCTGATGTTCAGTGTACCCCCAAAAAACAGCCACTCAGCCAGGTGGGCAGCCTTGTCCATCCCGTGACTGCTAACAGGACAGAGAGCAGCATGCAAGCCCTGATGTATGGTTCCTACGGTGCTCTGCCAGGAACCAAAGCACTTTTCTAGGGGAATCCTGCCCGCTACTTGATGACAGTCTGTTGAACTGTTGCTGCTGTCGCTAGTCGCAATCCCCTTATGAAAGCTTTCTGTGCAAAGCTGTCACAGCCGGGTCTGCTACCCGTAGAGCGGGCAGTCCTTCAGCCACTTAGCCTTGGAGGTCATGTTCTGGAGAATGAAAGATCACGGTTTATTGTGGTGAAACTGCCTGCAAGTGAAACACCAGTAGGTTAGCATTTTATTGAAACGGCGATGAATTTAGCCCGCAATTTCAAGAAACGGAGCAGCGCACCCTGACAGAGCCTCAGAAGCTATAAATTACAGCAGCCCTCCCCGTTAGCAGCCCGCAGAGCCATGAACATCCTCAGCCCCGCTAACCTCTTAACCGGATCCCTACTGAGCAGCGAGGTGCGTGATCTCCTGAGCTGGAATCGGCGTGTAAGGGCAGGTTCTCCTGCGCTCCGACCTCCTTGATGTGCCGCTCGTCCCTTTCAGGAAGGTTACAGTCACTTAGATGCAGTCACATTACAGTCACATCCCCTCACCTCAGCACCCCAGTGGCAGCACCCCTTGCTGCAGGCCCACCCGCTGCGACACCGCCTTTCCCCTGCATCTCCCTGCTCTTCTCCGGCCATCTCCTGCTCCACCTGCGCCACATCCCCACATCCTCCCCCTGCCCTCACCTCTCCTTCGCTGGGAGGGGAGGCCAGGACTCGGGAGCGGCTGCCACAGGGCAGCGGGGCGAGCATTTCACTGATTTATTTTTTTAACGTGGATTCTTTTTAACGTGGCTGCATTGGGATGGGCTGCGGGATGCCCCTCACGGCCCCTCAGGCGCGACATGGCGGCGGGACACCCCCTCCCCGTGACAGGAGACCCCCTCCCCAGGTCCGGGGGGGGGACACGGGGATTTGGGGGGGAGCCCCGGGGCTGCAGGAGGAGGAGGAGGAGGAGAAGGAGGTGGAAGAGGAGGAGGAGGGAGGCGGGGAGGGGTGAGGGGGGGGGGCGCTGAGGGAGGGGGCTGCCGCCCCGCCCTCCCCCAGCACAGGGATGACGTCACCCCCTCCAACCGTCCCAACCGTCCCAACCGCCGCCCCAACGGCCGCCCGCGGAGCCCCGCGGGGAGGGGGCACCCCCCTTGTGCCCCCCGTTATCCCCCTCCGTCCCCGCCCGGCCGCGCGGGGACCCCCCCGGCTCTCCCCCCCCCTCCCTCCCGCCTCGCCCCTTCCCCACGCCCACGACGTCATCCCCGCGGGGCTGGCAGGCGGCCGGGCAGCGGCTTCACCCCGCCGCGCCTCGCATGCGCGGGGAGCCCGGCGCCGGCGCGGTGAGGCGGCGGCGCAGGCGCTCGGGGTGGGCGGCGGGGCAGCTCCTGCGCTGACACCTGCAGCATGTGCCAGGAGCTGCAGCGGCAGCCGCCGCCTCTGCCTCTGCGCGGCGCGGCCGCCCCGCTCCGGCGGCGGCGGCGGTGGTGGCGGTGCAGGAGGAGGAGGAGGTGGTGGTGGCGGCTGTGGAGGAGCAGCAGCAGCAGCAGCAGCAGCTCCGCTGGCTCCGAGCGGCTGCCGGCGTCCCTGCCTCCCGCCCGGCAGCGCCTCGCAGGTGAGCGTTGGCCGCCGCCGCCGCCGCCGCCTGTTGCCGCGCGGCCGTTGGGGAGCCCAACGGCCGCTGCGCCCCGCTCCGGGGGGTTGGCGGTTAACGGCTGAGGGGCTGAGGGGATGAAGGGATGGGGAGCGCCTCAGGGAGCCGGGAGGGGTCCCGGAGATGGGAGAGCCCCCCCCGGGGAGCGCCTCAGGGCTGGCGGCCAAGCGGTGCAAGTTCTGCAAGTTGCCGTGGCCGCTGTGGGGATGCGGGGGTGAGTGAGGGCTGAGGGGCTGCCCTGCCGCGGCTCTGCAGCTGCTCGCTGATTGCCCAGCGCAGCACCCGGCTGCCTCTCCCCTACGTGCATCGCTGGGGGCTCGGTGCTCACCTGTGCCGGCCGCTGCCTGTGAGCCAGCGTGAGGTACAAGGCAGTGCCATAGTGCCATCTTACAGCCGCGTCCTCACGCTGGTCCTCAAAAGAGCTCGATCCTATTAGCACGTCTCAGGGTGTTACCCGGCCGCCAGGTCCCTTCCCGCGTTTCTTCAAACCCAGCTCGAGGTCTGTGTGTGTGTGTGTGTGTTTTACGTCGGTCTTCTCTTCATTTGTCACGAGACGGGGTTGCGATCCGAAGAACTGCATGCCTAAAAATAAACCTCTCCTCGCTATAAAAAAAAGTCACACGTAAAACAGCAGCTCCTGACCCAACCTCGGCGCGCTGTGGCTGCGGTCGGAACGAGGCGCTACGGTTTTGCAGCGGTAGAAGTAAAGGCAAAACTAGGCACGTGCGCACGCTGTGGTCAGAGGCAAGTGGCTAATTCACAGATGTAATACTAGGGATGCGTGGCTCCGCAGTGGTGTGTAACTATTTCCACAAGCAGGTTTTGGTGTGTCACTGTTTCTGTGCACCCGTGCCTGAACTATGCATGCTCAACCATGGTGGATTCAGCGCTCTCTTGGAAGCACCTCAGGCCCCCATCGTGACCTCAAGCATGTGGCTGTCATCGCTGTGTGGCAGCGTGACCGACTGATTCCACAACTGGAAATCTGGAAAAAAGCACAGAGTACGCTATGGGAAGGTGCTGGGCAGCAGTCTATTGAGGTTTAGAGAAAGGCGACGGATGGATTTATTGTTTTTTGTTTGGCTTTGGAAGATTTAGTCCTTCATTAATGATTTCCTTGACTTCTGCAGTCGTACGCTGTCAGACTGGAGGATAGATGATCTCCTCCTGTCCATTTTACTCAGTGTAAGTCTATTCAGAATAGCCTTTAATGGTCGGCACTGATCTAACTGCCATGCCAGGCAAATAATTGCACTGAGATCAATGAACATATACTGACACGAAACCGAAAAGAAAATCGGTCTCATGGTATTTCATATTTGTATACCTGAAAGTCAAAAATAGCTGTCATAAACACAGTGTATCATTTCAGGAAAAAAGAGTCGATGCCCACCTTACAGTTGTCCAAAAAGTTTCTTTCTTCCGTTTCAGCAGCTTTTGGTTAGGAAAGTGAAGGCAGCAGTCTTGGAATGAGAACTATTCTGCAGAAACTTTTTGTTCCAGTGACTAATCTCCTTCTCTTTAATTCCGTGGTCTTAATCTTATTTTGCCCATGTACCCGCTATTAGCATTGGCCAAGGACTGTTTTCTTAGACGGGGCCCCTTAAGTTTGTCGCCAGGTGTCGCAGGGTTAATTCTAATGACTGTGCTTTAAACTGTTGCTCTTTGCGTTAATTACATGTGTTCCTATCTCTAGGCACAACAGCCAAATGTAAGTGGTGTGCACTGTTACATTCCAATTAGTTTTGCTGTGCAAACGTGGATTGTAGTTGACGGGTAAGTCTGACATGCACTGCGTGGCTTGTCGTGTTTTTCCTGGAGAGAGGGGGGTCTTGGGCCTGAGTCACCGTGGAAGAACATGGAGCCCCGTAGGCACAAAGCTGGTGCAATGGAGTGATGAGTCAGACCTCTTATCTTTAAATTTGGTATTGTGTGGTATTCAGGGACTGGGTGCATTGTGTTCATTGTGTACCTAGGCAAGTAACTAGCGAGTGAAAAACTCACTCAGACAATCCTCTGCCTCTGCGATGCCTTTTCTTTGCAGAGCTGATCCTCCTTCCATCGAAGTAAAAAGCTGTTGGTTTGGATCATGGGGGAAATCAGGGTTTATCAACTTGCTGAGCAGATCAGGTCTGCCAGGCAATGTGTTCGTTTCCTACGTTGTCTCAAATCCAACAGCAGTATGACCTAATGCTCGCATTTTCACGTTACGCGTTGTAGATTCGCATCAGCGTTCTTAGAGTTCTGAAAGTGGATCAAGAGTAGAGGAGTAAGAGCAGCATTCCAGCTCCCTAGGTCCCAATATCTCTCTGTGGTGGGTGTTGCTGTGGACTGACAACTTTGATTCTAGAGATTCCAGAGGAAACTGGTGTTACTGCTAAATTAAGAAAAATGAAATTTCTTAGAGATAGTAGCCTCAGGAATATGTTAAACAGTGGGAGTGAAGACTGCTCACGCAGCTATTTTCAGGAACAAAACAAAGCCTTATGTCAGAGGTGTCCTCAGTTAGGCGCTCATTCTGAACTTCCTTGAATGGTAATCGTTAATAACACCATCTTCTCGAGCTAACAGAGCATGAAAATTCCTTCATTTATAATCATTTAGCGGCATGCTTGAAATTCTGTCCACTTACGCAAACAGCACAGGAACAACACTTTTGCTGAAAATCAGGATGGGGGTGGGGGATGGACATGCAGGCAGGGGGGCAATTGTGTGGGGAGTAATCCGAATGGCTGGGAAGAGTATAATGCAGAGGCTCGCTCTCCTGCTTCATGGCAAAAGCTACCAGAGAGAGTGTGCTGGAAACATTATATGAGGCTTTTGCTTGAAAATTGTAGCAGAACATTATTGATCTGTATATTTTTAAATCTCGTGAATGTCACCAGTCACCATTTTGTGATCACGACAGGCATTAGCACTAGTTTGGGAGGGGGTGTTGATGGTCTTGGGAAAAAAAATAGTCTTCTCACATTGTCTTGAATTGGAAAACTGTTACAATGAAGACATACTGGAAACCATGCTGGAAAGATGTGCAATTTAGATCTAAATCATATCAACTCCAATCAAGTATAAATGCTTTATTTGTTTTAAAGTTAGCAGGTACACCTCTGTGTTCTCTAGATGTATAGATTTCTAAAATGTTACATGTGGAGAAATACAACCTGCTATCAACACAGGGAGGGTTCAGCAGTCTCAGCAGTTGAGATGAAATGCAAAGCCGCTTGCAAGAACTTGGAGGTGCCAGTAGTCTGTGTGTCCAGGCGTGGAGATCAACAGACCTAAGACCAGTTCATGAGGAAAGTGATGCCAAAACTTTGGAGATTTCCAGGAGAAAACGTATCAAGTGTAGAGATAGAGGTCTAAGAAAAGCCTTTAAATACACCATTTTTGGGTTTAATTACCTTAGAATTGGAACACCATAAAGTTGCAAGGTGATAGATTAGCATTTTGCTATTAACTTCAGTAGAGCCAGGGTTTTCCCTACTACTTAGGATAACCAGGACTGAAATATTTGGGGCCAAATTCCTCTCTCATTTATGATGATGTAATTCCAGTCCCGGTGTATTTTCTTCCTCGCAGTGAAGAGAAAGAGCTGACAACTCTACTAGCTATCTGCAGCATATCCACAACTCCTGCTAGAGAACATAATTACTGCGTAGTGCTCCAGTGTGCTATTCAAAACCCTTACCATTAACTCTGTCATGTCATCGTGTCCTCCTCTCTCTGCTATGTGTGTGCTGGTGCTGTGAGAAGTACTGCAGACAGTCCACATACTGGCGGGTATGCCACAAGGACCTGCAGGGAAATCCTCACCTGCCTCTTTTGCTGTACAGTGGCTGCGTTTCTGTAAGGGTGCTCTGTGTAGCCAGAGCAGCTTGTACAGAGAAATGCAGAGACTTCTGTAATTGTTCAAATGCGATTACAACTCCACAGAGTTCCACCCTATAATGTACAAGGTACAAAAATGAAGGCTCTTTTTAGTTAAGTCATCTACCAGACTGATGCCAAGAAGCAATGCGATATCTCAAATTATTTTTATTTCTATTTTTTGCAAACTTCTTAGCTGGAAGAGATGTCAGAAGAGCCAGGGGTGGAGATCTACAAAAACAGAGTAGACTCAGGTGGAATTTCCTCGCGTAGTGGTCTGGATGTCTCTGCTTATTTTATTTAAAATGAAATCCAAACTTCAGAAGCATGCTTGATTTTCTTTTCTCTTGGCGCTGACAAGCTCTGCCTTGGCTTTGTTGTCTAAAGAGGTAACAGCAATTAAAATGTGATGTGACAGCGACTTCTATGAACTGTTTTGTGATGTAAGAATCATAACGTAAGATTTTTTCTGACATGATGAAAATTAACAGGGGAAAGGAAATCTTTCAGCATTACCAGGGCTTTTCAGCAGCTCAGCCGGAGCTTCCTCCTGCTTGCTAACAATGGCGTGTGAGTTGAGGCCCATCCAACTGGCAGAACTCCTCTATAGCGAGGTCTGACCGTGTCGGTTTAAGCAAAAGCCCGATACCAGTTTGCCCTTGGGCCTTCCTGGGGAACAGAGGAGCTCCTGGTGTTGTGCCAAAGTGTGCTTGTCATACTTAAGGGCGACTAGATGCAATGAAAGCAACGAGACCACGCTGAGCTGTGCAGCTTGGGTGGTGCCAAAGGGTGGAACTGTTCTTGCACCCTGCCCTTGGTGCCTGCAGGGTGGGTGAGCAGCCTCCAGAAGGAAGAGCTGCGTCCAGCAGTTCCGGGCATCTTGGTTGTGAAGTCCATGGGCTACTGGAGAAAAGGAAAGGCAGAAGATAATTCAACTGTTTTTCTGGAATGCAATTATTGCTATGAAAAGATTAAAACCCAAAGGAAAGCACAACCCACCTGTCTTCAAGTAATAAAGATGAAACCACATACAGGGAAGGAAAGAAAAGATCAGCTTCCATCAGAAACTGAAGGGGGAGCAGAGGGAGCTAGTTGGCAGTGTGATCTTTCTGGAAAGATTTGAGCTGACTGAGATCTGATGCGTGTTGCTCTGATCTTGACCCCAGCTCCTGGGCAGCTGTAGTCCCTCACCAGGTCTGTACGCACAGGAGCTGTCTTGTTGCCCGTTTGTTTATGCCCTTCTGCCTCGCAGAATTGCCCTGTGTGGCGGCTGTTTGCATCTATTGAACTTTCTCTCAGCCGCTCTGTTGTACTTGATTGGAACCAGAGTTAAAGTTAAATGCCGGTTGGGCTGTGCTCCGCCGCACAGTCATTGTCCCCAGGAATCACAAAGTAGGTCTTGACGGCAGCCTGAAGGAGCAGGCAGCTCTCCTCTGTTCTTCCCCCTTTGAAGCGCTCTTTGCTTTGGCACGCCTGTCAATGAGCCTGCCCGGGTGGTTGTGCCGCACAAACGGGAGCTGCGCTGCGAGGCTTGCCGCCCCGAAGAAAGAAGCAGGGCTCTTGGCTGCCCACCAAAGCCCATCACGGCTTGACAGCTACGCTTTAATGAAACGGACCGACCAACTTCTCGGCGGGCAGAGCGCCAGCCCAGCAGATGGGCCTGAATGTGGGCAGCCAGCAAAGCGGCTACATACGTGTAGACGCAGAGACTGTATGTACGGGTGCAATAAATGGGGATCTTTTCAGTTTGGGAAGGGCTATCCAAATGAAAGACTGAGCTCTCGAACAAAGAGCCTGAAAAGAGACTTCTTGTGGCGAGGGGATGCGTTAGGGTGCTCGGAGGGGGGATCCGTACTTCCCTTGTTGCTCTCTGCTTGCTGTTTTGCAGGTTATATAATAAACAAAGGAGGCTGTTTAGTCTTTGAATCCAGGCACTCTTGTTACTATAACAGAGAAATTGGAAAACAACGCTTTACTGCAGTGAATCCTTTCACAAACCCGTTCGAAGCTCGGAGCCTACCAGGATGCTCACTACTACAGTGAGTTCAGTGAAAATCTGTGCGTGCCATGCTTTTCTTTTGGAGTTAATTACGGTATGAAGTATTTCACTGAACAGGAGTTACATAGAAATCAGTTACCAGTAATGAGTAGAGAATGTAACAAAGCTTTGCATATAGGTACAAGCCCTAATGCTTCCAAATCTGGGCATGGTCAGCCAGTGAGTAAATGCTGGGCTCCTTCCATAGATGGCTGTCAGCTGCCCCCTCCCCCGTGGAGGCCACATAACCATTGGTAATTAAACACTTACAGGTCCTTCAAAGAGCTAAATGTTAGCTGAGCCTCTACAGAAGGGACACAGAAAAGCAAAATGACTTGAACCTGTCTGCAGAGGGATTGGATTTCCGAAGCCTGTGTCTCTGGAGGCCTCTGCCTAATTTTATCAGTGCAATGCTGGAGAATTGCCAAGCCTTGCTATCTCAGGTCACACAGTTTCTTGGTTGAAACTCCAGGTCTCCACATAAGGAGAGAGCACTGGTGGATTGCACGATGAATAGCATCACAGCCCCAGCTGGAAACTGCCTCAGGCTCCTCTTAAAACTTTGAAGGGTCTGTGGACACAGTTTTTCTGGAGCTTTACAGGGCAAACCAAGGATCTATGATTCTTGGCAAAATCCATAATGAGCTCTGGAAGCAATTTGCTTCCTCAGAGCTGTCTTCACCACCCCGATGGTTAGAGCTTTGTTGGTTGTTGTTTTTGTTTTTTTTTTTCCACTCTCAGTATAAAAGCAGAGATTCAGCTGTATGTTTCAAGGACCTGTAAATTAGACAGATTAGCAGAAATTACGGGGGTAAGAAATCCCTTTCAGTTTCACCTGGAGGCACACGACAGCTGTTTGCGTGACTCCCAGATCCAGCAGAGCAGCGTGTGGAGGAGGTGCCTGGGAAGCTGGTGCTCAGCCTGCAGCCGAGATGGGCTGCCAGGGAGTTTTGGCCTGGAGGAGGGCACCAGGCTTTCGGTGGGGCTGGCCTGCCTGGTGAGGGGGCCTTAACTTCTTATTCTTTTATTTCAGATGTGTTTACCATGTGACCCTGCTCGTTTTTTCCCTCCTTAAGGAGTAACCATGCATAAACACTAGTCCGGAGCAAGCAGTTTAATGGTGGCCTGCACTGCTTAATGGGAATTACAGAACTTTAAATGTGCTGCGTGGGAACTCTGCAAGTTTCTGCTCATTTAATCCAGTCTCCTTAACCTACATCTACCATTCCCTTTTTGTACAGGCTGGGGTGAACATTGCTCTTAAGTCTCCGGTGATTTTTATCAGTTGTCTTATCACCTGCATTCAGCTGCTGCTGGTGGGACTTCCACAAAAACACAGGTGCAGTCCTGCAGAGGACTGGGAAAGGGAAAGGCAAAGAAAAACAGGATGGTGGAGGAGGGCTGTGAAAAGGGGAAGGTGGGGTGGAGAAATGTGAGATGTGAGAGGAGAAGAAAAACAAGGCAAAAGGGAAAGGTAGAAGGAAAGAAAGGAAAAAAAATTAAACCAAATTTTTTAAACCAATTTTTTAATTAAAAAATTAAAAAATTAAAAGGAAAGAGGGAGAGGAGGGGAAAAAAAACACAACAGTTCATCAGATGAAAAGTACTGCACTGTGTTAACGAATATAAATACAAGCTAACACTCAGTTCTTTTTCTCTTGATGTGACGGCGCAGGGCTCACCTTGCAACAGCTTCTTTGGGAAAAAGGTCTCATTTGACCTCATGGGACTACTCAAGTCACTTGAGAAGACCTTTGCAGGGCAAAGGGCAATGTTAAAGAGCAGCAGGTTCAAGGTGCATCTGTTTATGTCAACAGATAGGATGCCGATTTCCTTTTCATTACTGAGTCTGCTGAGGTAGGAATACATTTGTCCTCAGTTACGTGCTGGCACTGAGAAGAGTTGCTGCATGTTTTAGGGCTGCAGACAGACACACTGAAAGCTGAGCTGTATCACACCCTGCTCTGTATAACCTTCTGCAGAGAAAGGTGATGCACGCTGTCAAGTACCTTAATATTAGAGGTATTATTTTTGCAGTTCCCTTTTCTGTAGGCAGATACGGAAGATCTAAAACCAGTCAGCATTCGTGAACATCTCATCAGTCTACCCTAAAAAGCACTTTGCTAATTTTTGCTTCCTAACCCATTTAATCCAGTCACGGTGAGTCTGGCATTATTATGGACAGCTGCATGAAAAGTTGTTTGCACAGGAAAAGATAAACAGTAACTGTTGTTCAAGGTTAGTAACAGAATTGCAGCTACTTTGTATATTTCTGTGCACCATGGACTAGCGGGGTCCTCCTCCTTATGTAGAAAACACATTTTGATGAAAGTTAAGTTACATTTATCTCCTTGTAGTGCTCTTCCACATTTCCACAGGGAACGCGGTGTTTCTTATGTTCGGGGAGTCCCATGGGATGTTGCTGTTGACGTTTACACTAAAATGTTGCCTATCTCCTTTTTTAAAGATAATTATTCCTGTGCAATTTGTACCTTTTTTTTTTCTTCCAAAGCATGAAAGCATGTGGTAGGGCATAATAAAACCTGTGATTTGTTGTGGGCAGTCAGATTTTTGATGGTGTGCTTGATTGTCAGAACAAACGACAATGGCTTCTTAGCCATCAGCTCTATTCCAAATAATTAATGTAGTGTTAGTGGCCTTAGTGAAGAAATGGGCTGTATTAGAGTGCCTGCGAAGCACGGAAACCTACTGTGCCTTTCTGTCATAAAAAGGGCATGCCTGTGCTGTAGATCCTATGAAGAATTTGTGGAGATACTTGAAAGGATAAAACGCCGTATAAATTCCTAAAGTTCAAAGAGAAAATACCACTCAGGATAAAAAAAAAAAGGTGGGGGGGTGGGGAGCTTAGCCCAGCAGCGGCTTAACCATACATGGCAGATCTTGTGCTGAGTCCTGTGCCATCGGTGCAAATGCCTCTGGGGTTCACCACGTACCCTGATGGAAGGACTGGGAGGAAGACTGAGAACACTGGCCTTGGAGGGGCAGAGGGAGAAGGCATGTGTTTGCTGATAAGTGATGCTGGTTCTCTGGGCAGGATGTGAACAGGAAAGGTTTAAGACGCGTACGGCTAGATCTGTCTTGCATTTCCCCTGAAAATGCCTTTTAAAGGCATTAATATGTATTTATCAGTATTACTGCAGAAGTATTAGGCCGGAAATAAAATTGGGAGCTATACAAGTCAGCAACTCTGCTATCCTAATGGAAGGGGAGATCACGCCAGGTCTGAACGGATACTTTTGAGAAATGAGACTTTGTGAATGTAAGTCTCAAAAATGAGCAGGTATGATCTCTTCCATGTGCCGTGTAATAACATGAACGTCAGATCAAAGATCCTCGCCCTCAGGCCATGAGGATAATCAAAAGTTCAGCAAAAAGGCTGGTTTAGAGGTGATGCTTCTTTCTCTCATCTCTATATGTGTCCTGGATGTGGCTGCTTCCTTTTCTTGCCATCCCTTGCCCTCCCAGAGAAACACGCCATTGACCAGGCAGCCCAGTAATTCCCTTATTCCCCAGCACAGAGCTGCTCTCCTGTATGCCCAAGCTCTCCCCTTCTGCCTGTGGGGCTTGGATTTAAGCAGCTGTTTCTTATCTCAGCCCCTGCTGCACATTGACCATGCACGCACATTATCTCCGTAACTCATTCACACTCGTTGTCACACAGAGCAACGCAAACCTCAGTGGCTGTTGCCGTAGGAGATGTGCTGGGACAGCTTTCCTGGTTGCCCAAGGAAGGGAAGGACATGGAGGCACTGTAGTGAGTGGCCGTATTGATCCCGGGAGCTGTTTTGGGCAGCTAACCAGTGCTCGTGGTCCTTGCTTCCAGTAGTGTGAATGCTTGGCCACTAGGAAATCATGTAGGGAATGCCCTAGCGTTAAATAAGGTGCATATGGACACGTAGCAGTAAGTGTGTCCTAGGCACGGATGTGGGAGGCTGCGGTGGCTGCTAAGGCAGGTACGATTATTGGAGGCCATGTCATGGCGTTGGGGCCTTTTTTCATTACAATAGGCATGGAAATGGTTCACAGAGCTTTTCTGTATTGGTAGGGGAAGGGAGAAGCGTGGAGCCCTGTCTCTGTTCGGAGACTGAAGCGTAGATTAAAGGCACTCCCCTTTTCCCCATGGTTTTGGTTTCAGGAGGCTGTAGCAATGTATTATAAGCAGTCGCGGGAGCTTTAGTGACAGCTGTTTTGCTTGAAAGCCTGTATCTGCCAGTGTCTGTAACATGATTTGATGTAATCCTTTGGATTTCCTCATGTTTAAAAAAGCTGCAGAGCCTTTCTTGCCTACCAAAACACATTTAACAGTTGAAATTTTAGCAGCGAGTATTTCTAAAGTCTACCATTTTGCATATCCTCTGTTTGATGATCCTACTGTTTATGTATTTTTAATACATCTCTCACATCAGTCTGAACATCCAATTAAGGACATAACTTTGGAAAATATGAGAGTTGGGGGGTGGGGGGAGAGCAGAAGTCAAATAACACTACCAGAAACCTTAGTAGTCTAATTTCCCATACACTGTTTGCTGCTCAAAACCGAGCAAAAATATTTAAAACCCAAGTTGTCTTTCATGGCAGACTTCATGCCTATGAGTCAATCTCATCTTACTACTCAGCTACCGAGCAAATTTGTCCTTGAAACCCAAATTTCCCATACATCACTGACGTATGTTTAGCAAGACCTTGAAATTACGCAATAGCGGGAGAGCTGAAAGCTGCTGCCAAATCTACCAGCTGGTCCTGGGCGGCTGGAGCTGACCAGGAGCTGCAATTTTGGGCATTGCCGTGCTGCAGGCAGAAGGCAGCAGCGCTGCTGCCTGGGCCCCTGGCACCTTGCTGCCCCCTTGGCCAGGTGAGGAAATGTAGATTTACCCAAGAGAGCAGCATGTGGGGGTGTTGTTCCCCTGACGTTGGCTGGGCTGTCACTTTTGTCACGTTTTGGTTGCCCCAGATGGTGCACTTTTTCTCAGGGAGCTGTACTGGAAAGAGAGAGGTCTGCACTGTTGTGGTGGGTCCTGTGGCACGCTGCCCCTCTCAAAATGCAAGGAGGGAGAGGGGGAATGTAGCCCCTGATTTTAGCACTCCAGAGTTAGCTATTCTGAAAACAAGTCCCAGGCAATTGATTTTGATACTTCTTTTTTCCCCCAAAGGACTTTCTGTGGTTCTGACTAAGAGAGAAAAACAGTGTTGGTCCTGTAACTGGTGTTAGGATTTACATCCCAATTAGCTGATATCAACACATTTATTTTTGCTAAGCTACAGACCTATAAACTTGTTTGTTTTTTTATTATTTCCAGACCCACTTATCCAAAACTGCCAGCATCTTTTTGGATGATTCCCACAGGACTTTGGGAGGTGGGGAAAAGGGTATTTTTTTGTCATGGTGTTCCTTTATTTGCTTTTTATCTGCTTCTTTCCACTGAAATGACAGCAAAGGTTGCGTGTTGTAGTTAGCTCTTTGTGTATCTGTTTTCATCTAAGGACTACAAGATACTGGGCCAATCTACATTTTTGTAGTAGTCTTGAAATGCAGTAATCAAAAAGGATTTATTGCTTTGTTCACAAAGCCTCAAACAAAAAGGAGAGTGAAACTTCCCGGGTCTCTTCCTATCTGCTTGTCTAAGTCTAACGAATCTTTTGTTAACCAGGAGTCAAAAATCCATTAAGAGTATTTTTGCTCTTTTATGCTCTACCTCGTACTTCTACCTCTGTTTGGGTAGACCTTGATATAGTTGTTTTCCAGTGGCTGGAACCAAATTTGTGAAATGCCATTAAGTGTCATTGAAATGGAAGCTCCAGCTTACGCCCTTACGCAGCCCATGAGTACACAGACATTTGTTGGTGTATGTTACGTGAACAGTTAGATCGGCAGCTCGGACCTTTCAGAGGATCTTCCCTGTTTTTCACAGCTTACATTTCACAGTTTATTCCTGTGGGGTTTTCTTTGTTTGTTTGTTTTAATGAGACAATCCTCCCTTACCTTGAAGGAGCCGAGTGTTTGATGTGACTTTGTTCGGGGAAGTGGTAGCACCCGCTTGCATACTAAGCATGAATCATCAGTGTCATTAGATACTCAAGTGTTTTAAGTGGATCTCGATATATCAGGCTCTGCTCCATATAGTCTGTGCATCTGTATTAACCGGGTTTCTTAACTATTGTGTTTTTCTACTTGACAAATTCTCAGCAGAAGCATGTACAGCAGTTGCTTCTAAAAATGCCACATTTGTAACTGGTAACTGTGCTGTTACTGGTGGTTTGTTCTGCGTGTATTCTATATTCACGTTCTATTTTAAAATCTCCCTTTTAAAAAGAAAATGCATGGAACAGTTATCAAGAAATGCTGCAGAGAGCTACCACAGTCCAGAAGAATTTACAGCAGAATACAAAGCAGTGCAGCTAATCTATGTCTCCTCAAGCAAAAGAGCTGTGTAACACACAATCTAGACAGCAGAGGCTTAGCTCCATGAATTCATGTAGCTCCACTGAAGTCGCTTCTAAGAGGATCGGCCCTGACTCTGAGCATGTTCCTTGTGAAGCTATTCATCATGCAGCACCCAGCACATGCAGCTGGGGCAGGATCAAACGGCATGTGCATCAGAGAAGGGAAATGCATGCCTGAATACATGCATGGCTGCAAAGGTAGGGTGACTGAATTTCTTAGCATTTTAGAGGGTGGGGGGGAAGGAGACAATGACAATTCAAAAAAAAAAGTCAGGAATCAATATTCAGGAAGCTTTTTGAAATTGCTGCGTATCACAAAAAATAACAAGTAGAAGGTCAAAGTCCTAAGACCACGCACTGAGATGATGAGAGGCCCTTTCAAATGGGGTGGAATCCATGTCTACATTAGTCCTTGTTTCAGGAAAAGGGAATATTTTGAATGTCAGGAATTATTCTATTTTTCTCAGCAATCTGACTGAGGATGAGTACCTTTCCCACTTGTAATTTAAGTAATATTAAGTCAGCTTGTTTCTCAATGCCAGGCTTCAAGTCCTACGCAGGTGCAAGTTCATCATTGTTGAATTTACCAGCCAAGTGAACTCTCTCCTTTGGTATTTAACTACTGCATCCCTCATCACATCGCCCACTGCTGCAAGTAACGATTTGTTTTTGTCAGATTTAGACCTATTTAATAGCAACCTCAAATAATAAATGCTTCTGTTTCTGTCAATCAATACCCCTTCTTTATAACTTTTTCAACATAAGGTCAAAAAAAAAAAAGACATTGTTAAAACTTTGGGAGCTGATGCTAGAGCTCACTTCCACTGACAGTCTCTGCATACAGTCCCAGCTGGATTAGCATGAGCCAAATGCCAGGTTAGCCCCTGGTTGTAGAAAGGCTTCTCTAGGCTGAATAATAATAATAACAATTTGTGACCTTGCATATTTAGACCCATGTTTCATCCACTTTTTTCCTCTTTTCTTGTGCTGAGTACTTCAGATGATCAAAAATATCTGGCAACCCTTTTTTGCTTGTTTGTTTTATAAGTATTCTTTTGAACCGACAAGACATGAAATCCTTGGACCAAAGGACAGAATTTGTTAGTAGGTTACAAGTGTCTGAAAGTGGAAATGCTGAATATATTTACCTCAGCCATGATTTCACTGCCATAATAAGATTTTTTGCTCTGCTGCATGCACCAGGACTTTAAGATTATATTAGCTTACTTCGAGCTAAATCCAGATAGGGGATTTTGTTACAGAATATGCAAGGAGAGGTTTGTGGCCCTAGAAAGTCTCTTCAGTTCCTTTTTTTTAAGAAGATACTGGCTGGCTGGAAAGCCAGGGGACTGTTATGTAGTGTTTTCATGCAATCCCAGCTAACATGACGGTGACCTTCCTGCTCACACCCACGTGTGGCTCCCGAGGACCAGGCAGTATCTTGGTCATGCCTCTCCCAGGCAGCCCTCTGCTTTCCCTTCGGGTTGCTTGGTGTAGATCTCTCTGCTGAACCTTGCGGTGACCAAACAGGTCCGAAGTCAGTGAGCAGCGTGTGCTTTGCACAACGCCCTCATTGAGCCCCTGCTACAAAGCCACAGTGGTGGCAGAAGAAGCAGTCGTGGGCCAGTACAGCCTGTACCGGAGGTCACCCGCACATACGGTACAAGCGCCTAAGTAAACCCTTGTGTTCCCCCTCGGTAGGAGCATCCACAATGGCTGGAGCTTAACTACTATCATTTGATGATTCATTTGCAGTGCTTATTTTCTAAAAATTGCATAGCCTGTTCTCAAAAGCAACGCAAAGAAAAAGGCAGCTGTTATGAAAAGAGAGGAAGAAAAACTCCACATACAAAACACAGAGCTTTAAAGAGCCAACCCCACATTGTTAGGGTAGGAAAAAAACAACAATTTGCCCTGTCTTATCCTTGAAAAAGCTCAGAAATAGAGTTATATTTTTGAGGCACTACTCATACATATTTTAGACAACTAACTGAAACACTTGTGAGTCTTAAGAACATATGTATTTGGATTTGGTCCTGACTGACATTTCTTACTTTTGTGAGTTTCACAGAGAACAGAATAGGGAATTTTTTCCTGTGGTAACAATGAAAGTCTTTTATATTCAAGTGCTAGTGGATTTCAGTCATGTCATTATGATACTGAAACAAACCCACTGCTTTATAAGGGTAAGAAGCATCAGAACTGACCAGTCCAAAGTTTACTCTTGTTGTATCACTGGATATGAAGACTTTCAATGCTGTGTAATGTTTTTCAAAAAATACTTATTTCTGTGCAAACAACTGACGAGCAAAAAAACTGTAGCTGAAACTTCCCATTCAGAAATTCTGTAACACTTCATATAGGAATTCATGATTGAGATAAAACTTTGACATCTCCAAATTCATTTTTTTTTCTTTCATTTGTCTGAATTTTAGATTTCTTCTTCCTGAAAAAGAAAACTATTGTTCCTCTCCCCCATGTCTCCCAATAGACCAGGCTGCTCAGCCTGGGGTTGTGTGTGTCTGGATGTGTCAGGGGCGTGCAGCCTCTGTGCCCGGGGGGAGCTCTGCTCTTGCTGCTGAGTCCAGTTGACAAGGCACCAAAATCAGGTCTAAATCAGGACCAAAGTCCAGGGAGGTACTCCAAAGCCCAGAGAGACACAGCTTATCCCCAAACAAAATGTTCGGTGTGCCCTGAAAGTGATGTATTTTCCTGTGTGAATTAAGCATGCCTTTTAATGAAGTACTTCAGGGAGAGGTTGCTGATGGAAGATTCCAGTTTTCAGCGTAAGGTAAAGTGCTTCCTTGGAAAACCTCCAGCTGTTCTGTTTGGTTCTGCTGACCAGCTCTCTTCTGAGGTTCTTATATTCCCATTTGCATGTTTTACCTGGGAAATGTTTTTTTGCAAAGGATTCTCTTCTTCTGAGATGTGCTCCCTCTTCTTAGGAGTAGGGAATGAAGGAAGCAGTGCTGCTTCTCGAAGAGGAAGAAAGGCATCACAACGTAATACATTTTCTTGCAGACTGATACACATTTATGTTGCAGGTCCTGACCAACTTGAAGCCCAGAGAAACAAAAATCCCTGCCTCTGTGTGTGTAGCTAAGGGAATAACCCACAGGATGAGTCATGAATGCAGCATTACTAATGACCCTACCCACACCACAGCTGCTGAACCTTCCTGCAAGGCAGAATCAGCCGCAGACCTCCCCCAGATGCCAAGAACATCTCATCAATACTCCCTGCAGCTGATGATCTCTGACAGGCTTTCAAACCTGGCCCCCACCTTCTAGCTGAGGAGCCTGTGTGGGGACTCAAAAAAATCTGTTCCCTGCCCCATGCGTGACGGGACCCACCCACGTCCTTTCCCTGGCCTCAGCTCCTGTGCCATGAGATCCCACAGCCCCCGGTAATCATCGTACCGCTGATTTCACCTCTAAGTCATGAAGCTGCGGCAGGGGATCACACTACATGAGTGAATGCATGCAAATAAATGTAAAGCACACAGAATGGGGTAATTTCTGCAATCTTAATAATGTGGCTATGTGCCTATTAGCATTTTCTTTGATGGAATAGCTTTCCTTTGGCGTAGGGCAGCATATATTTTTTTTAATGACCTTTGTAAAGGCAATTCATGAAAAAAGGATAGAAATAGTGCAGTGTTGTTTCTGGATTGGGCTAAAAATCATTTTGCAGCTCTTGTTAAACAAGCAGCATTTCTGCGAGGGCAACACAAAATCTGAGTTGAAAGTGGAATTAAGATCCAAAAAAGGGCGCGTAGAAAGCTAGGATTAAAGAAGACAGAAATGTGAAATTCCGGCCAAAGAAGAAAAGTCTGATAAATATATTGGAAGCTTTTGATAGCTGGAAAATACATAGAAGGGCATCTCGTTTCATTTTGGCTTTTGCTTTTAGCTGTCAGTTTCCTATGACTGAGTTTTTGTTTGCATTCTAAGGAACGTTTTGGGGAATGGCGTTTCTTCTGCTTCTGACTGATCAGCCAAATAAATGTGAAGGATTTGACCTATGAACGTGAGTTCTCATGTTGTTTTCATTAAATCTAGATTAAGTCATGGATTTTTCTTTTTGCATCAAGGTCTGTCATTCTGTTTTCTCCTTTGTATTTCATTTTTCTGTTTTGCTACTGTTGCTGTTTTCTTCTGGGCCAGTGGAAGCCCGCACACACATTAGGAATAAGTCATTTTCATAAAAATCCTGGCACTTCCCATTTGCAAACCTATTCATGAGTACTGCTGCCTTTTTAAGCCCTGTGCTGTCTTGCAGTGCAGCCAGGGTAAGGATTTGCCATTTCATCACTCCCACTCTCCCACTGCTGCAAGATACTCATCCTGCTGAGCTGGAGCTACGTGAGTGACCCTTGCTGAGAGTTGCTTCTCTGCGGTTCTTCTTGTGGGTGCTTGACCTGAAAGATGCTTCTCAGAGTTGCTCAGTCTGTTACTAAGTATCTAGAGAACGTGTTTGTTTTTTGACAGAACTCATTTGTTGTGTCCAGGGGCTTTAGCAGGCCTTTCTCACAGCCCTTGCTGCCATGTTGAAGTTTCCATGAAGTGAGGTGCTGTTGCCCGCTGTATGTTGTAAGAAGAGCGGTGCTCCTGATTCCAATGCAAGCGACAGCAAGCATGCGGGCCACTTTCAAGTGTGGCTTTGTTCCCCTTTTTGTTCTTGGTGTCAGCTGTGAGAAAACAGAGCTTTGTGCACATTGAAGAAGGCCACTCCCAGGTTATCTGTGCTAAGCTATTGCCTCAGAGTAGTTCAGAAGGAAAAAACAACCACGGGCTTCACTTGATACTCCTGGAGCCAAAGGCTGCAGAGTTGCTGCTGAAGACTCCATTCTCTGGTGTGACTGTGTACAAAACCTTTGACCTTAAGTCAAGGAAAAAGGTAATGGTTCCCAGCCTGCTGAGATGTGGTTTGGAGAGACCAAGAGGTTTTTCAGGGTCTGGGAAAACAAGGTGGGGTAAAACAGACCTTCACTGCCGTGTGAGTGAACAGTTGCTGAAAAAGATTAAGTGCTGAATTATTGGTATGAATTCGGAAACTGCACCTTTTAATCTCATGCTGGCTTCTTCTCAAGGAAGGTGGAGTTCTCAGGGCCCTGTGCAGCACTATTGACCCTTGGGATACTTCACTTATTTTCAACATACGACTTCCAGGTGGCAGAAGGCTTTCAGCTAAACCAATGTTGTCTGTTATGGTTGCACAGAAAAGCTTGGAAATAAAATACGTCAAATATAAAAATTGAAAAATGAATTTTGAGCCAGCCCTATGATTTCAGTGTGATTTGTGCTACCCATCTCCATTTTCTTTTGAAAACAAAGTCAGCATCAAACACATTTTTTAACAGGAATTAGTTTGGGCACCAAACAAGTAGCTCATCCAGAGCGTTTTAATATTGCTGTACTGCAGACCTATTTGAAGTCTAGGGCTTAATAAAGTAATTCTTAGCACTTAGGAACAGAAGTTTGGATTAGAGCTGCATATGTAGCAGTGTGCCTTAATCTGAATTAATTGATTCTGGGAAGTGAAAGTCAAGTGCATGAATCTACTGTGTGAGCAAAGATAATGGATTTTCAGTTGGGATGTAGGAGATAGCAACAATTTACATCAGTACGTGCTTATTGATATTTTCATACTTTTGTTGAAGAAATTATAGCATAAATTTATTCCTTCCTCTTCTTCTAGAATGTTTATCTGAAAATGGGAATCACTTCGGTTTTCAAGGATCATTGGATATTTACTGAGCGTATAAAACCAAAAAGTGGTAATCATATTTTAGAAGGAATCACTTGTTAACTCTTCCTTGTGTGTTATGCTGTGAATACAGGGTAGTTTGCATTGCTGAGAATTATCACAGAAGTGTGTATGGAAAAATTAAGAAAGAAAAGCTGAAAACAGGCTTAGCCAACTTATGCACTAGGTTTCGTTCTACCTTTAGCTCCCGCACCAGGAGGAAAAGTATTTCTAATCGATGACATTCCTCAGTATTTGACAAAAAGTGAAGCTACTGTGACTTCCATACTTTGCTGAGGCTGGATGAGGAGTCAGGGGACATAGAGAGAGCTGCTGTGCATGGGCAGAGCAGTGTGGAAGAGTTTGCACTAAACTTGACCCATATCAGTGCTACCAATTTGTCATTCTTCACAAACATAAGAGGCATCACGCTGCTGTCTGCCTGCCCAGTGGTGCTCCAGGAAATGTTGAAGGCTAGTGCAATGAAGAGGCTTAGTAAAGGGATTGATTATTTCTTGTTTTCCCCCTTCCCTCCAAGTCTGTTTCATTCTTGGCAGAGACGGTTTCACCTTTCAGAACCAGCCGCGAGGGCATCATTCACCTGCGCTCCTCTGGGATGAGCTTGCTTCATGAATACAGCAGCAGAGCTGAAATGTGCATGGGACTTGTAAAGAAGGGGGGTAAAACAGATTTGATGACTGAGTTCTATCCTGTGTGCGGGCCTTGGCTAGTAAAATCCTTAGCAATAAAAATACAACAGATATATTGAAAGGGTATCCTGGCAGACACTCTCACTTTTTCAAAACACTTTTTAAATTCCCTCTGAAACACTTTTTTCCTTGAAAACATTTTTAAAGAATGTATAGTTATCATGGTCCTTTCATCTATACTTAACGATAATAATCAGAACAGTAGAAATATGCACTTGAAGAATAGATGGGAGCAGGACAAAAACTCTACGGCAGCAATAACTTTCTGCAAAGAGCTGTGCTGTGGAACCCAGTGGAATTTCTTGCTGTGCATGAGGTTCATTGAATGCATGCAATCCTCCCTGGCTCACAGCCTGGCATAAACACCTCGCTTTTCTTTTGGGGCAGATAAAGTGGCTCTGAAAAATGCTTTTTTCTGAGACTCTTCAGCTGAAAATCTAATACCAAATTGTTTCTGTTGCACTTCATTAGAGATGCTTGCAACTGAATTGCTATTGATTGCCTTTTAAACCCGATTCCTCATTTTAAAAAGTTGTAACAGGAAAATGACAGTGATACATGTCTACCTGAGTAGCCCTCTGTCAAAAGTGAAGGAAACTGCAGCACATCAATGACCTGTCAATGGAAAAAAAAAAGGCTATTCACAGTCTAAAGGACCTGATCTTACAATCACTTCAGAGATGCATGTCCTTATTAATGTAACTGCATTGCACATCATGGGATTGCTTATGCTGATAAAAGCAAGCAAGTTGTAGTGATCCTGGAATCAGTACCACAACCATGCAGAGGTGAGCCGGAGGCTGCAGGGATGGGACAGCCACTGGAGTGGTGCGTTTTGCAGGCCAGAGAAATGGTATGTGGGGATGGCTAAGCATTTATGGTTTATCCTATACTGCTTCCACAGTGATGCTTGTGTGCATCACTGTCTAGCTGAATTCAGTACCAGACTTGAATGTATCACTTTTCTGATCATTGAATCATTTGAAAAGTCACACCCAAACAAAGCCAGTCAAGGTGGCTGAAAAATGACATCCAAGAGCTTGGACTCCTGGGGAAGAGACCTGACAAACAAAATGGCCTGCCTGCAAAGGAAATGGGTTGTTTCCAAAGTGACTCCTCTTCTCCTGAGTTTTAAGTGATGTCAGAACATCGGGGTTGATGGAGCCTTCTCAGCCTGCTCCAATTATAGCATCTTTGAAGAAACTTGAAAGTTTTCTTTCCATAAGCATACTTTTCTCCAAAAATGGTGAAATGCAAAGCTTATAAGTATTTGAACATCTTGTCCCACTCTCCTGCATTCCTACACAGTTTGAAGAAAATTACCTTTGTTCTTTGATATGTTGTTTGCAAATTTGTAGTTGGAGGTGCTTGTTTGTTTGTTTGTTTTAATTATAAGAGCCCAACATGCACCACAGTAAGTTTCACTTTCTACGGTCCTTGACAAAAAATTCTTCATAATAGCAGTTTTGGCCAATCTTTCCTTTCAACAAAATTAACTTAGATCATGTTCAGATTTATCCAAAATACTCTCCATCCTGTGGATATTTTGAACCTTGTTGCTTTCCTCTTTTGATTTGCAAACTGCTGCTGTGGAGATCAATGATTAACCCCTGGTCTGTGCTCTGAGTGTGGCTGCTAAGGCACAACTCTTCTAATGGCCGAATGTCAAATAATGGCAACAAAGTGCTTGGGTCAAACAACTTGAATAACACTTACCTATCTACAGCAGTATAGACAATACTGGAAAAGAAAAGAATCAGATGAAAAGTCTGTGTTTCTCTCCCTCAACTTCTCTCTGAAAATATTGAACTTGTACTCAAAAGATTAAGCGTTTGTCTTAAATATGACTTTGAATAGAGTATGAATTAAACTCAAGTAAAACACAGCGTAACCTGTGACCAGAAATTCTTATCTCTGGTTACACATAAAACATTTTGCTTATAAATTAGTTGCAATGTATTCTCTCAGCTAAGGACATCCTGTCCCAACAAAATGAGTGTACGTACCGTAATGAAATAGGCATCGCTATTTTTGTTTGGGGGAGAGGGGATTGTAAGTAAAGCATCATTACATCAAGTCTCTGTAGAGCTTAGACAAACACTTTAATCACGTGTATTTGTGTTTTATTGCGTATGAAAAGCTGGTTGCTCCAACCATTACAGGCAGTGCCATGTGAGACCTTGTCTGTTTGCATTGCCATCCATGCACAGAAACTCCAATGTCAAGCCACAGAAGTGCTTGTATGAATCATAGCTGTTAGAAAGAAAGACTTATTAGTCATCTACTTCATTGCCCTTCCTATATAGAATTATTCTATATTGTGCTGTACATTTACTACTTTTTTTTGCCAGTCTAATTTTAAATTATTGAAGAAATGGGGCTCCTGCTGCTTCCCTGGGGAAAATGTTCCAAAGCATAATAGATCTGCTGTCAAAAATATACTAATTTTGTGATATTCATTTTTCCTTTATTAACTTCATTTCATTGCACCAACTTCTGTCTTTTCTGCAGTTTCCCGTGATCTCACTTCGAAGCGTGAGTTTTGCACCCTGCAAATAATTTGTTTATTTTCAGCTCCTACATGTGCATTTAAAGGGGTACAAATTAACCTCTACAGGCTTGTAAATCAGGCTTGTGTTTTGCAGGAGTAAGCCAATGAAAGTCCTAAAATTGATCAGTTCATTTTGAAGCAAACCATCTTTGCAACGGATCCAGAAGTAATTACAAACAGCAGCTAAAAATTTAATGTGAGCTGAAAGTGAATCTCCTAGGCCACGTTTTACAAAGGATGGCTGCACAGGCTGAAAGGACGCATGCAGAGTTAAAGTAGGGTAAAATGTTAGGTAGATGTTGATTGTGCCTTGAGTTTTCTGGTTCGTCTAGAGCATTTTAGGATACTTTGGACAGTTGAAGAATGTACAGTTTCCCAAGTGAGGTACACTCACATGTGAGCTCCCCCAGTCCATTTCAGTGCAAGCTCTGCTTTAAACCAAAGTGTTGGTTTGTGCTGCCCTGTTATTTCTGCCCCACAATGGATGAAGAACATTCATTGCTCATCACAAGGGGGTGGTTTAAGATAAGACTTCTGCCTTGCATTCAGGTGAACTTCAGTAGTTCTGGTAAAGCACAGTAGCTTAGCACAAGATCTGTCAAAATTCATGGGATATTCACTGACTTGCCTGGACTTTAAGCCTATTTTCAATTGGTATCAGTTAAGTGAAAACAAAGAACAAAGCCAACGTTCTTATGTGAAAATATCTCCCATCAGTTTTGCCTTAGTCAGGTTCAGTGTGCGGGTATATAATCTGATTTAAGCTGTGTACAACATCTTGTTGTAGATACATGTGTACTTAAATGGCTTTACTCCACAGCATGCTGAGCAAGGCTCATTGCACTCCTACTTTGAAATTTGCCATTACGAATTATGTGGTCTTCTCAAACCTTAGATCATGTGAACAACTTCCAGGTGGCTTGCATGCTTCTAGCATCCATCTTTTTTTCTTCTTTCCTGTTCTTGGACAAATCTGTTTTGCCCTGGCTTTGTCCTAGCTGTCAGCCCTCTTTCTGCTGAATTTCCTATATAGTTCCAGTTTACAGGGGTCCCTTTTCTGCTTCAGACAAAGATTCAGCCATTGTATCTTAGCCCTGGAAGTGAGCACTGTCTTAAAGGCTTTAGAGTTTGTCAGGTTTATTCTGGATCTGGATCTTTATTCTTTTCCCAGAATGTTACTGTGTTTTATATGACAGCATTTCCCTAGAAAACCTTTACCATAGAACTCGGTAATTTTGAAAAGGAGAAGTTTGTTTTTATTTAACTGAGGCTACCTGTGGGCAAGAAGATAAACAGAACTTGATTTCACAGAATAGGTTGCATAGGCATCTACTTTACAGAGGACGAAATGAATACCTGCAATGCAGCGAACAAGGTAGCAAACATGACTGTGCCCTTTACTTAACAATATCTCTTGCTTTTTCTTGAAATATTTGCATCTTACCCGGACAGATTAGCAGTCCTTTGAAGTCAATGAGAAGACTCCAAATGACATCTCCTGTTGTTTCTATGTATTCAGTTTTCCTGAATATCCAAGCAAGCCGTGCAAGAGAAGTAAGACACAAGAATATCATACACACCTTACAGTTAAGAAAAACTGGGCACCCTAACTAATTCAGTCTTCACTGGGTTATTCAGAAAGTTGGATATAAAGGGCAGACACCATCTTCTGAGATACCAAATCTTAATGTACTTTCTTAGCTCCTTTTCAAGAGCCAGTGTGCCATTTTATTCTGTACAGGGGAATAAAATGAAAGTCAAAACTGAATCAGCCTTTGGGTTTTGTCCCAATATTTGCTCTAATTGGCATTGCTAAGGTGACTGTGAATATATTACAAAAACTACAATCAAATGCTCAGTGTTTGAACAGTCTTTTCCATGGCTTAGCTGCTCAGGCTGTCTTTGCCTAGAATATGATCATATTGTCAGTAGATGATCATACCATCCCTTTTGTTAAGTAGGGCTGGTTTTTAAAAGGTAATTGTTCTTTTAAAATATTAATTGAATCTTCAGACTATCTGACAAAGCTGACTGTGCAAAATGCATGGAACAGCTTTGGCCTTATTTTATATAGTATAATTGACCATGCATAAAATTCATGCAGTAAATTAAACCTTAACAAATGAGTCTTTTGTCCCCTTTATTCTCGTTGAAATGTGGGTGAGCAGAACATACTGAAATTCCAGATATTTAAGAGACTTAACAGGATCTATGCTGAGGAGTTCAAAATACTCCTTGGGTGTTTTGGGAGTTTTTAGTTCTACCTCAGTATTGTCTCACTCATCTGTAGACTTGCCAAGGAATAGGTCCAGGTTAAGTACCTTTGAAAATACCAGGTATGAAGCAGCTGCTAGGCATAGAAAGCAAAGATTAGCGCAAAGCAAGTATGTTTTCTGAGGCATTATAATAGATACATTTGCTGAATTGAACCTCACTTTTGGAATTGTATCAGCTGAGGTAGGAATCAGGAATTGGCTTTGCAAATCAAAATGGGAGTCTAGCAGGAAAAAAAAATAACCTAGCAGAGAGTAGGCTGGACTGATGCCTACTTAACACTTACATCCTACCACATACTTTCACCCTTTTGGAGTGTTGTGTATTTTGTTATGTGGGTTTATTTAGGTATACAAAAGTTTTGTATGAATTTGTCTTTGAATGTCTGCTCTGAAAACAGTGACCTTGCAGGTGGATGTGATTAATTCTACATTTATGTTGGCAGATGAAAGATTTTTGGGGGATCCAATTTAATAGCTCAGAAAAAAAAAATAAATCAAAAAGTCAATAAAGGCAGAAGAAATATGTCTGTAACAGTGTTCAGGACTGAGGTTTCCAGCTTATGGCATGTAACTGTCACGTTCTGATGTCATCTCTTGATCCTCAGGCAGGTCCTGTGGTGAAGCCTGGTGACCTCACAGCAGTAAGAAATGAAGACATAGGATGGTGACAGTACTGGATGCATAAGGGAAATGTTCAAGTCAAGAAAAGCAGTTGTGAAGGTACATTTATTGACAATCACAAGTACAAAATAGTTCAAGGGAAAATTGATTATAATTTGCTGTCGTAGTTTGCTCCGGGAAAATTCTTATGGTATTGCAGAACAGCTTAGTGGAACGGTAACACCAACTGCAAACCTGAGTGCATTCAGAAAAAGGAGCCTTTTTTAGCAAAGGGAGAAATTAATTCTGTCACATGCTAATGAAATGTCACATCGTTAGACAGAAGAAACAATGTTGTTACCTACTCATCTTTCTAAGCTTTTATGAGTTCAAAATAGTTTTCCAAACTCTTGCAAATGAGGTAATAGGCAAGTTCTTGATAGTTGTGCGGCAGTAGATAGACCAGAGATACGGAGCTTGGCAAGCTGTCTTCATTTGGCCATTTGGTTATCTTACGTGCAAATAGCCTATACAATTAAGTGTATGTGACTCCTTCTGCTGGTGCTTCTGTCATGTCATAAATGCAGTGACCCTCAACAAAAGAGGTTAATGGCTTTCTTGTCCTGATGCCACTGGCCCAGCAGAGCTGTAAAACAGAGCATTGAAGGGCTGGACTTGCAGTGTTCTTTGGCTTGTTGAAAATATATATTCTTATGAATGGCAGCTAAGAAGGTTTTAGAATATAAGATACACATACAACTCTAATTGCTGTCTTCATTATCTTTTGAGTGAGAAGTTCTTGTGTTCTGGTGAACAGCAGCTGAGTTTAATCGTATATAAAATATTTGCCAGAGTAATTTAATGGCAAGTAAATATTTATTAGGGGTGCAGAATCATAGTAAACCCCAGCTGAATTTTATTAAGTGATGACCTTATGCTTAATGATTATCTTATAAATGTAAACTGCAATAATCTACCTTCAAAATACGGGTCAGTGACTCTCACCACACTGTAGCAAAGGCTGCCATAGAGGAAGATGTGGAACAGGCTAAAGGGAGTGCCCCTGGGGCCCTGCAATTAACACATCCTGAGTGCACAGCTTCCGCAGCAGTGCTTACTCTGCACAGCAGAGGCATCAGGAAAACTTGCATTGTTTCATGTTTTTTCCACTGACAACTTTCATGGTTGCTGCAGTTTAATTTATGTATGCTTTAGATGGAGAAGCTCCAGGCCTTTGTGAGTAAAACTCTAGGAAGTTTAAAGAACTGTTTTTCCAAGCCTTAGCATGAAATTTTCAGGGAGGGTCACCACTGCTGCGTGACAAATATGTGCGTAGTAAAACGGAGCAGATCACTGACCGATGGCTAGAAGAGACTGAACAGTTCACAGCTGGAGTCAGCTGCTGTCTGTCGTGAGTGCCCTGTGCTGAGGACTCATGAACTGCCAGGTCCCATGATCCTTTCCTTTACCTGCTCCTACATCTTTCTGTCTGGCAGCCTCTTTGCAGCTGGTAAAGATCTCCGAGCAGTGCATGAAAGACTGCAGACAAACTCCCCTGGGTAGTTGAGCGCCACTGTCCTTGATCTTCCTTTGCAATTCATGGTCTTCAGTGAAGCAAAGGGCCCTTGTGCCAGATTTGTGAATCAAGGTGAATCTCACTTCACCTATAAATCTGCTGGGGTTGATGGAAATGGCACACATACATTTACTGTAGGATTTACTGCCACTGTTACATGAGTGGTCTACAGAGAAATCCCTTGAATTTCCAGCAGGCAAATATATTCTTAAGTATAAAGACTTGAAGTTGCCTGTTCCTTAGCTCTGACACGACTTTAAGATCTGCAGGTAAGTATATTCTTGTGCATTTTGGAAATACAGCAGTGAGCGCAGTCTCGTGCATCTTGGGGGGTCAACTGAGGAGCCTTATTAGCTGAGTACTGCCTGCATACCACAGACAAATTTTTCCCTTCTGCTGATATTATTGAAAAATTTGCTTAAAAGGAATCACTGCACAGAAATGTCAGTATGACATCTTTAGTCCTTGTTGTTTCTTTTTTTTTAAGATCAGATTAATTGCAGTTTTGGAGGGACCTATTCAGGCCCATTCTTTTTTAAAAGCTTTAGTTGTGTCGAGTGGATGTCATCAGTAGAAGATGCTGTGTCCTATCTTGCTCATCCCTCAGTTTCCTGAGGTGAAGGCCTCACAACGCCTTGCATGGTAGGGAAGGAGAGGAGGAAATTGTGGATATGGGTACCAGTATCCACCCAAGGGACAGTCAAAATTAAAAAATAGAAACCTGCATTAGGTTCACAGTAAAGCTCCTGTATATTAAGGAGCCTTCTAAAGAAAATGGCCTTCCATAAAACGTGGCTGGCAGGTGTCTCTAGCAGAGCATCCCTATGGAAAAGGGCTGCCAGCGACACAGAAGAGCAAAGCAGATCATCAGCCCGACCAACTGTGTGGCCTGAGGACTGAGAGGACAGGTGTGGCTTCAGGCACTTATCCCACAGTGGCTTCCCTCTCAATAATCCTTTTCCCAGGGCAGAATCTGGTAGAAGGATCCCAAGCAGATCTACAGCCTCCTTCCCACTGCAGGACATGCTATGGAAGGGAAGAAGTGATCCTGAGGTTATTACAGTTCTGTCATACTGCCCCATTAAGTGTGATGGCTTATTGCTATTTTTAATCTAATTCTTTTGTGAGAATGGAGGTGATAAAACAAATTGTTTCCATGCTTCATTCACACACCTAATGGGAGAACTGAGGTTGTGCCAAGGGATGGTGTGGCACTACCTGAGGGTGGCGAGGCTGATGGGAGCATCTGTACCACTCCTGTGGGTGCAGGAGCACGTCTGAAACGCCTGCACACCAGTATGCAGTATGAGGAACAAGCGGGACGATCTGGAAGCTTTGGTCCTTTCCCAGAGCTGTGGTGTCGTTGGTATTGGTGAGAGGTGGTGGGATGAGTCCCAGGGCCGGAGTGCTGCGATGGAGGGTTATCGGGTGGGCAGGGCCGGCGAGATGGTGGTGGTGTGCTAGGGGGATGTGGTAGAGAGCCTCTTAATGAAGATTTAGGGGATGGATAGCAAAGTAGATGTTGTGGGTGTCTGCCATCATCCTCCTACCCAGGACAATAGCGGGATGAGCTGTTCTTTAGGCAGTGAGGGGAAATCTTGAGACTGGTCATACTCATCCTTCTGGAAGACTTCAACTTCCCAGGCATAAACCGGTAATATCGTACTGCCACGAGAAGTAAGGCTGGGAAATTCCTAAAGCATATCGAAGATAACTTCCTGTCCCAAGTACTGAGCGAGCTGACTAGGAAAGGAGCCCTCCTGGACCTGATGTTTGCTGTGGGAGAGGTGACGGTAGGTGGCTGTCTTGGCCACAGTGATCACGAGTTGGTTGAGCTCAAAACTTATGGTGTTAGGAGAAAAAAGGTCAGCAGGGTTGCCACCCTGGACTTCAAGAGGGCAGACTTCTCAGGGAGCCAGTTAGCAGTATCACCTGGGAATCAGATGTAGAGGTTTTAGGGGTCCTTGATTGATGGTCACTTTTGAAAAGTGATGCCTTTTAAAAGCCCAGGAGCAGGCAATCCCACTGTGCTGCAAGTCAAGCAAATGGGGCAGAAGAGCAGCCCAGCTGGGAACTCTGGCTAGAACTAGGGTGGAAAAAGAAAATCTGTGACCTCCAGAAGCAAGATCTGGCTTCATGGGGGGCGTACAGAGATGCATCTGCAAGGGAGAAAATGAGAAAAGCTAAAGCCCGACTTAACACTGGCCATGTTGTGTCAGAAACCTAAAAACTAATCTAAAAACTAAATCTAAAATCTAATCTAAAAATCAACTCAACATTCACAGGTCCCTGGGGCCTCACAGGATTCACCCCAGCATGCTTACTGAAGGAGGTGGTGGATGTTGCAGCTGGACCCCTCTCAACATTTTATCAAAGGTCATGGAGGTCTGGGGAGGCCCCAGCTGACTGGAAGCCAGCCAGTGTTGCACCAGCCTACAGGAAGGGCGTGAGAGTAGACCCAGGAACCTACAGAGCTGTTGGTCTAACCTCAGTCCCTGGAAGAGTTACGGAGAAGATTATCCTTGGTGCTATGGCAAGGCATTTATAGAACAAAGCTGTTATCGGGCATAGTCACACATCATAACCAGCTGGTCAAAAGAGGAGATTCTCCCACTCTGTGTAGTGTTGGTGTGGCCTCACCTCGAATATTGGGTGCAGTTCTGGGCTCCACAGTACAAAAAGGTTGTTAAGGTCCTGAAAGCATCCAGGAGAGGGCAACAAAGCCGGTAAAAGGGCTGGAAGACATCCTGTGAGGAGAGGCTGAGGGTGCTTGGATTGTCCAGTTTGGAGAAGAGGAGGCCGAGAGGTGACCCCACTGCTCTCCGCAGCTCCCTGAGGAGGAGAAGCAGAGGGAGGTGCCAGCCTCTGCTCCCTGGGAACTGCTGACGGGATGCTTGGGAACGGCACAGAGCTGCGCCTGGGGAGGGTCAGACAGCATGAGGAAAAATGACTTTTCCATGAGGGTGGTCAAACACTGGAACAGGCTTCCTAGCAAGGTGTTTGATGCCCCATGCCTGTCAGTGTTCAAGAGGCATTTGGACAATGCCCTCGTTAATATGCTTTACCTTTTGTTTAGCCCTGACTGTGTCAGGCAGCTGGACTAGATAATCTTTGAAGGGCAGTGAGGCACTGGCACATGTGCCCAGAGAAGCTGTGGATGCCCCATCCCTGGAGGTGTTCAAGACCAGGCTGGATGGGGCTTTGGGCAACCTGGTCTGGTGGGAGGTGTCCCTGCCCGTGGCAGGGGGGTGGGACTAGGGGATCTTTAAGGTCCCTTACCAACCCAAACCATTCAGTGATTTTATGATTCTGTGATTGAAGGTCTTTTCCAACAGGACTATTCTATTCTATTCTATTCTATTCTATTCTATTCTATTCTATTCTATTCTATTCTATTCTATTCTATTCTATTCTATTCTATTCTATTCTATTCTATTCTATTCTATTCTATTCTATTCCATTCCATTCCATTCCATTCCATTCCATTCCATTCCATTCCATTCCATTCCATTCCATTCCATTCCATTCCATTCCATTCCATTCCATTCCAATGCAAGGGAGTTGCAAATTGTAATTAGTACGGGGTACATCAATAAGAGTTTCCAAATACACATATTTGAAGTACGCTGAAAAGCTGATGTTTGTTAATGAACCCACTTTCATCCCAATTTCTGGTCATATCTACTTATAACTCATAACAACAGAATCTCACATCATGGACCTTAGGTTCATTTGTGCTTTCCCATGGTTTTCATCCTAAGTCAAAAAACATCCAATTAAATGTATATATGTGACCTTGTAAAGGGTGTTTTGCTGTGTCAGCAGAGGTAGGAGAGACCAAAAGTGAAAGCAAAGATCCTTATCAGAGATCAGGGATTGGTCAAACTGAGGTGGGGATCTGCCCCCAGCATCCAGATAGAAAGCTAAAGGCTTTAAGAGCTCTGTCAGTAGTGAGCTGAGAGATCAGAGAGAGATGAGCAGTGTGAGAGAGAAGTAATAAGGCAAGTAGAGGACTGATGGATTTAATTTCCCTATTTGCACTGAGAATAGGAGAAGTCTCCTATTGTGTAAGAATAGACTACTCCAAGAGAAAAAAGGTAATTCAAACCAAGAAAAGGCATGAAGGGTGGACTATTGATGAACCTCCTGCCAGGCAATGAATGAAATTATAAGTTTGCTGTGGATGTCTGATGCTCCAGATTCTGTGCAAGTGATATCACTGAGCCACGTGGGTGCAGCCACTGCGGTTCCAAGAGGGGAAACTAAGGCAAGAGATACACGGTCTCTCAGTGTAATTTGACCTTTCTGCATATTATGTTTATGTTTGTTCATATAGCTGCTCAGTAATTAGTTCTGCCAGCTCTTGGTTTCCATATGTCTTAAGGAATGACAGTATATTCTCAGATTCACTTCTATTTTTACTAAGTAAATACTAGTAAACCTGTCCACTGAAAGAATAAATCAAAAATTGTCTTTTCTTCAGCTTTCTGTTGGGCTTTTATGTATTCCTGACTATTAAAGACACTTCATTTTTCATGTTCTCCTTTCCTACAAACAGTTAAGCAAGTTTATAGTTCTGCATAATTTAGCTATACACGTCTTACATTAGACTCATACAGAGGAAATCATGACAAATTATGTAGGAGGAAGATTTCCAGTTATTCAAGGCCTTAAGTGATGAAATTGTATAGAGATTTATATTTTTATTAAGCAAAATTGTGGTATCTCCAGAGCATTTCCATTGCATATGAGCTTGAATATACATGAGAAAATCATTATCAAGGTTATCTACCTGAATTTCCTTTGAAGAAATGGTTATACAGGGTTGGAAAATAACATCTAGCACCCATAGCTCTTAGGAGAGAGAAAGGTAACTCCTGACAGTGTGGAAGGTCATCAAAGCAGCCTGCACGTTGTCTGCTGCCAGTGCGAAGGGAAAGGAAAAATATTTTTTAAATAAAGAAAATGGCCAGGGTATCTTCCTCAAGAATATGGAGCAAGAGAAATCCTCGTTCTGCAGGGTGGTTGCTACTTGTAAACGTGCGTGGTGGCTGCAGGCTGGCCTGGCCCAGCTGCGTGCCCTGTCCTTGCTGCACCAGCCCCGTTCTCCAGCTGACTTGTTTTATGATGAAGGCAGAAAGTGTATCAGCCGATGGATTGCAGTCTGGGGTTTTGCAGTCAGCAGCGGTGTGCACTGAATAATTGTCTTTCCTTCCAAACCTATGTACTGAATCAATTTTACGGTGTCCTACCAGTCCCACCGAGCAGGGAGAGGATTCCTTCCAGGCCTCTGCAGGCAAAGAGCTTGTGTGAGGTCCATCTATTACCCAGCTAGCCCAACTACAAATAGAGTTGCTTTTCTCATGGGTACAAAGGTTAATCCAGGGAGGGCTCCTGTATGGTCAGCCATGCCCCAGGACGTCAGTGATAATCCTAACAGAAAGGAGCCTTCAGGTACAGAGATGATCCAGGGTCATGTGTTCATTCACCGAGACTTCCAGCCGACTCCGAAAGTAGATCTGTGCTCAGAAATGTGTCTCAGGAGGAACACAGAGCACATTTTGTCGGTGTGGCCGTGAGGTCGAATGTAGCAGCAGTATTTCCTGCACAGTTATGTCTCTGAAGCAACAATGTGGTTTAGAAATTTGGCAGAGAGGGTGGTTGTGCCAAGCACCCTGTGTCCTCGTTGTCCTTTGTGCAACGGGTAAGCCGAGACAAGCAGTTCTCAGTCTGTTGGAGATTTGTATCTTATTCTCCAAGGCTGTGTGTAGGGTGCTGTGGAAATGAAGTATTTTTAACACTTTGCAGCCAGGAAGGGCTTGGCATCATCACCAGGTAGTTTCAGTTCCTCCACGATGCAAGGCAAGATGTCCCTGCAGGCATGTGGAGGAGGGAGCATGGGGCTGGTTTCATCAATCATCAGTCCAGTCCAAACCAGAGGGGTGGGTGTATGTCTTTCAGCACAAGGAAGGCTTTTATACCCCTGGTATCTTTAAAAAGTCTTCATGTCTGCCTCCTTCATGCCTCTGTGTTCTTACTTCAGTCTCTTCCAGTAGCTCGATTCCATTCCCAGAGGCCTGAAATGAATAAATCCAAACATGCTCTATTTCGGCTTATACCCCATGGACAGCATTGCCGATGTGGCATTTCAGAGACTGAGGGAAGTGAGCCACATTTGCTCATGGAAAGAAAAAAAAAAAAAGAGAGAAAGAAAGAACTGCAGCAACAGAATGACGTAAGGTTTATCCTGCAGGTTCACCTCGGGTTACAACCGGATCTAATTCAGCATGCTCTTGTCAGTACAGCTTAGTTCATTGGAACCAAGAAATACAGTTCAATTCTGCATGCAGCTAACTCCCACATAAAGCATCAAAACCTTTCCAATCTAAATTTTTATTGCGTTTTTTTTTTTTTTTCTTCACTTGAAGAACTGTTGGGCCTGAATAATGTGGGTTTATTTATCTGTCTGGTACCGAGTGAAAGTAATTTCATGAATTTGATTAAAGAACCGTCTCCAAGTAAAGGGGAGAATCGTGCATTTAAAGGAGATGTTCCCACCCATCAGCTGCTAATGAGGTCACACAGAAGAACATTGCTGGTTGGGGCCTCTGTGCCTCCCTGGGGCGCATTTCCTCACCGGGAGAAGGTCCCACTCCGCAGCCGTATTCTAGAGCAGGGTTTGAGATAGTTCCTACAGCCAGTGATGTGCTGAACTGTTTCTTTGTTTTCATCTCAGTGCGCTCTGAGGAATGGCTTGCATGCATTTCACAGCAGTGAGTTTTTTTTTTTATATTTTTCTGTAACAATTCCACAGATTTCTTCCATGTCACAGTGTAGTGGCAAGCTTCATCAAAGGGCAGCCCCTGCAACTCCTGGAACTGCAAATGATCTTCGCTGCAGACCACGAGTCAAGTTTGTGTGGCATGTCAAGCAGCTCAGAGAAGTGAAATAATGCATCTTGGCCCAAATCTAGGGCAAAGTGTTTTTACACACCAGAGGAAGTAGAGTTGATGTATGCTTGCTGCCTTCATCTTCAAGTGCTGCTAGCTACTGGCAGTCAGAGCAAAAAAATGTATTAGAAAGCAAAGGTTTATGGTGCAGTCCCAAGGCGGTAATCTTTTTTTTCTTAAACGGAAGTTTTATACAGAAATCTCTTGATTGAACTTTAGTGTTAACCAAACATTGCTGTGTTGGATCTGACCCAGTACATTGTCCCTGGCAGTGTGCAGGAACTGGCCAGTGGCTAGCTATGAGATAATGTGACAAAGGGGGTATTTGCTTCTTAATCCCTGGCATTTAATCATTGCTTGTGTCAGGAAGTATAAATGTTTGTCTTCTGTTGCTTAAAGAAAGCAAGGTTCATTAAGGATTATATTCTTTCTTTTTAAAACAAATGAGTTTCTAATGGGAACGTGCAAGAATTCATTAACAATCTAATGAATATTCTTAATAGTTCTTTTTGGTCCCAATTATATTATACGGCAGACAGCTCCACAGGGTAAACTGTACTTTAGGTTTAAAAAGGTAGAACAGACTTTTCATTACTCTCTTTTAAATTTGCCTTTCAGTTTTAACCTTCCTGTTTAACTTTTCCTCTCTATCTCAGTAATCAGTTTGTCTCTGGGCTTCAGTCTATTCTTTTTCTTCTATTATGAGGAAGCAAATAAGAATGGTTCGTTTTCCTTCTTTGTGCTATTTATAATTTTTATGCAGCTATCCTACATCTATCCTGCCTCTCCTCATTTACCGCCTCTCAAACAAAAATCACTCTTTCCCCACAGAGCTGATTTTTGAAGACTCCTAGTCCTTGCTGACTCCTGCACCCAGCCCTTCTGCGGCAGCTTTTCCTCAGCCCTGTCGCTGGCACTGGTGGTCGCAGCCTTGATGCCAGCTTTATGCTTGTTTCCTTTTGTTTCCCTGGTTGAAGAGGGTTTCTGCACCTTGCCTTGAGTTTTGAGCCATATGCCTGACATTGCCATGTCTTCAGGAGCGACGAGGTGGCATCTCCAGGCTGCTGTCACCAGGCTGAGATCACACAGCTGTCCTGTCTCCGTGATGGATTTGTCTAACTCTCTCCAACTCGAGCTGACTTTGATCCCACGTAATGAAAAGCCTTAAAATAGAAAGCGGAAGGGAACAGAGAGGAGCTTTAATTATTTACTGGCGAGGTAGAATCCATACCTTTTGTAAAGAGACTTCTTTTGTTGTTTTTTGGTCTATTCAGTTTTCATTAAGCCAAATTTAAGTCTTTGTGCTCAGCATTGATTCAGATTCTAGGGCTGATTAAAGAGGCTTTTGAAGGAAGCTGTGCTTTTTCTTGTTTTACCTAGTTAGTTTTTCCGTTTACTAAATGGAATAAAAATACTCCATAAGCAATTTTCATTAATTCAGTTGCAGTAGTGCTGGGAGGTCCTGGCTCAACGTCTTAGTTGCTCTGAGCACCCAGTAATGTGGCACCCACCATGAAGAGACTAAATAGAGGAGGCTCAGGGGGGATCTGTAAATACCTGAAGGGATGGAGCAGAGAGGACAGAGCCAGGCTCTGTTCAGTGGTGCCCAGTGCCAGGACAAGAGGCCATGGGCACAAACTGGCCCACAGGAGGCTCCCTCTGAACACCAGGCAGCACTGCTTTATGTGTGGGTGATGGGGCATGATACTGGTTGCCCAGAGAGGCTGTGGATCTCCTCCTTGGAGACCTTCAAAAGCCACCAGGACATGGGCCTGGGCACCCTGCTCTGGGTGGCCATGACTGAGCAGGGGGGTGGATCAGATGGCCTCCAGAGGTCCCTTCCATCCTTAACCTTTATGAGAAGTCAGAGGATCCAGCTGACTTAGAGAGAGGTCAAGGAAATTCTTTCCAAGCACCACAAACATCCATGAGGGCAATAAGAGAAAACCAGAAACTGTGGGCTAAACTGGAAACTAAAAGTGCCTGAATGTAGCTCAGGGGTCCTTTTTATTTTTAGGCCCAATTTGTAACCTTTAGCTGCGATGGGTGGGACTTAAACTTAGATTTAGTGACCTGGACAAAATGCACTGCCTTCTGAAGTGGTCTATTTTTCACCATACTTTGAGGCCCACAGCACTGCAGGTGGGTGGTGAGATGGCCTTCCCTTGCCTGGGTCAGCACCTTGCCCTGGCAGGGTGTGCAGAAGGCTGCCAGGTGCCATCCCAAACCCTTCATCTTCTCTTTGGGACCAGACACTACCTCCTGAGGGCACGAGCTCCCAGCAGGGTGAGAGAGGGCCAGGGAGATGGACTTTGGTGCTCCCCTTCCTTGCACTGCTGCACTTAAAGCCAGAAGCAGCCTTGCAATTCCTGAGCAAAAAGCTTACTTGGTTTGTTTGGGAAGTTAGCATCTTCATATTATGTGTGGCACCTATCAACACCGCTGTGTCCACAGCTCCTTCACAGAAATAGACAGCAATGTGAAATATAGTGAAGGTTCAGAGAAACGTCCTTGCTTTATCCTCACCGTCTTGATGCCATTAGCAAACTACTGTACATAGGGGAAAACATGTCTTTAATAGTCCTGTCTCAGCTGCTGTTAATTTGATTTCCCTCAGGTATTCAGTGTTGAGTCGCGAAGTCCCGGAGCAAGACTTTCTGTAACAAGCAGTACAAATAATTGACGCTGTAATGTCTGAGGTTCTTAGATAAAGCATGTGCTATTCCAAACAAAGCAAAATGAAGAATATCTTTTATTTGGGGATAAACAAAATGAATTCAGAGAGGGGAGAAAGAGCTGTAAAAATGAGGATGTTTATTCAAAGCAGCTTTGTGGTATCTGACAGCAAATAGATTATGTCCAGACCTGTGCTTAGTTTCTACGCATACACATTGTATATTTATGTGTGGGCTGTTTGTCATGATGCATCACAGGGCCATGTTAAAATAATTGGTATGTATTCTTGGATTATTACAGATAAAATATTTTTTCAATCTTATCACTTTTCCTGTGGAAGTTGTTAGTTTAGTTTATGCTTTCAGCTCCATTCCAGCTGTAAATGTAGAGAGTAGTTCCTCTTTGATGTGAACTGAGCAAGTGTGAATTAGGCACATCATTGTGTCCCTCTTGAGACCAAGCTGTGTTTGTTTGCATTATGTAAATTTGGAGTAGTGCAACTGAAAAGAATGGATTCTACCCCAAATTGTCATTTCCCCTTCCTTTGCCAGAGCCACTCACTTAAAGGTGGGATTTTCCAGTAGGACTTCATTGTTGTAGCATTGGTTCAACTGCTATGGTAGTATTGCTGGGCTTGCACAGCTTTGCAAAAACTAAAATTGAAGCATTTGAAGAAGAATTAGGTCATGACCAAGTGCGTTTGAAAATGCCATGCTAATTATTCACAACTTTAAAATTACTGAATGAGTTTTTTCAAGTTTGCTCTGTTCCATAGATCCCATTGACATTTAAATGTAATTCACTTTATCACCATGTTATATCGTAAAATCCAGTTTCTAGTGTTTTCATTAGCTGGAAGATGTTCTGTAATACAAAAGGAAATCATTCTTCGGGCTTGGAGAAAAAGGGAATGCAGTTACTCTGTTAACACTGCCTTTCTACAATTCACTAATTATTATTATTATTTTTAATCTCGTACTCGTGTTAGGAAGGTTTGGGGTTTTATTTTTAGTAAGCGTTGTGTAAAGTTCCTGAAATTCTCCAGAAGGTTTAAGATGAGTATCTGATTGGACTTTCAAAGTCGCCAAATCCTAAATGCTGCATTCCAGCCTTTCAGCCTTTAATCGTCTCCTTTCATATGGAAAGTGTATGCTTTTCCTGAAGGTGCTGATTCCTCTAATCATTCCTTCCTGTTCTGATGAGTTTGCACCTTCTCAGAGAAAAGTGCTTGAGAGTGATTTCTTCCTCTGAGATAGTCTCTGCTCTGGTTTGGATTTCCATAAATCAGAGCTAAAAGGGAAGTTTGCAGTAAATGAAATATTGCTCTGAAGATCGGGAAAATCACACTTTGATGTCTGAGCGTTTGGAAATACGTATTTTTCTTAGGGTACCAGTTTTCACTCTATTCAGAGAAGGGCTTTCATGGCAGCTGCAAATGTCTCTTGTAGGTGGTAGCCAGTGCTGCCAGTTTTCCAGCCCTCAGGAATGGCGTGCACAGGGAGATTATTGACTGGAGTGATGTTCAGCTGGTCGTGGGTTAAAAAAGTTCTTTCTCTGACAATCACATTGCTAATTCCCAACTGATTAATTGACTGCATTTCTATAAGCCGTATTCCCTCTTTCCCCTCTTTCGCTTATGCTTCATCTTGTTAAATTCAGTGTGGCATTAACATGACTCACAAATCGGGTGTTTTTTTTTTTTTTTTCCCCCCCGTTTGATGTCTGCAAGCAGCCAGGGTATGCGAGGCATTTACTGCCGGCATTGCATAACTCCTCGTTTGGCTGCCGTGAGCAACCCAACCGTGCCCGGGGAGTTTCATGCGCCTTCCTCTGCAGGCTGAGCCGCGCAGCTGATCGTGACACCCATCCCTCTCGTAAGATGAGCTCATAGTCTAAATCTGGGTTACAAAGCGGGAAGACCGTGTTGGAGGAGAGGCGTTGTTTTCCCGTGCTCCCCGCGCTCTTCTGGAAGCGGAAGGATAGCACCTCTCCCAGCAGGTACAGGGCAAAAAAAAAAAGATCGGATGCGCTAAAATAAGATCCACGTCACGCCGTCTGCCGAGCGTGGTGGTCATTTCTTCCTCGTCAGTCGTGGCTTTGCCCCTTCCTCAGGTCTGCCTGGGGCTGTGCTGCAAGCAGATTGTTCGCCGAAAGCTGCCATCCCTCATCCCAGCCTCTCCGGCTGACATTTGGGATTTCTCCACAGGATGGGTACAGCAGAGGGAGCAGTAGGACAAGCTTCTTCCAGGCTGTCTCACCCTGCCTGCTCCCTCCCAGCTGGGGCCCCCGGGGATGCTCAGCAGCATCGTCTTCTGTCCCTACTCCCAGCAGGACCGAGACCCAGTCCGAGGGGCGCGGGGATGCCGTCGGGTCAGGACATAGGCAGCAGGAGATGGCTGTGTGGCTCAGACACCCACCACAGCCTCTGCAGAGCCCTGATGCACTTCACAGGGCAAGGCTTTTTGTGTAATTTTGTGTAACTAGTGCTTTTATGTAACTGATCTGATGAGATTTCTGCCATTGCCCTATATATTAATGCTCCAATAGTCATTACCAGTTCTGAGACTTTTAGCCTTCCTTCCATGTTCCTGCTATGTTGTTGTTTTTTCTACCAAAAAAAAAAAAAAAAAGTTTCCCCTCTTTCCCAAGGTTTTTGTCTGAAGGGTTGAATATAGTAAGCCTCACGGTTTCATTTTAGAGCAGGAGGGATTTTTTGGCAGAATATGTGGGGTGGGTGAAAGAGGGTTGTTCCTGTGGTGGGCTAAACTGAACAGAGAATGTGTTTCATAGATTATCCTCTCCCAGTCCTGAGAAAAGTGTATGTCCCTTCGGCCACATGCGTGTCTGCCTGCACACACCCTTCAGACATTGGCCAAATTTCTTGAAAGGCCTGTGGTTGTCTGTCCAGGCAAGTAGGAATACCTAACGTTTGTGGCATCTTTATGAAGAACGTAGAAGTCTTCCTTCAGCACAGAACATAGCACTGCAATGAAACCAAGGTGCTGGGATGAGAGAGGATAACGGAGCCATTTCCTTAATGACAATGTTCCATTCATTTGATAATTTCAGGAATAAGGACACGCGTTGCAGGAGAAGGTTGTGCCAAGGCGAATTTCAGTGTTGTGATCTTTACTTTCACAAGTGTTTCAGGCACTGGGTGCCGTGAGCTCTCTTACTGAGCAGTCGTCACTGCCTTCTGCATACTGGGTCAGAGCAGACACGAAGCCTTCAAAGCCGTAGCAGGTTCTTACCGATGAGGAGACGATGAGGCCCGTACGCCGGAGTGAATCTTTGTAACAGGCATACTTCGTTGTTTTATTTCACTTCTTAGTTTGGCTTTGTAAGGAAACACAGTCATGATGTTTGTGTCTCTCACGCTTCAGGTCGCAGTCAGTGGTTTTGAACTCATTAGACACCTACTGCTGAATTTTGCATAGGGGAAGAAGGCTCAACTGTACTGATTCTCCTTTACTCTTATCACCTGTCTGCTGCCTTTTCCCCAGACAGCGAGAAAGTATGGTCAGAAGTAGATGATCTTTAAGGAGCTAGACGACCTTTAAAGTCCCTTCTGGCTCAAACTATTCTATGTAAGGGAGTATGAAAGTGAACGGGACTGCAGATTAGGGCAGCAGCTGAAAGAAGGACAGCTATGGAGGCCTGGGGACATTCAAAGGATCATTGTGGAGATGGTGGCACAGGTTGGTTGTGTGGCTGATGGGAAGAAGCTGAAGGGAGACATGAGCAGCACTCAAGACCTGAGGGGTGGGAGTGGTTGTGGGAGTTTACAGGAAATGGGGACTGCTGTCATTGGGAACAGTAAATAACAAAGGATCATAAATCCTTAGGAAAACGATCCTCATTAGCTGCACTGCTCACCAAGCAACTTTAATGAAATACAGCTGTCACTTCAAACCTTTCAAGTTCAGCGTTTTCAGGCACGGAACCAATAATGGATGATACAGCCTTTTTATTTATCCAGGAGCACCGTCAGGCCACGAAGGACTTTTCCAAGGGTCAGTGCTGTGTGGGAGTAGCTTTACCTGTCTTTTTTTTTTTTTTAAAAAAAGATAAATATTTTTCCTTTCAGTGTAGTAAAATCAATCACTTTACCTACAATATCTTACAGCCTTTTTAGGTTCTTTTGATTTTATTAAATCTCAGAGACCTTTGGTTTTTTACTAAGCTGGGAGATCTTTGTTTTACTATCAGATTGGACATCTACCAAGAAGAGTAGTATTTTTACTGTATTTAGTGTTTGGACTGAAGATAAATGGAAGCCGCATTATTCTGGTTGTCCTCTTTGGTATTTTTCAAGTAAACTGAATGTCAGTGCATCTGGTAAGTAATGGTTTTATTTTGCAGAGACAAGGCAACTGCACAGGGTGTGTCAGAAGTTGCCTAATTCTTCTCAGTTAATGTTCATAATTTGTTCTTGTGTAGATAAGTAAAGTCAAAGCCTTTATGTCCCGACTCTTGTGAGATGCGCATGTATGGTGATAAACACTAGTTTAAAGCACAAGCTTGTCCAAAAAACTCCCACAAACTGTCGATACCAGACATAGCAAAAAGGGGAGAAGTGTTCAAAAGTAAATCACAGATTTTTTTTCTTTATTCAGTAAAATGGATTAAATGAAAATATGATTCGTTCCTGGAGCTTAGACGTATAACTGTGGACATTCTCCTTCTTCAATGTAGCTTCAGTCACAGAAGTGCAGACGTTAAAAACAGAAAAGCCAGTACAGGGAATCCTCTGTTGCTGCAAAATTGAGCAACTCGTGGGACAGCTCATGGCCAAACGCTGCCTGTTGGAGCCCACTGGAGAGGGCTCTCGGGGCAGCCAAGCCGTGGAGTAACCAGGGCTGGAGGCAGCCCGGGGGTGGTGGAGTCGATGAATAATGCTGAAAAAGTCAGTGTGTTCGAGGCACCGTGACACACCGGGACTGCATTCCTGTCACGTAATGGTAGTCCTCTACGCCAAGCTCTTACTCTTGGGCAAACCCTGAAAATCAGCAGCAGGGGTTAATGAGATGATCCTACGAGCAGGAGCTACTCTGAGTAAGGCTTAGAAGGACCGGGCCTGTCGGGTGAAAAACGTTGCTTGTCCCAGTAAGTCCAAATCTCACGGCTGTCACGAGAAATGAATCCAAGACGCTGACAGACTAGTGAAGACCGAGAGCAAATTCTGTGCACGTTAAAAATAGCTGAATGTGAAGGGACAGAGCATGCCTCCCAGGCGCGGGGCTAAATCGGGGATGGCAGGAAGTCACACGGCTCCAGACATGTCACCCACCTGCACTTGTCGCTGGCACCACATCACTCCCTGCTCTGCGCCCTGCTCCACACGCAGCCCCCACACCTCCACAGGAGCTTGTGGTTAGTTTGCATTCCTACATCTCAGATCTAATACCACAGTGCTCTCTGCCCCGTTGTGTTTGGTGATGTTTTAAGCAACAGGCCCTGCTGAAAGGGAACGAGCAGCAGTCCCTCTCCCAGCCTTGGGACCTCTCTCCCAGCTGTACGCTCTACTGGGCTCTACTGGTTGCTGTCTTCAGCTCCACTGTGTTAGGCACTGCTGTTCTTCGTCTGAGGAAACTGGACGCCCATCTTCTCCTCTAGCTTACGTGACACAGTTTTGGGACGTACAACCTCTCTGTCCCATTCATGGAAAGGGGATCTTGGTGTCCATGTTGACATCCAAGTCTTCCCTGTAATTTCAAGCACCCCATTTTCAAAGCGTCACCCCTACATACTCTTAAGTGTATAATTAACTTCTTAAGAGACGTGGGAAAGAAATGCTTAGTGTTCTTTTAGAGGATACAAAACCCAACCTCTTTTTACCCTAGTAAAGGAAACTTTTACATAGTAAAGGAAATACAAAAGCTCAGATAAAACTGTGGGCATGCTTTTGAGGATTTCCTTGCCATTGTTCTTCCCCATACTTAAGCACTCTCTGGGGGTAGGCTGGAGTCTGAAAACAGCTCAGTTAATCCTTCACCTCACTTCTGATCCATCACATTGGTCCATCACACTTTCTTCCGTGGGGAGCTGCTTTCCTCTTTGCTCGTCTGGGTAATGAAAAGCTGCTCAGCCACAAAAGCACGACTTCTCTTTGTTCCTTCTCTTTTGTCTCTCTGAGCATCTAAAGCCCTGTGCTCCTTAAGACCTAATGTTAACTCTGCTTCTGATGGTTATCTGCCCTTCAAGCCTGACACCCTTACGGAAACAATAGAAAAACGCTGGTGTGAGGTGTGATGCCATTACACTGCTCGGAGTTGCTCCATTTGAATGGGAGACCCTGGGGTCTGGGACTTTCTCTGGTGTGAGAGATTTGTAAGCCGCAGTGGTAGACGTGGCTCTATCGGAAAGCCGGGCTAGGCAGCCTTCCTGCAATTCACTGCAACTCCTAAAACCGAATAATGGGCACATTCCCTGAATCGTGGTATCAGCAACCCACAGTTTCAGGACCCGAGGCAGAGGAGAAGTTGAGCGACTGCCTTAGTGTCTGGCAGGATGTCCCTGGCATGTTTTTCACTTGCTGGAGTTTTTAAAGCTCTCTGTGAGGCAGGCATTAAACATACTGAGGTCTGTATTTGCTAATAGCAACAAAGGTTAGCGACTCCAAATAAATCTTTCAGCTTTTCAGGAGTCATCTTGTCAGCTGGTTTATTCTTTAATATTTATATATTTCTGGCAACTTTTCCAGGTGTGTGAACTTTAGCCGACTCCAAGTAAAGAGGAGTTTGCCTTTGGGACTATGGGACTGACCATAACGGTGGCTGTTTGTATCCAGTGTTGTCTCCTACAGCAGCAGCATGAACAGTAGCTCGCCAGAGATGAAGTGCAGGCTTACTTCTTTTACACTAATGTACAGCCCTCAGGATTATTCTTTTACTGCTCTTTCGGCCTTTCCAAGTTTGATTTTATTTTTTGTTAGCCTGGATTAAATGTATGATGACTTTTATTACTAAATCAGCCTGGCCTTGCAATACTGTAAAACAAAGCCTTTTACCATGTTTTCTGTTTGAACTGGTGAGACTGTAAATTGATATTTTCCAGTTTCAGCCAGAAGTGCTTAATAATTCATATGTTTTACATACAGTCTTGGCTCGTTCTGTTCGCACCAGTCTTAGAGATAAGGAAAACCTAATGGCAAGCAGTATTTGGCTGAATGCATGTTTACAGATTAAAAACTAGGAGCTTCAAAAGGCTGATATTAAGAGCCAGGGGTTAGTGTCAATCCTAATGATTCCTGAAGTCACTGCTAGTAGTACTGGCTTATGTGGAAGGACTTTTTTGCTCACAAAACAGTCTCCTAAGTGCTGCCAATAGTTAGTCTGGTTATTTCAGAGTCTGACTGCTGAACAAAATTGCAATGCATTGTTATTGTAAAGAGACACAAATTAACCACAAGTGAAAGTTTGGAGGCTTTTTGTTTGAGATCAGGTACAATCTTTCTTATTTTTCTGCTCAGTTCTTCAGTAGAGATCTCTGTACGGGCAGAGGTGCTGTAAGCATCCAAAGATGAATCTCTGCAGCAGCTGCTATGGCAGAGGGTGAAACACGGCTCTGTGCCTTCCTCTCCCCAGCCCTCGCTCCCCTCAAGCTGGTGGCATTTGCGGTCATCTCTGGGAAATGCCTTGCTGTGCTCCTATTTCTTACTGTGATTTAATCAGCGACTGCAGGTTTCAAACCCAGAGACTTCATACGAGATTTGGCACAAGCAATAATTTCAGGCCCCTCAGTTCCGAACATAAGCAGACAGTGCCACTTGCCACTTTTATCCCAACGTGCTGCGATAGCATGTTTTAAAACGGCTTTGCAGGAAGGACTGGATTGTTTCAGCGTCTTCGCGCAGGCTACGTGAGCCTCCGAAACGGAGCGGGGAACGTGGTGGAAGCGCCAGTTTGGTGGCAGTGCGTGTGAGCTGCTTGCTGAGAGGGAGGAGGGGGGATTTTATTGGAGTGAAGTGTGTGCTGTGCTGTGCTGTGCTGTGCTGTATTTCGGGGGTATGTGTTGTGTTTGGGGGTGAGGTGGGGATGACTGTCAGGCTTGGGGAGAGGGAGGGAGGGAGGAAAGGACGGGAAGGGAGGGAGCAAGCAGGGAGGCAGAGGGAGGGGGGGGGTCTGGGTGCCTGTGATTGGTACAAGCTCCACAAAGGCATCTGCCAGCAGGACTTCAGAGGAATGCGAAACCAAATCATTTACAAGTTAAAGATAGACGCAGAAAACACGGCATCCTGAGCCAGGGTTTAAATTCATCCCTCTCCGCCTGGCTCCTCGCAAAGCTCTGGTTGTCAGCTTCCCTCTGCCTCCTCTCAAGACTTAAATACTCCCGTAAAAATCACATAATTCTGGATTCCTTGGAATTACTGAGGTGGCCAAAGAGATCATGGTGCATACCATAGGGTAAGTAGGAAGCTTGCCTTTTTGCCATTTGCTGCCGCGGGGTCTCTGTGCTTGCCTCGTGTTCTCAGAGCTCTCAGCACTTCCTTTAAGGTAGATTTTTAAGTAATGCTTTCCCCGGTGATTTATTTTCCCCTCTTTTCCCGTTGTGGATTATTTGAACTTTATTCCTCAGTGAAGTGTTAACTTGCAAGGTTTCTTGTCTTGGCGTGCCGAGGGAGTCTTGGGCTTTAATAACCTTCCCGTTACAGTTCTGGGTGCTCTTTGCCTGTCAGCTCAATTTTATCACAACCCTTTGCTCTTTGTGAGTGAGATATGCGTGAAATGCTGCTCATTATCACAAAGCTGAGAAGCAGGTTGTTTTCAGCATTACAGAGGATATAATCAGTATTTGTTTGCTTTTTTCACCATGGTTTCACTCATTTGCTATTTCCTTATGTGTGAGTTTGATCACAACACAGGGCTAATTAAATGTAACTTTTCTGTTTGTTTGTTCCCAGAGCGTGCTTTTACTGGGCTTTCAAACTTTTTATATTTTTTCCATTTTGGCCTTTATGTTTTCTCTCAACAAAGCAATTCCAGTGGTAATTAAAAAATGTACGTGTTCCCCTGGTAGTAATTACTGGAGATGTGAGTTTATGAGCAAGAAGATTCAAGCTGTCATGTTCTTTCTAAACTTACCAAAAGTAATTTCAGTATCTAGCAGATTCATCGCCGCATTGATCAATGGTATTTTTAGGGTATTTCCCAAACATTTCTGGTGAAGCTGTGGTGTTCCTTTGACCAAAAGGGTTTATTAAATATCAGCAACTCGGTGGGAAGTCGGCTGTAAAATTTGTTGCATAGCAGGAACTGATACTGTGAGAGTTTCCTCTAAACCCGCGATGTGAGGATTGCCGAAATGGCAGCATCACTTTTATCGCACATTTTGGGCACACGTGTTGCATGCTCGTAGCAGAGGAGCTCCGAGCCCTGGTGCCGGTGGCCTCGGTGGCCGTTCGCCCAAACATGCCCCGAATTCCTGACGTGTTACTGCTGCCCGTGGCAGCCCTGGGAAGCGGGCGCTGCCAGCGGGTTGCTGGAACACCGAACATTTTTGGCTATAGATATGGGTGGCAAAGAGACTCATCTGATGTCCATCCGTGCCTTGCAAAATATGAGCAATGGAATGAGCTGAAATAGAAACGTTTCCTCAGTTTGAAGGAAAGATGCTGGATCTGGTACATTTTATGGGCTTTATTCCATTTGATCGAGTCCATGCTTGTTGATCAGCTCTCTGCAGTTTTGTAAATATCTGGGTTCATTGGGGTGAGCGGATCTGCCGTGAGTTGTTTCCTGAGTGGTTGAATCTAGGGGATGAAGGAGAGGCAGATGCAGAACTTTTAACATCAATGTGAAGAGCAATTGCAGGAGCATTTAAGCCATTTAAGCCACTTCTCCGATAGCTGATAACAGTTGGGTGTTCTCTTAACTAGTTCAGACTAGCTAAACACTTCTGTCCTGTGCTAAATTTCCGGGTCAGTTGGTTCCTAAATTAAGGTATCACTGTAATTATTTGTTTTGGTATCGAAGTGGAAGAAGTTTGGGACAAAATATGTGAGGATGAGTTAAAAATCACAGCGGGGCTTAGCAGAGCTGTGGTTGTTTCTGGCTCGTGCACTGGATTCCTGTGCAGCTTCGGGCAAGCTGAGTTTTCTGAGCCCCTGCCGAACGGAAGGGGGTGGGAACACCTTCCTTACTCCTCTGTGTTACGAATGTGGATAGCAGGTCCTCGGGACAGGCATCGCCTCTGCACGGTACAACAGGCGTCTGTTTTCAGACGGCATCCCCCTCCCCAGGGCTACAGCAGGAGGAGGGGGGCGGGGGAAGGAGGAATTCACAGATTTGGAAGCGGTTTCACAACACCTTTTATAAGCTTCCTAAACCGAAAAAGAAAAATAGGCTGACATTCAGAGGTGAGCAGAAAATAGAATTAATGTTCCATGGGAAATTCCTGAGTCAGTTCAAAATTAAATTGCATTTCCCTACCGCAGTTTATTGCTTTTTCAGAAGCATTGGTTCAGGAGCATGATGTTCCCGTTTCATTATCTGAGACCCTTCTCCCATAATTAAATGTCCAGGAGGCACCAGAGAGCTTTGTCAGAGGGAAACCTGCTTTGTATTGTGGGAAGCGAAGCCACCAGAAAAAAATAAATAAAAAAGAAGAAAAAAAATAGTTCCTGGAAAGGAGTGGGCATCTCACCCAGGAGCGGGCATTCCCAGAATAAGGGGCTGCATTGTGATGTTGGGTTGGCTTTAAAGAATATGTTCTGGTGTACCAAGCCCACCTGAAATAGCATCTTTCAGTCTGATGGAAATGGAAAATCTTCAGTAAACTGGTATTTTCCTGTAGAAAATGTTGGTGTATTTGATACAGTCTATATACTATTATAGTGTTGTGGTGTTTTTTCCCGAAATGGAGAATGCCTGGCCGGCCCCGGTGTGCTGTTAGGGGACGTGGTGCCGTGTGTGCTGGGCAGTGTGTCGGTGTCACTGGGGCCCCCCACAGCAGGCAGCTGATGAGGGCAGCGAGCAGACCGAACACAGCAAGCACCACGCAGGCTGACAGCTGCAGCAGGGATGCCTCCGGATTTGGGGAGTCGCCTTTGCTGTTGGGGTGCTCCCCAGATGCCAGCGTGTTGTCCATCGCTGCCACGTGCCATGCTTTCCTGCCCTGAGGCAATGACTGGTGTCACCTGGGGGCAATCCCTGCTTTATCACAGCTGGTAACAGGTTTGCTCCTCATCCATTACCATTAAGTTGCAAGTGACTTTGCTGCAGGAGTTGAGAAGAAACGTGCTTCCCAAGGTGCGAATGGGTTTGCAGCATTTCTTCCTTTAATACGTCCTGTGAGTCTTTCATTGCAAACTGCGGTAAAACCCATGGCAGGGATACACAGATGGGTGTTAAAATCCTTCCTTGCTGGACTCTACAGTTATTCTGCATGGGTCTCTTTTCCTTTCTGTCATCGCCACTTTTTCCATTGTAAATCTTTATTTCTAGCCTCATCTTCAAGCTTTTCTCAGTGATCACTCTGCCAAAAATCGGGAAAGAGGAGTGTTGTCAGGAACTGCTTGGTTAAGAGCGTAAGGGCTGTTTCCCCAAGGGTCCCCGAGAAGATGCTGGCATGTTTCTGAGCTCACAAGTACCTAGGAGCAGCTCTCAGTGAAATAATTTCCTTTGGGCCCTGATGAATCTACTCCCAGCGCCAGCGGCTAATTTGTTTTGGCGGAATATGACAGGCGATGCCTAACACAAGGCACCATGCTACAGAAAGCCCCGATTCTGTAATTTTGTAACTCTGGTATAACGGAAGAAAACACACAAACCCAACCAAATACAATGAAATCATCATGTCCTCTGTATCCACCTATAACTTCGGAGGCCAGAGCCCTCACAGCCACGTTCACTGGGAACCTGTGCAAGTCCTGCACTCGCTATTGATCCTGGCTCCCTGTGCATCAAGCAACAAAGCACTTCCTGAGCTAATTAGTACTGTATGAAGAGACTCTACCTGGAAATACAGCGAGATTTCCCACTAATAGGATGCTTAAAAATGCATCTAATTGCAGCTGTGGTAGTTGAGAGAATGCCTAATACCTAATAGCCTGGAGAAAACTACCCTCCCTTCCAGAGGGATGTGGCGTGAGGCCAAGTTTTGGGGTGTCTTTCCTGGGTCTGAACCAATTGTGTGGCCTCTTGCTACGTTTGGCTATAAAACCAGAACTAGGGAAGTTTGTACGATGAGTTATAGGAGATGGGAAAGTGCTGGGGACGGTGAATCCCTGCTTTTGAGTTTATTTGTCAGGGTGACACAGTCAGCTGAGCCTAACCTTCCTTGGGGCAAGGGAGGGGACAGAAGACAGTGTGGCAGCTGCTGTGCCAGTCTTGGCATCATCTCATCTAAAGGTGGGGACAGAAACATTTGCCCAGTTTTGTCAAGTGCTCTCAGGTCAAGGGATGGAAAGTGTTATGTGCTATGTGCTATGCTCCTACCTTCTTTTGTGTCTGTTGTAAGGATGAGGCTATCCTGTGAAATACCTCCCTGTAAATTTCTAAGAACATTTGCACTCAGCAGATCCCAAGGAAAAAAAAAGAGAGAGAGAGAAAAATGAATCAGACACACAGAAGTCTGTGAGCAAAGAGGCATTAAAAACAATTTATTGACAACCAGTGACTAGTTCTTTCAAGCACAATTAAAGTAAGCACAGCTAAAGCACAGAAAAGTGTGCTCAGAGCAACATTGTCCTTGAGTACTCATTACCAAACAAGAGCTGCAGATAGAATTAATCTTACCCTTTCCCAACACATTTTTTAAATACACCATTTAACAAGAGCGTAGCTCTATTTGAAAGCATGGCGGAGCAAACGCTTCTCAGCAAAAGAATTATAAGGGATTTTTTTTAGCACGGGTGGAACTATCTTTTCCTGAACTTTAGCTTTGAAACTTGCTGAATGCATATATATAATATCTTCTGCTTGACTGCAATATCCAGTGTGCAGAATTTCAGGTCAAGCTTAGAGTTTAGCAGAGCAACCGAAAAAAAAAAAAAAAAGTAGAAAGTAGTAGAAAGTGGGTGTAAGCAGAGGAAACTTGCTAAAATAATGATGGCAGGAAGCTGTTATGAGAGTCTAGGAGGTAGTAAATGCAATTTCAGTAATCATACAGCTCAATGAATAATTAGGTAGCTGATGATTAAAAAGTATCCATGCAAATATGAGCTCTCCATCCACATCAAATCTGGTGATGTATGTCCAAACAGTATTTAAAGAGCTGGAGTTTTAACTAGCTCTAACTAGTCTAAAGCAGGGAATTTTTGAATAGTTTTCAGGTTTAGGTGAGCTCTTGGCAAGCCGGTGCATTTACATTGTAAGGCAGATATGTGTCTGCTGAGAGCCACAGTCACATATGAGAACCCAGTGGTAACTTGGAGTGAACGGACCTAGGCTTTGAGTTATTTAATGTGCATCCACACTGAAGCAGTGTATTCTCTCTGAAAAAAAGGCATAAAGTAGATAGGCTGATAATTTGTCAGGCCATTCACCTTTCCCTAAAGTGGAAATAAATTCCCTGTGTACAAAGCATACTCTGCCCAGGAGATGCCTGCCTTTGCCACAAGCCAACCTTGGAGTCGCCAGCTCTGGCTGTACCTGTGTCACAAGGCACTGGGGCCATCCCTTTTCTGCTTCATGCTGTTGTAGAGAGGAGTGCTTTGGCTTGTTTTTTGCAAAGTCTGTACAGACAGACTCTGGATGGAGCAAAGAAATAGAAGTGGGTATCTCATCCTCGGAAGAAGAAGTCTTCACTTTTTTTTCCACCCTGCCCCTGACAGGTAGAGCAGGAGCAGGTAGGAAGCAGAGAGTTCAAGCACAGAACAGGCTGTTGCAAAAAGGAGGCCATCATCTCTTTTCCATGCCTACAGGCAAATAGAAATGGCTCTGAAGTGAAGTGAAGAAGATGAGGTAAGCCCTAGGAAAATGCTGTTGGTGGAGGCTGTGGTGTTAGGAATAGCTTCAATAAACATGAGCAAAGCGTAGCTGGCTTTATCTCACTGCGGGCGGTGGATTACGTATCTTTTCTACCAGTCTTGTGATTTGCTGATACTGGTGATAATCCTGCACCCAGAATTATTTCCTCACTGCAATATGGGCTTTCTAAATTCCAGTTGGAAAGGTCTCTGTGCAGAGCAGGATGGTTTTTGCTGAGGTGCAAAGGTACTTAATCATCGTATAGTTTCCGCCTTTTGAAATGTTCCATAGGTAAGTAGTTAAGGCATAAACAGCTGGCTTTGCATTTCAGCTCAAATATCATCGTCCTGAAATACTTGGGGACATCACTCTGTCAGCTGGCACTTGACAAGTCATCCTAAATTTGAAACACGTAATTGGATTCGTAGGATGAAATGCGAGTCCCCTTTGAAGTCATGGGTTTTTATAGGGTGCAGATTTCACGCTGAGGCCCGAGTGGCGTCCACTTGCATGCACTGGGCTTTGCTGTCCTCAGCAGGCTGGCTGCGTGCGAGACAGGGCTGCTTGGAGTGGGGTGTAAGAGCACGTAAACTCTGCTGGGGCAAACATTTGCTTGCAGAAGGGGGCCTGGGTGGGTGAGGGAGGGATTACAACAGGCATTACGTCAGGGGAATTAATTACTCTTTCTTTTTTTTTTTTTTTTTCTGTTAATGTCAACAAAACTAATTTACACCATCTGGCCCAAAAGAGAGAGAGATGCTCAGTAAAATGACAGCACCCTTTTGGTTTTTAAAATTTCGTTTGCTGAGACTACAGGCATTCCGTATTCTCTTCAGTGTAACTTTTTTTTTTTTCTCTTTTTCTGTCTTGGGGGGTTCTCACCCAACATATATTTCTTATTTCCAATGCTCTTTAATTTGCATTTAATATTCAGATAGGTATCACTGCAAGTTAAATGTTTTGCTAGCTACTGGTTAATCCCTTCTGTTGAGATATGTGCAGAGAAGTCCCCAGTTATTATGAACTGGAATTGTTCCACTGAAAACGCTCTGGCTTGGTTTATGCCAGTACTAATTCAGAGCAAGTTCATTGTTCACACTGTGGGTGCTTCAGATTTAGCGTAGATAGCGAGAAGTTCATCCTCAAATAGAGATCGGACTGATGTAAAAGCTCAGTGCTAATGTCAGGGCTGGGAGTTAAAATTTCCCGCATGGTAACGTATTGTTGCATTTCCACATCCACGTTTCTTTGCAGGCTTTTCTCAGCTGTGCAGTATTGCACCCTGCATGTGAATTGCATGCATGTCCCCGAAGCAAGGAAGCACAAAACCCAGAGCTTAGCACCACCAATATATCAGCTGATAATAACCTTCCAGTGTTATTACAGCTAACACTGGAAACGTAATTAAATCAGAATGATCTGAAACTATCATTAGGGGGAAGAGGACAGAGGAAAACAGTTTCACCCTCACAACATCATGTTTTCATTGACCTACTTACAGCAGGGAAGAAAACGTGTCCCTTCCCATTACAGCAGAATAGGTTTGTTCAGCAATTTTAGAGTGCAGCAGCACAGGAGAGGACTGTCTTTTCTAACCACTCCAGGAGGATTTGGCAAGGCACGTAACATTATTTCACACATTTAGTGCTAAGAAGTATAAGTTCCTGTCCGAGCTATACCATTAACCCTGTCAATTCAGCAGAAGGTGCTTGGATTTGGGAAAAAAAAAGGGCCTGTACTCAGAGGTGAGAGGAAAAGTGTTGTGCCTGGAACTGTGCAGAGGAGCCTTTTACTGGCAAGCACATTTCCATCACCTTCATTCTCCTGGTTCCCAGATGCAAAGGCCCTCCGTGTCCGAGCCCCTCCATCCCTGCAGGCCAGATGTAGGCCCAGGAGCGCCCATGGGGCACAAAGAGACGCCTGAGGGAGATCCCAAGTGCTCCTACTTCTCCAGATGGACGCCTGGGCAGCCTGCAGAGCTGGGGACGGATGTCACAAGGAGCAGTGGGGACACAGCCCCAGGCCGGGCCCAGCACAGGGCTCAGTGCTGGCTGCGCCCCTCAGCTTCCCTCTTACCCCACAGCTTCCAGCGCGCGATGTCTAGAGTTTGTTGTCTTCATAAACCATCTTTATTTGAAAATAAACACCTGCAGCTAGCCCTTTTCAGGCCACTCAGGTCACATTCCTCCACAAGGTGCTTTTGCTAATTTGGTATTGTCAGAAGCATTAGTCACTGCCGTAGTGGCTTAATAAGTCGCAGCAGGAGCCAGCTGGTAATTAAACAAATTAAAGGTATCTTAGACATTTTCCTCAAATATTTCATGTGTAGCAAAAATAATTAGAAGCAGAGCATTTCGGCTGTTTAAAGCCATTACATATATGAAAAACATCTTGCCATGTTAGGAAATTATTCATTCATAATGGCCAGCCAGGCCTAATTTTGCTGCTGTCCTAGGATTCATAAATACACACACCAGAGCTGTGAGGCAGGCAGAGAGCAGATCCTGCTTTTTTTTTTTTTTTTTTTTTTAACTCTTTATTAGTCATGTTTAACATTCAATGTCTGTCTTCAACGTCTGTTATTAGGAGTGACACAACTTGGTAGGTCTCAGCTGCTCTCTTCTGCACGTAACTTCCTTTCATGTTAGAAATATTCTGAATTAGAGGATTACGGGTGCAAGCACGTGTGATTGTCTCTTGGAAAGGCGAAATCAGCTTGAGGTTGAAAAGGAGGAGAAAGAAAGCTAATGTAAATTGTTCTAAACAGCTAAACTGGGCAAGACACCACAGCATGAAGTCAGATGACGATGGGTTTCATAAGTAAAATACCTGAAATGCACAAGCTTGCTGTAACTCCCTTGGTGTTTCCTAGTTTAATCACCAGATGGTGACCAGCGGTTTCAAACTGAGATGCTCTCAGTTACCTGTGCACGATGGCTGAGTGATGGTGCGTTTTGATACGTCTCCCTTCCACGCTGCTTCAGCCCAGTACTCCTTGATCCTCCTGCAGCCTGGCTCCAGGACTAGGCCCCAAGTATCCCAAGCTTTTGACTCTGCTTTTTCTCTGGGGCAGGATCTGATCTGAGCGCCCTGAGGCGGAGGAAGCAGGGAACAGAGCAAGCAGTCCGAGGAGCATCATGTCCACGGGTAGGGCGCAGCTAACTGTCTTCTGTGGGAAGCTGTCAGGTACTGGCAGTGGCTTTGAGACACATGATTTACATTTGAGAACTTTCTTGGAGAGGAAAAAAAAACTATTGAAAATGTGAATGGGTGCTTTTTGATACAATGTGAGTGCAAAGTCTTTGTCAGACAGTGACAGAGTTTTTATTCAAGCTTTGAACTTGTGCTACAGATGTGAAGGGCGCTGTACAATGCAAGGAAAGGCCAAGAAGGATCTGCCCCCATAATACTTTTGCTCTTTGCTTCATTTATTCACCTTTACATTGTTTGACAGAAGAGCACTGGGGATTTCAAAGAATGTGTTTCTGAAGCTTATGAAAGAAACAAAATTCTTTGTGCAATTTCTGTTAAGGTTTTTAGCTTCTTAAGGTCAGACTCGGATGTTTGGAGTGCTTCTCAAACCTTTTGCTAGTACTACACAGAGGGTAGAGGCAGATAAGAGCTCTAAAGTCATTCACACAAGGTTGTTAACAGTGCAGACGTGTTTTGTGCACCCTGAATTCTCTGTTGTTGTTGGACGTGGCTGTTCCTTGGGGTTTTCCTGGTAGTGCTTTGCACTGGCTGTTGTCTCAGCAGTAAAGTTTCACTGTTTTTACTGTGTAACAGTAAAGCATGAAAACACTGGCAGCCCTGAGTCACATAGCATGCGGAGAGATCCTGCTGACCACACTGGGGATGGGTGAGACCAGACTTCTGGGGGTGCAGGCAGAGACACCGTGCCCTGCCGTGCCCTACCTGCCATCCCACAGCGGCGTGGGCATCCCCCAGCCTGCCTGTGACCACCACAGCAGGTACTTCTTGCAAGTGCTGCCAGCAGTCCTGCTCCTTCAGCTGTCCAGAGCTTGCAGCCTGTTGAATGCTTCCCTTTAAAGTGTCACTACATCCCACAGAAGACTGTTAAGTGGAAGGAAAATAAATACCAGGAAAAAAACATGAAGGTTTTCTTTCTTCAGTCAGATGGTTGATGCTATTGGGGGAGGTAGGAAGTGTCTTTAACACCTGTCACTCCCTTGCACTGACACTTTTGAATATTTGAAGATAAGTCATGGAGTTGTCTGTTCACCTGGGAATGAAGAAAGACATTCTCCTTTGTTGGCTATTTTTGTTTCTTCTCTCACATTGCACTGCATGTTAGTATTCCTGAAAAAAAAGGGATATACAGAATTCTCAGAGCAATTTGAGTCCTAATAATTTCTCTTTCCTGTAGTTTATATCAGCAAAACAGGATACTTGTAGCTCTACACTAAAGGAGCTCTGTGATATTTGGATATCGCCTTCAAAGCATTGCATGTCAATACAGTTACTGAAAAATAAATTTTGTGCAGGTACAATGTTATTTGCTGCATCCCTTTTGTTCTGAACAACTCTATAGTTTTTATTCTAGCCATATAGCATTCTGAAAAATAACTTCCTTCTGGCATGCTTTGTTCTGTGCTCATTGCCTCAGTTGTTTAAGTCAGACTTGGGCTGTTCAGTTTTTATTTCTGTCTGGTATTTGAGAAGCAATGAGCTAACCTGTGAGATGTGTGAGGACTCTGGGTGACTGAGTAATGCCACAAAGACTGCTGCTCACTGGTCGATTGCTGCCCTTGCGATTTGCTTTCACCAAGATAAATGCCAAAGCCCTGCCGCTGAACGCAGAGGTTCGAAATGCAGATGGCCAAGCTGGAAACCCATTTGCTTTGTGGTTTGCAGTGCTGTTAGGTGTGACCCGGAATCCCCAGCAGGCTGCAGGAGCAGCAGGAGCAGGGACCCTGCGGGTGACCTGCTGCGAGGCTGGTCCGAGCTCTGCCTGCCGCACGCCTGCAGAGTATTTCTCTGTAGTATTTTTCTGTAGGCACAATTTCATCCCCAATCACCGCCTCAGTGTCCTCCCTCACTCAAGCAAAGCAACAGGTGGCTAGATCCTGATGTGCCATATCCAGCCCGTTTTGCAGTTGTTTTCTGCTTCTTGGTGATGCGGGGACATGGGCTTGAGGTCATTCCAGCTGCTCCAGTCACTCCTCTGCTCGCCGAGGTTGTTTTCACTTGTGTAGCTGCTGTATCTGTGGGATCCCAAACACAACGGGTAAAGATCCGTGCTGACTTCTTGTGGTGAGCATCTCCCTGCCTGTGGGAACCCAGGCACGTATATGTATGTATTTTTGAAGCAGTGATTGTGGTGGTACGTGCAAGATGATCTTCTCAGCCTTTTCATTTGAATGTAGACTTCCGCGATTAATTACTATGATGAGAAATTCAGTCCACCCTGTTTGGAATTACATCTGTTTATTCAGGCCATTGTTGAAGCTCATGCTGTTGCTACTCATGCATGATTTTTGCTTCCATGTAAGTTTTATTTTGCTTTGATCTTCTCCTGTAGCGCCCGACACACCTTTAAAAACCACTTCCCCACAAACTGTTATTTGACTGTAATTATAAGAGAACATGCATATGAGTCACAAATGAGAATATTACCCAACTGGATGTTCCTAGAAACAGGAGAGCACTTACGTGCAATACAATACATTAATCATGTATAAGGAATCAGCTATTAAACTGATTTATTTTTTTTAATACAGTACATTGAGTACAAAGATGTGAAAAGCCTTTTCAGTGAAGATGCTTGTGGGCTTTTGAACCTCTCTCTTTTCTTTAACTTTCATAACTTTCCATCATCACGCTCTTGTCACAGGTTTGAAAAGGAAATAGACAAGTTAGGGTGACTCCAGGTGAAGTTACCTGGAGCGTGAGGATTGATGTATGTGTGATAAATGCATGTTTTAGTCTCCGTATGCATATGGATGGTGTATTTTGGTCCCATACCTACAAGCTTCTCTCTTTAAGGGAACCTTTTAATCATGGGTAAGGGGGTTGCTTGCTTAGACACACTGCCAGTGCAGGATCTGTGGTCTCTGTAAGGAGATTTCTCGGATGAACTCAGCTCTGATAAGCCGAGTGAGCTATCATTCCTCAGCAAGGCGTTACCCCTCGGTTGGCTTCAGGCTGACATATTTCTAAATGTCACTGATAAACGAAAAAGGAAGGAATGTAGAAAGCTTCAAGCAGCCTTGTTTTGAATTGTTCTTCAGTTCCTTCCTCTGTCCCTTCCCCGTGCTGGTGGGACGTGCTCCACGGCCAGCCATGAGCTGCAGAGCTCAGCCCTGCACAGTGCCCTGTGATGATTCACAGCATTTGGACAACTGGTGGGGCTGAAAGCAAGTTAAAGCTGCCTTGTACCTGGGCAGCTCAGGGAGGAAGCGGAGAAATTGGGGTTTATTTTAATTGCTGAGAAACCTCTCGCCACTGGGCAGTGGTGCAGGGCACCGCCCTGCTTCCCTGGGCTTTTTACCCTCAGCTCTATGGGTTTGGGGTGGCGACAGGGCAAGGGAAAGGACCTTGAGGTTACAGCCTGGGTCACATTAAATTCCTTTATTGGTTTAGGCAAAAAATCGGAAAAGAGAGGTGGTTTGGGGTGTTAATAGCCACTCCTGATAGTTTGGCTTTTAAATAAAGACTGGGGTTTTCCAAATACTTCAGCAAGTGGCAAAAGCAGCAGGAGAGAGCAGATTTAACACTTGGAAATCTTTTATTTAAAGTGCTAAAGTTTGGGTAAAAGATGTTGCAGTTCTCTTTGGAAGTAGAGTCTGTGTAATGAATGGTTGGTTCTAACCTAAATCCCTTCCTCTCTTCCTACAGGAAAACAGAGCAGTTGTGATTCCTGTAGCAGGATTTAGAATAACAGGCATGTTTAAATCTGAGTTTTACTATTGGGATTTGTCTAGTGAAACTTAGCTAAAACCATCCTCCCACTAGCGAATACGATGCCATGAGAGCTTTATAGTTTAAGCCAAGTTTTCTTTGGCTCTCATAGTCGTCCTGGGCCTCATTCTGTGGCGAGAAACCCAGATGGTTTGTGCTCCGTGCTTCCAGATAGATCTGGAGTGACTCCTCTGTTTCTCCCTTTTTTCTCACCCCTCCAGAGAGCAAGGCACTGCACATGCATGCCCTTCACAGCTTCTCTGATCAAGGAGTGACAGGAGAGGAATTGCATACCCCTTTTCACCAGGCCAACAGCACTCCTGAATAAACTGCCGGTGTGTGCTGGTGGGACAGGGAGAGGAGGTGGTTTTTGGTGGAGAGCAAAGTGAAGGCACCCCAGGATTGCTCTGTGCTTTAGTCTGCCTCATGAGTTAAACCCTAGAGGAGATCAGACTGTCTGAGGGGTTGAGGAAAAAAGAAAACACCTTTCTGCCACTCAGCTGCCCTCTATCCTGATGGCTTTTTGAGAAAGGATGCCCATTCATTCATAAATTCATTCATTTTTCACTCGTTAAGAAACCCCTTTTCATGCTCCAGAAATGCCGTAGTGGTAGGGGGTGCATTGCACACATACACGTTCCAGAGCTGTGAATGCAGTATTACTGTTTTTGTCAGATTTTTGGAGATGCTGAGCAGCTGTAACTCTGAATGAAGTCCATGGGAAGCCTACATGGAAATCACACTGTTAACAGCGTAACTCTCTTTACCAAGTCTGTACTGGTTTGCCAGACTCTGCTACTAGCAACCTGGTTATCTTCTATATAAGTAGACTCCTTATCTTTTGTCTTTTACTTATCAAATATTGTACTTGTAATTTATCATTGTTTTATGCTGTCATATACAATTTGTGATCCAGAACAGCAGTAGTTTTTCTGACCCTGTAGAAAATTGACAGGTAGAATTGCTTGGAAAGTAATCTCCACTGGAAATCTTATTACAAGGAAAACTCAACTAGTTATTACAAAATTGACAGTCCTATTCATTCACCTGTCCAGAGCAGCATGGAAGGTCAAATAAACTTTGAACCCTTGGTAAAGAAGTGTCACTTCACGTTAGTGTGACAGGCAGTCCGAAGATGGGATCGCACATTATTAAAGGTAAGAGGTGTAAAGTCCCACTTACAGGTTTAAAAGCAACATCCTATATGAGAATGATTATTGAGTAAGACATTCACATTATCATCTTCCACATGACAGCTCTATCTGTCTGCAATTCATCACGAAGTAAAGAATTTGTGGTGTTCCAGGAGTTCTCCTGACCTGACAGGAAAACTTTATGGCCTAGCTTTATGACCCCGTGAAGTTAAATACATTACTGCACTTCTAAATCCAGTCTTCCCATGCCTGGACTGAAGATACAAAAAAAAATCTGTAATACCCACTATTTATTAAACAATGGACACTTAAAAATTCTAAAACTTTTTTTTTGTAGTTCAAATACACATGCAATCACGTTGAGCCAGTCTACATGTATAACACATTTCAAGCTGTTTGTAATTTTTAATTTTAGAGTTAGGGGCAATTTTAAAGGTCAGGCTGTTACACCTCCGCCAGTCTTCACTTTGTGTCATTGTGAGAACTGTAAAGGATAGGCTCAGAATTTGACTTCTAGGTGTGATCTTTTGTGCCCTATGGCTGTCGCTGCATAAACATTTTAAATTCACCTGGCAAATTAGAAGAGGAGGCCTCGGTGCTGATCATTCCTGGTGGTCCCACATATAGACCTGAGGCATGGTGCTGACCATGGAGTCATTGTGTGACTCTGGAAATGCTCCTCTGCTGCCTTGGAAGAGGGTTTTGTTTTCCTCTTTTTTCTCTGAAGGTCATTTTGTTTAAAGCCTGCTCCAGATTTCCGTTTGGCACACAAATAGAATTGTGTGCTACTTGTCTGGGTATCCTCTTTCTTGCATCTAATACGGGCCCACATCTCAGATTTCTTTTTCATCTGCAGAAATATGACTGTGATAATTTTATCTCAGCAGCCTGTATGGCTCCACTCACGTCTAGGCGGCAATCTGGCTAGCTGTGGGCATCAGGCACATGACCTTGGGAGAGGTAAAGTCTATTCACATTGCAAAAACCCTCCGTATCAGGATGATGTGCGTGTGCACGTGTTTTGTATAACTTTGAAAGGACATGGCAGATAGAGAAACTCTCCTTCCCTGTCTGTCACTGCCCAGACTGGCCACAAAACAATTTTTCCGGACTCACTCGAGTTCAGCTGGCGGCTCTGCTGCCTTTTAGATTCCCTTCTCTCTTTATTTTTCTGCTTCTTATCAGCTCACTGGAGAGTAGTTGATAATATAGCCTGTGATAAGCAAAACACATAAAGTCCTAACGATGTAATAGGTTGGTAGCACTGCCAATTAGGAAGGTTGCCCAGCAGCTCCCATTATAGTACCCTGTTTTTCAGGGTATTTTTGAAACTTTTAACATTTGAGATGAAAATTTTCAGGGCAGCTGTTTTCCTCAGCCTGAGTATTTTTGGAATATTTCAGCTCAAGTGATTCAGTAAGATTGAGAACAAGGCTAGCATAAAAATAAGTTGGGTTTGTTTTTTGTTGTTCTTTTTGTGTTTTTTTTTGTTTTTTTTTCATGTTAAAAGAGAACTTCAGATATTGCCATTGGTATGCCTTAGTATTCTCGTACATTGTAGCAGGGATATAAACTTCAGTAGACCCCATGACCTTTGCGTTAAGAGCTTTTCTGTTGTTTGTCCCTGTGCAAATTTGCCTGTGTTTGGCCTTTACTATCAGCCCTCAAGGGGAAAAATTTCCAGAGCATCTCACACGTGGCAAGAATTGGCTCCAGGTGAAGAACTTTGGTGGATCCTTCTCCTCTGCATGTGCTGGAGAGCCTCTGTGCCTTCTCCTGGCACCCGAATCATTTGTGAGTCTTTAAGCACCTGGCAGGCTTTGTGCTACATTTGTCTTCACACAGCTTAGGCAGACACGGAGCTTCTCAACCAGAAGATGTCTAGTTGAAGATATCTCAACCTGCGTTATCTGGTTGACAGCAGAGCGGTGCAGTGAATGAGGAGGTGGTTGTGAAAACAAGCGTGTACTGAGGAGCTGAAGACTGCATCTATATGTCTTACACACGGAGGGTGATGCTGCAGTGCAACAGACAACCTGACTTTTGGCACCTCCTATCTCTTAAATGCTGAGACTGCTGAACCAAGCATGTAATGTTCTTGTTGCCTAATTCCTCTGGACTAATTCTGTATACAATGCAACGTTACTCTTCATTTAGTTGAATGAAAGTGGCAGAAAGGCACTTTGTTGAAACTACACTGCTCTGCATTCAAAACAAATTTTGATCCAGCATCTCAAAGTGCTTTCTGGCTTCACGTGTTGCCCTGGGAGGCAGGTGTCACACACACAAGGACCACAAAGGTAGCAGGGAGCAGCTGTTGGGCAGAATAGGGCACAGCAGGCAGAGCGGGGCAAGGGGTCGTTCCTGTGCTCTGCCAGCACAGTCTCAGAGTGGGAAAGCGGCTGATGTTCAGAGCTCATTTCAGTGTTGGTTTATAAAGAAGTGCTCTTCAAACGTCTGGGTTTCTACCATACCGCCAAGCACTGGTTAAATAGATCTCAAAGGGGAAAAAGGCAAAACACAACAAAAATAAATACATGAGCAATTTGAAACCTTGGTTACGGAATATTGGCCGGTATTGAGTAGAAAATAATCTTCCTGTCATCATTGTGTGCGTTGTTAGGAGTACATATCTGCTCTATATTTATTTTTTGTACTCTTTTAGCAATCTCTGTTCAGAAAAGGCCTTTGATTGAATTTCTGTTTTGCTCACTGCGGTCAGATGAATGTTATTTCGTTTATTAAATGCCCCGTGCTTACTGTATTTTATCCACGTGAATAGGTTTGCTTGAGAACAATGTGAAAGTTGCATGATGGGAGGAGCAAAGAGTTAATATTTTTTTTTCTGGGCTACGTAATACTCTGGGATACGTTCCTCTATTGATCCCCCAATCCTCTTATGTCTGCCTAAATAAACTCTTTATCGTGGAAAATAACTTTGCAGTTTATAACACTGTGAGATCATTTTCCACTGAAAAGATCTTATTCATGTAGTCCTTCCTTGCTTTCAGACTCACTGCTACTGCTCCAGTGGTGTAAGGATAGGTAAAAGGCAAAGTTTGCAAGAAGCAGTGTTTTTTACAAAGCCAACTTGTACCTGTTGAAAGGACAAACAAACTTCATCTCTTCAGTGGTGGTGTCTTGAAGAGATGCATGACACAAATCAACATCCCATCCCCCAATCACTGAAATAAAATGGCTTGGGGATATTTTTGTGATCTCTTTCATGAGATTTTTAGTGCTTTCCTCTCCTACCTTTCCCCTCACTGGACTTCATGCCTCTTGACTGCTCAGTGAGAAATTTTCTGGCCCAGGCATAAAGAGCATGGAGAGGGATGGGTATGTCCCAGTGACTCTACTTCCACCAGTAGTTTCAAATTTATAAAATACTTCATCAAAAGAAGAACTCAACAAAAATCCATAGTTAGGTGGTTTATTAAAGGCATGGCGTTTTGTTACTGCAAAGCATATTTTCCCAGTGTGGGCAAATACATATTTGGAAACAAGTAAAAAGAAGAAATCTCACATAGCAACAATTTACTCCAGGCAAAGGTTGCCTTCCTAACTCCTTCAGAGGAGCAGTAAATGTATTTATGTACCCTGTAATTTGTGCATTAAACCACAGGTGTTGGTATAGCGACACAGTGAGGTGTACAGAAAGTTGTGCTGAACTCAGTCATTGTTAAATATTCTCTGGGCTTTCAGACCCTGATGTGCAGAGAGGAGCCACGCGGGCTCGTGCTGCTGCCATGTGTGAGGCAGTCACTGCTCTGCAGGCCCGGCTGCGTGCCAGCCCTCTGCTCTGCTCTGTGGGGCCGGGGCTCACCCCAAAAGTGACGTAGCCATGGGCACGAGCCTACACAACCCCGTGTGTTGGCAGCTGACACGGGGACGAAGGTTGTGGAAGGCCCCACAGCTGCCAGGGGGAGGTCGGCCCTGCCAGCCCCGCGCTGCGGCCCAGGTGCTCTGCCCAGGGCCCCAGCAGCTCATAGGAAGCCAGAGAGGCCTGAAAAGTCACTTGAATGCTGTTTTGCCAGCAAAATTTAGGGTTCTGTGTGCAAATGGTGTGGAAAGAAAGGATAAATGAGAAAAAAAAAAAAGCCTACATTCCAAAGAAGTTTAAAATCTTGGCTGTGTAGTCGCTAGTAACATCTGTGGCAGTTGCGCTCTGACTTAAACATCAAAGTCATTTAGATGGATCAGCTGGGAAATGGGTTTAGGATGTCAGCTCAAGTGGTCTCACTGCTAACATTAAGCAAAGCTGTGGAGATGAAACTTGGCCTCTGGCTGCGTGCTCAGGGAATTGAAACTCCTGCGCTCAGACGAAGTTGGTGGTTCACAGGACGCGTGGTACCATGAGATACGCCTCTGGTCCCGTGAATTCACACCTTGCGTAGCAGAACAGAAAAACAGTTCTGTTGTAGGCACCAAACAGGGAAATTGGTAGTCTCATTCAGTAAAAGTGCCATTGCGCATGTCGTCACCTAATAGGTACCACAGCATATACCGAAAGTACTGCTTTGAAAAATACGATCTTGTCTGAGGTTTTCCTTTCTAGCGAGAAGGGTTTGGCGCTGTCAGTCCTTCTACACTTGGGAACACAAGCGAGTTGTTTGGAGAGCATCTGTGTTCTTATACTCTGAATTCTTCCTGCCTCAGTATCACCTGTGTTCATTTAATAACCCTGATCTGGAGTTTAGAATACTTGAACTTAAAATACGGGTTCTTAGGGAAACTTTTAAAACTGAAGCACCTTTTGTGAGGCACAACAGCTTTTTAGGTGTTCTTTTTACCCATTGTCTACTCTTGCCAAATTGTTTTGTTTTTTTTATGTGCATATCCCGAAGGATGGCAATTCCTTGGGCAGGGATGCTCTTTGTTTCTTGCTCCCAGCATATGGTCACTGCTAGACAAGTTGGTCAGTTTGCCCTGATGGGGTCAGATTCTGGCCGCTGAGAGCATCTTAGAGTGCATTTCATTTTTAAAGAATTAGCACAGAAACAGCGAGTTTAAAGGATATGATCCTTATCAAAGTAATTTTAGGTCTAGGCAACCTCTGTCAGGCGTCTCACTTCTGGTTATGGAGGGCATGCATTCCAGAGCGCAAGGGAAGTGGCAAATCTTTCAGATAAATCAGCTGGTCCGGAATTTATTATTATTACTGTTATTATTATCACTTGGAAGGGAAAAGGCTGATTTTGAAACGTGACCTTTTCTCTGCAGTGTGCTAGTTTTGCATCACTTTGGAAGGAGCTCTGGCATCCAGATTAACACATCTAGCTGAAGAGGTAAAGAGCTCGCTGTTTTTATTAGCTCACCAACCGGGCCCCTGAGGCTATGTCTGTTCTAGGGCACATGCCGCAGAGTCGCCTCTGGCACGTGTGGGTGCCCACAAGCAGGCAGCCTGTTGGCAATGTCTCTGGCCTGTGCAAACTCCCAAACTGTGCCCAGCAGCTCTCTGGAAGAAAGACAGTTGTTTAGGACCTAGAAACACTCCAGAGGCTGCTGTAATGCGTCAGTGGTGTAGGCAACCCAGTTTCACTCACTGGTACAGGCATGGTCTTATCAGGGAGGTAGAACCAAATAAAGAAAAAGCAGGGATTTGGTTCCTGCCACTCGCCAGCATGTTTGACGACATCTGTTATGAACCCTGTTGCAGGCTGTAACAGATTATTCAATAACTCTGGGCAAGCTGCCTCCCTGGCAGCTCCTGAGTTCAGTTGGACCAAGTCTTCCCTGGGAAGTGCCAGAGCCCGGCTCGGCTGGTTGTCTTTTGTTGGGCAGGATCTTGCTAGCAGCAGGGTTGTTCAAGAGACACCACACATTTGCTTTGAAAACCAATGAAAATATTTGTGGGGAAATCTCAACGTTGGATACAGAAAAGTTTGTCTGCTGGGCCTCGCACGCTGTAGTCAGTGTGCTGCCATGCATCACTGATGCCCTGCTTGTTTTTAGCCTGCCTGAAACATTTTTCAGACAGCCCCGTGCATGCTGTTCTCAGGGCATTATTTCTTAGTTAAAACCCAACATGTATATTGCTGCTGATACTTATTCTGTGCTTTTGCATGTAAAGATGTTACATCATGGTGAGACCCACTTTAAAAGGTGTTTACTTCCTAATATCTGCTCTGTCAGATGAAGACCCCTTTGGAAAGAGGAGTAAACCATGCACCGATTTCTGGTGTTATTTTTTTCCTATTTAGTCTATATCTGGGATTTTATTTTCCATTGTACATAAAGAAGTATTTGCATTGATAACCTCAGTGCACCTTATATGATGATGTTACTGTGTTGTAAGACAGTGCACATGTGCAAATAGATAATCAATTTAGGTGGGGAAATTTGATTTCGTAATTATACCAAACTTCCAGGGAGTGTCAGCTTCACTCCAAATTGATTCAAATTGTATCAGGATGCTTTTGTATGTAGGTATGAGAGCAATCAGAGTCAGGAGGTCAACTGCAGGACTGGTATTACACAGCTCTGATTCCTTCAGAGAAGAAGGTTTTCCCAAGTCATGGCTTTAAAGAAAACTTTGTTCATGGTCACAGTACTCAGCAGATAATTCATTCGACACAAACTCTTAAAATGAAGTGCACAAAGTTCATATCTCTCCACTTCTACCTGGTACGTGAAAATCTAAGTGTTTGCTAGTTGCCCAACTTGCTAATGTAGCTGCATTTAAATATCATAATCATAACAATACCATCACGGGAAAGCCTAAATGTGGTAGAACCACCCATCTTGCTCTTTCTACCTGATTCACTAAGGTTATTCACACTATCTAGAGGCATGGGGAAAAAAAAAAAACAAAACACTTCTGCGTAGGCCAGCTGAAACTGATGAACACTCTGCAGTCTAGTAATAACAGTAAACATGGTGACATTTTTAGGGAGGTGGATTTATTTCTTTTCTTAGAAATATATTCTGTGCTGAGTAAGCAGGCTAGTCCTGTAGTTTCCGTAGTATAAATCAAAAATTTGATTTGACATATATATTAGACTTATGCTTTGGGCTAACGTTTCTTGTTTAATTTGCAGACATTTTCATTTTCCTTAGAGACAAGAGTCCCTCCCCATGTCCTCCTTGGGTCTTTTAACATGGGACCTTTTGCTTCCAGTTTAGCGTTCGGAGTTTCATGCTCCTATAGCTGGTACTAGCATAGTGTGATCAAATGCCTTCTGAGATGTTTTGATAGTGGTGATGCTGCACGTCAAATGCCATTGCTGGATTTTTCAAGTCGCAGGCAAAGCAGAAGGGTTGAAACCAGCCCGGGACTTGATCCACAGCCTAATATGGATGTAGAATGTATCTGGCCTCCGCGTTTCAGAGGACGTTCGCAGCCTGCCAGCATCGCACTTTGGACCGTTTGCATGATGAATTCATCCTAAGCAGTAAACAAAATGTGGTTAACGCTCTAAATAGACTGCCCTGGTTCCTGGGTTCTTTGTGGTTCAACTGTTTTTTTTAACTTCAATAACAACATATTTTTTTAAACAGTGTTCATGTTTCAGATTTTTGTTGCATTCATGCATATCCACATAGCAGAACTATATAGCACTGTCAAACAGTTTTACTAAAATCTAAACTCTGGAGTTCAGTTCTGCTCTTCTTTTTCTTTATTTATCGGCATTTACAAATTCCCTGCTTTTAAAGTTTGCCCCAAAATCACTCTTTAGATGTAGTATTAACTATCATGCTAGAAAGAGCTGAGCAGTTCCTGGTTAGGACACCCATGGTCTGGGGCAAGCAGCTCTAGGTGGCCCTGCTTGAGCAGGGGGTGAGAGCAGAGGGCCTCCGGAGGTCCTTTCCAGCCTGAAGCCCCTCTGCGATTCAGTTGCTGTCTTCATGAGACTGCTCCAGTTCCCCCGATAGATGCCACTTGAACACTAACTACCAAGGTTGGATGACTGTTTTTCCATTGTATATACGTGCCATGAAGGTTGATTAAAAATCAATATCCCTCTTCGGTCCCACTCCAGACATGCGTGGCAGAGTTGTCTCCGGAGGAAACCTTGGATCTGTGTTCCCAGACCACGGTGTGTGGCCATGTGGGTTACCTGGTAGTGGGAGACCTGGACATCACCCAGCAGCCCAGAGAGTGGTTTTAACAAGTCATATTCACTGTAGGAAAAATCCTTTTGGATCCTAGGAAACGAAGCAGCACCTTCTGCTTTCTTTAAGAAATAGCTTAGAAAAAAAGACGTTTCCTCTGGAATGTTATTTCTGGCCCTTGTTTGTTTGTTTTAAGTAGAAGGTCTAGAGGGAAGAGTCTGGTTTCCCTGCTGTACCTGATGCCCTTCGATAGGGATTATCTTGCTAAGTTTTGTCTCTGATGACCACAGCTAGTAACCAACTCACCAGGTCACACCTGTTCTGCTCCAGTGTATTGAACCTGAGAGTCACTGGAGAATTACAGGGGCTGCTTTTGTTCTGGAAGGCTGAATTACCTAGATCTGATTGCCAGGCTTTGCTAGACATTAACATACTCTTCCACAATTTCATCTGGCTGACCATCATTAGTAACGTGTTCAACCGATGTAGTTGCTTTTTGCTTTTCTCACGTCATGAAATTTTTGAGCACCTACCTTGTTGGTATCTATAGCGTTTCATTTGTAACAGCACTGTGATCATTAGCTAATACGCCTAATTGTTTTAAGGCCAAATGTGTGGGGACCCTCCCCCCCAAAGAATAAGAACGGAGACTGGAAAAATGTGTAGATATTCTTCTCATTGATATCTTCACTGTGATAGGAAATGTTATTTCGGCTTTTATCCCCAACAGAATTGTACAAGTTAATTGTTTTGGAGGTCTGGGAATGTCTTTTTTTATAAAGAACTTCATATTCTCTAAGAAAGTAGTTAATTAACCCTTGAAGAGTAAATGATTTGGGGCAATGAACTGCATTTAAGGTTTTGGTGAAGCTCAATTGATTCTTAGACTTCTTCATAATTTCTTTCAATTTCCAGTGTACGTTTAGCCCCAGACAGGACACCAGTGGGTGTACTAATGCCTAGCAGTTATATGATTTGGAGGGAAATCTAGTTTCCCGTGAAGGTCATGGGACTATCCTGAAAACTACCAGGGGAATTTTTTAATTTTTAAAGTAGTGCAATTTGTTTGTCTCTGTACCTGTAACATTATGGGTACCCATAGCACTGTAAGTTATTTCATTTTTCTCTTGTTCTCCACAATGGTCTTGTAAACACTTAGGTACATGCTTTACTCTGTCCAGGTAATTAACTCTGCCTACAAAAGATGTATTTGTTAGAAATATTATTTCTTCCTCAAATTCCTCAAAGTAGAAGATATTTATTAGTTTCCCACATCAGTTTTAAAGGATTACAGGCTAGCACAAAGGCTGTTAGATTTAGGTTTCTGGCACAGCTTTTTATGCGCTTACATACTCGGTCTTTGGGGCGCAATGGGCCAGGTTAGCTGCATATTCAGAGTGAAAAGTGGAATTAACTGGTTAACTTGAAAAATGTGACATTTTTGAAAAATACAGCTAAGAGTTGTTTGTTTGTTTGTTTGTTTGTTTTTAATTTAGCCTTTTCTGTTGATAGAATACTGTTAAAAGAAAAAATAGGCAATCTTACCAAAGTAGTCTCTGACTGGCATCCAACCACAGAAAGCTTCTCACCACTTCTCTGGAGCTGATGCCTGCCCCGTCAGCGCCCCCAGAGCCCCATGGGGCTTGCGGGGCTGAGCGACAGCGTGGCGAGTTATTTGTAGAGTTCGGAGTCAGAGAATCATGGAACCAGAGAATATCCTGAGCTGGAGGGGACCCACAAGGACCATCAAGTCCAGCTCCTGGCTCCACACAGGACCACCCCAAAACCAGACCCTGTGTCTGAGAGCATCGTCCAAACGGTTCTTGAACTCTGACAGGCTCGGTGCTGTGAGCACTGCCCTGGGGAGCCTGTCCCTGTGCCCGAAGGTATCATGTTTTTCCACAGGGGCCCAGTACCTAGGCCAGTCTTTTTTTGCATTTTCTGTAACAGTTGCCAAGGACAGAAAATAAATGAGAGGGAATGATGTGCTGTAGCATGAACCAGTGAAACCCTGTCTCAAGTAACTGTTGGAAGGCTTGTTTTAGCATCTTGAAAGGAAGCAGGCATTCACGTGTTTTATTTTTAGCTTGCAAGGGAAGAGTTATTTAATGTTCCTTTATGTCTCATCTCTGAAAATGTTCTCACTAAGGCAGGATCTGCAGTCTTGGAGCTAGTTAACCCAAGTCTCGCCTGCCTCTGAAAATTTATTTTCACAAAGAGATATTATTGAAATTGTTTTTTTGCTGTAAAATCTTAAGTAGAACTGATTCCAAACTCCAAAAGCAGCAGAGTGTTAAAATACTTTCTGCTGCTGGCAGCGATTTGTGATTCACAGGCTATGGCCGGCTGCGTTTTGCTCTCAGGAAGTCATAAGCATTTTCAAATTTTTATTGCAGAGTTGCTTGTGGTGCCATTTGCTTTGATTTTGGCTCCCGTTAAGTTATATATAGTTTGTTTACTTAAATTTTTCTGAAGGAATATTTTTGTCCAGGATCTTAATAGTGTTGCTGTGACTGGACATTAGATCTCTAAGCAGAGATGGGATAAGCTATTAATTTGTAGTTAGTGCTGAAAAAGTCTTCCTTCTTTCTTCCTTCTTCTCTGAAGTTTGGTACCATCGCTCGTTCTTTAGGTTACCGAAAATCAGTGAATTATTTATTACACTCCATTTTCCAGCAGCTGGGTAATGAATGGGCTTGCAAGATGTTGCTGGTCAATAGTCACACTCATGGGTCAACGAGCGCTTCTGATGCATCTTTAACCTTCCTGCGAGACTGCTTTTATTTTCCTCACTTTGCTCTCCTGTAAAGTAGCAGCACAGTGCCAGCAGCAATGAAACGAGAGCTGTGATCTTGCTGAGTGGGTAGGACGACCTGCTAAGCGCGTGGTAAAAATAAAGCAGGAAGTCAGTGATTATTAATTTTTTGAAAATACGTTTCAAAAACCCATCTTCGGGATGGTTCCTAGTGCTAACAGAAGGAGAAACTCTGCATCTGGGCAGCGTAATTCCTCATCATCTGTAATATCTTTTCCCCTGCGTATGGCAGGAGCTGTGTTTGTTTCGAGGACAACAGGAGAACCTCCATGAAGGCGGCTTCCCCTCGGCCTGAGGGGCAGGGGTGGCACCAGGAGGCAAATCCGTGGAGGTTGAAGCAGAGGCAGCTGGTCGAGGCCCATTTTCTCTGCCAGAGGGGGACCAGGGCTACTCTGGTGCACAGCGAGCCTCTGCTCTGGGCATCTGCTGTGCCCTGGAGAAGGAGCTGCAGGGTTTGCTCGGGCCCCGTAGAGGAGGAGCGGGAGCAGGCCACACACCTGCCAAGAAAGGGAATCCTGCACGAGTGCTCTGCTCGGAAGAGATTGGGAGCCGGGCCAAGGATTTCATACGTGGAAGATTAAAATTAGACTCCTGCATCCATATGTGCGTTCTCGTTTCAAAAACACTGCCGGTCTTACTTCTCTCGTGCCTTTTATGTAGTCCCCTAATGGGCTAATGAGTCCCCATTTCCTCCAGCTCTGACAGCGGCCCTTGTGCTCGGTGAAAGTAACTTTATCTTTCCTCTCTGTAATCATGCGTGATCACACACGCTGGAACATGGCTCCTGCCTTTCATTTCCTACTCATACTCTCAACGAGTGTCTTTTTGAATCACTTTTTTTAGCAATAAGCTCTCCTCGGGAAAAACAGCCCAACGTGGAAGCGGGCTTGGCTTCCCACCTCTCCTCATGTGGCTGTCCAAAACCCCCAGACCTTCCTGCGCCTGCTGCTGTGGGACCAGCACGGGGAGGTGCAGGCCTGGCTGGGGAGGTGGATGGGATGGAGGATGGGATGAAGGCATGGCGTGGTGAGGCAGGCCCTGAGCCTGGCTGCCAAGTGCTCGTCTCCAGCCTGTTCCTTTCCCAAGCACCAAAACCACTGAAGGGTAAAGAATGAGTAAGGCGGCCAAGGCACGGCTGAGTGACCTCCGATTGCCAAGGATGTACAGTGAGCCACACAAAACTGTTGGTGCAGAAGTGCCAAATTTCAATTTTCCATATCTGGTCAGTTGAATAGATACTTGTAGATGCTTGTCATCATCAGACTGTGATTTCATCCAGTCTCTCGAGAGCTCTGAAGCATCCAAAGACCCAGGTCCTTCCAGAAAGAAAACCTTGTGTTTCAAAAGACTTACTGTATTTTTTGATGTTTTGAATCCTTCTTCAGAAAATGAGTAGACTTCCTGCACTGCCCATTAGAGACTTCTAGGAAATCCCTATTAGTGCTGCTGTTTTCTAGGCAGCCAGGCTTCTGTATCCTTCAGGCTGTGTACCCGCTGCAGGGCTTGAGAGGGGGGGTGGACCTACACTCCCCAGGGACTGCCTGGTCAGTTCACAGTTCTGCTTCAAAGGAAAAAATCCTTACTTGGGAAAACTTCTGTGGACAAGAAAGCAGCACAGCCTCCTCTGTGGCCTGTGTGCCTTGCTGGCGTGGGCTTGCCCACCACACTGCAAGTCCTGGTCCTGGCCCTTCTTCATGCACCACCCCACAGGTGAGCAGCCACCCCACGTAACTTTTGTAGGGAAGAACCTACTCATGCAGAAATGCTGGTTTATTTCCCCTGGAGGAGGATGTAAATCAGGGCTGGAGTTTCCCTTCCCCACAGGGTGCTACAGGGGCCAGGTTAGGATGCACAGGAGCTCCCCATGCCTGGTTTCCCTTCCTCTGGAAAAGCTGCAGGCTGCTGGGTGCAGGCCAAGGCAGGCAGACGAGGGAGCTGATGTGCACGCAGTTCTTGCCCTAACATGGAGTGAGGGCATGGCTGCAGTGCACACCCAGATACAAAAGCTCTTTTTTTATATATCAAAACTAGGAACAAAGCACCTTGTATAGCAAAGCAAAGTTTATAGCTTGCTTTAGCTTGGAAAAAGATTTTTCAGAGCTAGCTGCAGGCATTGTCTCCTAACAACCCTCAAGTGTTTGTTGGAGGTAGTTTATCTCAAGCCATCTTTTCATTTCTGTTTATTTTAAATCGTCCTCGTAGACCTTCAAAATTAAACAAAAGTCATGAATTCATAATGAAACATCCCAATAAAAAAAAAAAAAACTCAAGTGAAATTTGTACATTACAGAGCAGCTCTGCAGCCTTCCCAAAACCCTGCCAGATGGAGGACTTGCACTTTATGCATGGCCTGTAAGCAGTACAGGGATATTTGCAAGGGGCATTAAAAGCAATTACAGAGAGCTGGGAATTATATGCAAAGGAAGGAAGTCTTTTGAGAATCAGGTTTCACAATTTCTACTGCTTAAGGACAGGCTTGTTTGTAATACAGTCTGCAGGAGGTGCACATTTGCGTGTGCGTGTCTGTATAGGCATGTGGGTGTATGTGCACAGCATATGCATTTGAGGAGAAGGAGCTTGCTCTGGTTCATCAGCCCTAAGCATGCTGCTTTTATCCCTTCTTGCACCCTGTGCCCGTTTGGAACAACACAAGCAGACATTAAGAAACTCCCAAGGCAGCGTGCGTGCGTGTGTGAGGGAGTATGAGTAACTCATCTTCACATTCAGCCGGAGCCGGGGTATTGTCAGAGAGCTGAATCATTGCCCGCCAGCTGCCATGTTTGCCATGGCGATAACTTGACGGCGTGCCAGCACTGCTGCCTACAGGCGCTGAGCGGCTGACCTTGCAGCACCATCAACATTCTGTCTTTGGCTTTTGCTGACATACCGTAGGCTCTGGAAAGTGTTTTCAAAACAAATACATAATGAAGTATTGTGCTTGTAAAAGCAATTGTGTTTCCGTCCGTCGGATTATTTTAGGGCATCTCGCCTGCCAAAGGGCAAAGCAAAGGGGCACGCAGAGAGCGTGCAGTACTTCAGATAATGCGAGAGGATCTCTGTGTACAGGAGCAATGGGAATCAAAAGTAACCTTCACAAAATCAGAAGTTAATGGTAAAGTGGCAACTTATCAGCTCTTTGCGTCGTTCTGTTGTAAACCAAATTGTTTTTAAAAGTCACGAGCAAAGCAAGGACGAGTGAACACAGCTCTACAGACGGTGCAGAGAACACACAAGGTCTAAAAGCAAGGAAACCTCTTGATTTAATGCTTGCTGCATGCTCTTGTATGTCTTCTTCAAGCAGGCAGAAACAAAATCACCATCTAAACTAACTTATTGAAATTTTCCATCTAGGCATTTGTCGTGGGGAAATGGTAGAGATGCGGCTTAACTGATGAGGTAAGGGCGTTGTCAGTACCTGAACACAGCAATCCTATTCTTGGCCCTAGGTTTGGGCTGCTCTGTGCTGGGTGACCTGAGGCACTATGTTGATGCACTACCAAGTTGTGGGTCATTACCTGAGCACTTGGTACTCCTGCTGCCCATGGGCCCACTGCCCGCCAAGCTTCACGTGCCCTCTGCTTGCCCACTGTGTTCTCCAGGACCCAGCTCGCAAAGGAAGAGAACAAACCAGGCGCAGGACTCACCCCACACTTGCTTCTGGTTTGGTTGTGGGGACCAGAGGTAGGGAAATGCTGTTACTGACTTTTTTTCTTCTTGCTACCCTTACTAAAATAAATGATTATAGCAATTATTGGTGTCCCAAATGACATTTCCCAGAAGGTTTTTGTGGAATCAGAGACTATAGTGGATGTGTGACAGGCTTTCTTTAAAAACTGCCAAGCTGCACACAGAAGCCGTACATATGGTTAGGTAACAGCAGTTTTAATTTTAGATAAGGGATTGGGAAATGTAGTTAGGGTAAACCTAGGACTGTGTAGGTTAAAACCAGAATGAAAGACGGAACTAACAAAAGTCTGGAGGCTACATCTTTATGAGACACCCCAGTTTTCACTCCCCCTCAGAGATCTATTTTCAGGTGTTGTCAGGAAGGAGAACACATAATTTATACCAAGATATTTCCCCTGGATCCTTCTTAAAGTGCAGTCTTCAAGATTTGTTGAAATCAGGTGAATATACCTCAAGTTCTACTTCTGCAGGTAGAAGTAAAAGTTATCATTATACCATTTGTTCACAATACTGTTTACATTAGTAAAAAATAAAGCCAACTGCAAAAAGCTGCATAAGCAGCTCACAGAATAGCACGAATGGCACATGTGCAGCCCAGCAATGTCTTTGCAGAAAGCTGCACCACTCTGGTTGAGCGATGGAGGTCCTGGTCTTTGGGCCCATCTGTTTCATGTGTCCCTGATGGCCAGGAAATATCCCTCCCGGGCCAACCATGCCGCCCACCCCGTTGTGACATGGGCCACCACCAATGTTCTGCTCCCTGCAACACGGCCACTGCATCACCAGGGCAGTGCCAGGAGCTGGTGGCTGCCTGCTGCGAGATGGCCACTGCATCACCAGGGAGGGGAATTAAGTAGCTGTAACAGCTCAGGAAAGGTTAAAAGAGAATTAAAAGCGGCAGGTCCCATCCACTTCCCATTTTTAAAGAGTCGTGCTCCTGGCTGTAGCTGAGAATTATGGGCTTGAAGGCAAAGTTCTGGAAGAAAAACGCTTGTCAAGTTGGCTGCAGGTAATATTTCATACCTTTGGCATTAGAGACATCCGTGGGGACATCTCAGTGTGAACTGTAAAGACTCGCATAAAAAATGGTATTGTTTACCCACTTTCTAACTTACCTACTGAAAAAGTCTCCTAAAGGCTGTCTGACTTCAGCACATCCTGACACTTGGAGGAGCTTTAAGCTTAAACAGGATTTGCCTAACACGTAGTAGTGAATTACTCTGCCTTTATATATATGGCCACTAAAACTTCAGCTAATGCAGAAAAAAAAAAGTATTTGAGAGAAACGGCAAGCACGTTATATTTGATTCTGCACTGTTTTCCAGTTTGCTTCCTTTTGCAATTTGGTACTGGCTTGTAACTTACAAATTTAGTGCTTGGGCTGCATTTTCCTTAGGGTTTGCCTTTCTCCACGTGTTGCAATGGAATTGTTGAGCCAGACCAGCAAAGAGAAAGAGCCTGAAAACAGGATTTTCAAAGTGAAGATAAAAAAGCTGCCATGGGACATATTTCCAAACCTGAAGTCGCTTTGTGGTGAGGAAGGCTGAGTCTGTGGCTGTTCAGGACATCTGAACGGTGTGGCATCCCAGACTGCTAAGAGGGATAGCAGTCTCTCTTGAAGCTGCCGGGCCTGTGTAGACTAGATAGGATGTCCAAGTTTAGCTTTGAAAGGAGCGTTTGTGCCAGAAAAAGAGGAGTCTTTGATGGCTTAACCGGTAGCAGAGCAAGGGATGGAAATTGGAATGGACTCCAAGCTCTGGTGGGCAGGCAGTGACCAAATCTTTTTACACGTGGCCACCATACAGGTTCAGATTTGGGAAGACTGAGGAGTCAGTTGGGTGGGCTGTCTAAAATGTTTGCCCGAACCAGCCTTATAAAAGAAATCTGGTGCAAATTAGCCTTCTGAGGTACCCCTGAAAGCTCACTTCTCTGTATGATGGAAATAGGAAGTTTTTGTGACAGAAAATTCAGTCTTTCGGTGTCTGAAATTAGTTCACAAGCCACACAGCTTATAATCCATTCACCTTTAATTTCATATAATCCATTCAGCCTTTTTCTAGGAGCAGGGACCAGGTCTTGGTGCATTGTTTTCAAGTTAAATGTTAGCCCGCTGTCTCCTGGGTGGGCAGCAAGAAGGGCTTTTGGGAACGACTTCCCCAGGGCATTCAGAACTGGTTGAGGGACCGTAGGCTTTTACTGGCAGTGTGTAATTGCCAGGCTCACTAGCTCACTCTATTTTTTTTCCTGTTTGTGTGGGCGGGATCACACAGCAGAGACCCTCTCAGGATGCAACTCTTAGTAATTAGGTGAGGAGGATTTCTCTATCAAAGGATTATGAGAAATTTTTCCTTGTGAAAAAAGCTGCTTTGAGACCGCAAGGCAGAACTGCTAGGATGTCCACCAAGTGGTGCCTAAAAATTGCAAACTGTTTTTAAAAATGAACATGGCTTGAGTCTTGGCTTCTGAAACAAAGGGAGCAGCGCATTAGCTGCTCGCTGAGCGGAGTATCGAACTGGACCATAGAAGGAGAAGAGGAGAGTGCCATGGAAAATAAGTCTGTAGGCTGAGCCAGATTTCTTCCTGTTTTTGTGCACAAAAAGGTCTTGTTACAGCCATATCCTTTAAGCCCCGAGGAGACCAGATCCGTAGCCAAGAATGGCTTTTGCATTTCTGATCGCATGCTGCCTCCTCCAGCAGCCGGTGTTTTTCTAAAAATAATCCTGATTTCATACCTTAGCTGATGGACCTCCTAGCAGCCACAATAGACACAACCTCCCTGGAAAACACACGGTAATATGTAAAAGCGTTGGCTGCACTGTGTGCAGCTTCTGCAGAGGCATCCTTCGTAATTTGATTTGTGCTGAGCACAGTAAGCCCACACCGAGCCCTTCCTTGCTGCTTCCCCCACAACAAGCACGTCGCTGCCGAATACCAGGTATCTTATTCAGTGGAAGAACAGGAATTCCTTCTTGCTTTGAAACAAAGAAAATAAGAAGTCACTTGGCAAGGGGAAAGAAGGGATTTGTTTTTCTAGTCCGCGGGGAAATCTGTCAGGCTGAACAGCCTGCAGCGTCTGCTCGGGGCGTGTGATGGTCGCCAGCAGCCGAGGGAGCATCCCGAGACAGATGTCAGTGTGAAAAGCGGGGAGAAAAGCTGCCCTGTGCCGCGGCACATCCCTTCTCGGCACCGGCCCCGTTCCCTAGCTCGTGCCAGGGGTTGCTGTCCTCGCAGCTGCCTGGGCTGGCTCGTTGACGTGTCTGGCTGCCAGGAAGCTCCTGCGCCAGTCCTACTGATGGAGGGGGTGCACCCTTCGTGAGCATAAGGGCTTGCAAAAAGCTCTGGGGTGCTGCATGTGGATCCAACAGAGGTACAAAAGGTAGGTAGGTGAAATATGCTGACGCTAGGTCAAGATGTATTCCCAGCACAGGCATTCATGGCTTGAGGACTTCCCTGAGGCAGTGGTGAGGTCTCCACATGTAACAGCGCTGGTGTGTGGTCAGAGGGTGCTGCAAACGCCCCCCCAGGCTTCGTCCCCTGAGCCAGACCTGTTGGTCCGGGCTGTGAGTGCCCCTTTTCTCTCCATGTTCTCCCCCTGCAAAATAAAAAGAAACTGAACAAGTTTCCAATGCCTAAACTATTGCCTCGAACAAACAAGCTGGGTGGGAGGGGGCCTCAGCTTAATTTTGTGGGAGAGGAAGTATTTCATTTACAATAAAAACCCTTGTGTAGTTGGAAGTTTCCGCAGTCCACCTGGTTGTCGAGACCGGGAGCTGCTCGAAGCCATGTGTTTTGAAGAAAGGTTTCCTGCACCTGCCTGGGAGAGGTGAGGGCAGGGGAGAGAAGAACCAGGAGCCTGGGTGACAGTGCGATGAGTGGGACCTTCCCACCAGCTTCCACAGCAGCTCAGCACAGACAGCTGGTGGGATCCCTTCAGAAGTCCTTCAGCATCACAGGAAGAAGGTCTGCAAGCCAGAATTACCAAATGGATTTAAAAAAAAAAAAAAAAAAAGGAAGGCTTTCTCTTCATCGTTTCCTGGGTTGTAAAACCAGCAATGAAACATGTGACCTCCCATATAATTTTAAGACTTTTGGCCATAATAAAAGCATGCTAATGCTTACGTGCCTAATCCTTCTGTGATTCTACGTTATTCTATGAGTCTAATCTTCAGCATTACACAGAAGTCAGTGTGTCTCAGCACTGCCGTCCTTGTGCTGCACAAATCTGCAGCGTATAAGTGGTCTGTTTTTCTCTCCGCATCCTTCATTTATAAGAGGTTTACCCCAAGAAAGTTGTCACTAATAAACACAGGTGGGTTTAGTCTGACTTATGTTTTCTTTAGAAAAACCTGCCTTTGGAAATCAGCAGCCAGTTAGCTTGGTCCTGCTGTACAGAAACACCCAGCAGCCAAGTCAGTAAAATGACTGCATTTAGAGTGGCGTGGGTAAAGAACGGGTTCTGCTCGTCTCTCGGTGTGCATGGACTCAGTAGGCACTGCAGCCAAATGCAGGGTGTTTGGGGAGAAGAATCAGTTTTAGTTAGATTGTAAAGTGGATAAAGATCAGTATAACTCTGCAGGCTTGGTGGAAGCAGCAAGAACATGGTAACACATCTCTGAAGGGTATTTCTGCAGAGCCCGGGGGGCTGGGGCAAGGGGAAGCCTGGTCTTGAAAAACATCAGCACGTGATGCTTGCTGTGAGTTTGAGGTACTGAGGTAGTCGGAAGCCAAAGCAACATAGAACATCTGAGAAGAAACAAATACAAATGTTGTTGGTAAACAAAGATTTTCCCACAGGCTTTGCAGCTGCTTAGTTTAGAAGTGCAATCCAAAGGGCTGTGATGGGTGAGACGGCTCGGGCTGTCGGTTCACGTCTTACCATATTGCTGTTGAGGTGGGTGGATTGGAAGTCACAATGAGACACTGGAAATTACTACAAAACTCCATAGTTTAAAGGTCCAAAACAACAATTTCAGAGTCGTGTTTATTGTTCTAGTAAATATTTTTTTCAAGCTGACAAAATAAACAAGAAATAAACAAGAGTCCCCTCACCCCCTGCCCCATTGTATATGTAACTAGTGGTCGTAGCATGCACCTGGGTGAGTTGCCTGGAAAACCCTTGCCTTCCACCAGGAGATTATGCCTTCATGTAATTTGGGCAAGGGTTAAGCACTATTAACCACAAGGATGAAAGCCGGCGCGGTTGCCTTAGGGAGCCGGAAGGATGTTTAGACTTTTGGCTCACTTGATTTATTGCTCAATTATTCGACTGCATCCCAACAATTGTGCATGAGAAGCAGCAAGACCTATACATTTCTTCCTGATTTCTATTAACAGCCTCCAGAATAACAGCCTGTGTTAGCAGCTGCTTTTTCCTTTTCATGTCTGGGAAAGCAAGGTTTGAAAGCTTTCATACCATACGAGTGAATTAGGGAGAGGAAGAAAGTGCCCTCGTCTCCAGCTCGGCCTTTATGTCCGGTTATTTGGGCTTGCACAATGAGCAGTGAACTCCAAGGCATGTTGTAATACTGGCTGCTCTTTTCTTGCCCCCTGTTTATGTGGCGTTTTGGAGAAGCTAACAGGCATGCAGCTGATGAAGGATCAAGGGCTGGGTGTTCACGTCTTTCTGGTGTATCGTGCGAGTGATGGGGGAAAGTCAACTGATAAGTGGGTTTCTCATGCTCCTCACGGCTGATATTTAATGGTAATGCTGGTGGGGGCAGTGATGGCTCTGGTTGAGAAGGAATGGTATTTGACAGCATGGAGCGGCCCTGTGGGGAGATGTATTTTGTGTGTTACAAGAGATAAGTTAATTGTCATTTTGTGGGTTTGCACGGTGTGAGAAATGTAAAGTCTCAGGCTGCTGGGAGCAGACGCTGCAGATGTTGTTATATGACACAAGGACTACATGAACTGAAACTCTGGAGAAAACATGCATTAAAGCCTGAGCTGACTCCAGCTGGGTTTCCTAAGCAGCTCCAGAAATGCCTGGTAGGTTCATATGAACATCAGTTAATGTCAGTCAACACTGCTATGATTCACAGGTGAGGCACACGTGCCTTGAGCAAAAAAAGTTTCCTTTATAGCAGCTCATTCCTTTAATCTATTTTCACCATCATTTGCTCCACTGTTGCCCATCTCTTCTGCTCTGACCCTATCTGTCATCATTTCTTTACCTGCTACTCTGCCCTCTTCTTTCTTTTCCTCCTACCTGGTCTCTTCTGACTTCCCACACCCTCCCAGGGAGTCTCCTGGCCACTGCCATTTGCTTTGGCTTGGCTTGCTCTGCTCCCAGGAGGCGTGGGGCTCTGGGGAATGGGTAGTCCTTCCCTTAAATATCAGGCTGGTGCTGTTTGATTTTAGTTCAAAGAGTGGTGGCAGGAGTGGTCTGACAAATGTCTGTCTTGGATATTTCCAAGCTCCTTGCCTGTGTGATTGTCTTATCGCATCAGGATCATAAATGTTCGTGTCTCCAGAAAAAAATCAGTAAGATAGCATGCGCTGTTAATCCCATTTCTTAGGCAAGGGGCTGAGATCAGAACGAAGAGGGAATTTAGCCAGAGTCTCCCAAATTACAAATGTGTATGATAATGCCTTCTTTATGAATATTCTCTTTGTTTCAGTTGGCTTGGATAGTGTTTTTTTAAGCATGATTGCAGAAGATTGTTAAAGGTGGAGTGAACCAGCAGTTATAAGGCTGTTCAGATTTAGAAAGGATGGCTATAAGAGGAGGAAGGAGTTAAGGAATTACAGAACAATCCTGTTATTAGAGATGTTAGCCTTGTCCTCTTGGTATGCAAATATGTCAGTATTAATACTGTGATATTTTCCATCTATCACTGGTTGAAAGCTAAGAGTAAATAACTCTTAACTCAAAATACCATACAGAGATGGATTCCTACAAACATACATCATAAGAGCCCAGAAGTTAGGACAATTGCTTTTTCTGGGTGGCGTTCCAGTTCCAAGACTCCTAAGCTATGGCAACAGAACAAGGGACCCAACATCTGTCTTCTCAGTCATCACTGGATGTCCTGACTACTGGGGGGGTGCGTGGACCTCTCCTAGTCTTCGAATAAAAATTCTACTGTAGACCTGAGAAACCTTTCCAACAAACCTGCTATAAAAATAGGGTATGCAGGTGATGGGTGTTGTGTTTGATAAATCAGCATTTTCTTATTACAAATTCATGTTGGAAAAGGTCCCAGCCAGCTCGGCTTTTCACACTGTGAGAAATGTTCTCATCTTTCGTGTGCAAGTTTTGAACCCTGTTAGCCATGCTTGCTGAGTGTCTAGGCAGATAAGCTGATTTCAATTACCTTTCATTTGATTGCTTTCTATTTGTTTTCAGCTCAATGTCATTTAAAAAAAAAAAAAAAAAAAGACAACATTTACTTAAGATATCTGTACTGGATTTAGCTGTAGCAAAAGTAAGTGAATTTAATCACTGCTGGGGAGAATACAGGTCCAACTCCAACCTCCCAGGAGAATAAATCATGGGGTAAACAAAGATTTTCAGATGCTCTCAAGGGACACAGAGGCAGCAGTACTCCAAATAGTGCCAGGAGTGGGCTGACTGCAGAATGGAGAATAATTCTGATTCCCCTTCTCTCATTTGATTCATTCTCCTTCCTCCCAACTATGTTAAGCAAGAAACATGGTCTGAACAGAAGAACTCTGAATAGAGTCCCCCATATGGAAAATCAGACCTACATGGGCTTTCTGATGCACTCTTCATGAACATTTAATCTCTAGGCTACATAAGGTCCCCAAATGCCCAGCATATTCTCTGAAACGTGCCCTTACTATGTGTCTGTGTAGTGACAGTTTTTTTTTCTGAAACCAATTTCCTTCTGTAAACCAAAAGTAATGTACCCTATGATGAATTATGTTGCTCTTTCCTTATTCCTTCAGACTTTACAGCTTACCTCTTATCCCTCTCTGGAGCAGTTTTTAAAATAAATGTTGTCAGTGATATTAAAATATAAATAATAATTGGTTTTAATGTAAAAGTCACATTTCATTCTGAAGTATTTATGCAAAGTATGTTTTACTATTAAGATAATTTCCATACTGAGACCAACCTCATTGCTGCTGAACTAAAGATGGACAGTGGTTTCGATAGGGGGCAAGTTCGGGATCGTAATGTTCAAAAGAGAATGTAAAAAAGAGAAATCTACAGCTTTTCTCGAACATGGCATGACAGAATGGGCTGGGTTGGAAAGGGCCTCAAAGATCATCCAGTTCCAGCCCCGCTGCCATGGGCACAGATGCCACCCACCACACCAGGCTGCCCAAAGCCCCATCCAGCCTGTCCTTGAGCACCTCCAGGGATGGGACATCCACAGCTTCTCTGGGCAACCTTTTCCAGTGCCTCACCACCCTAAGAGTGAAGAATTTCTCCCAAATATCTAATCTAAACCTATTCTCTTTCAGTTTAAAGCCATTCCCCCTTGTCCTATCACTCCACCCCCTGACACAGAGTCCCTCCCCAGCTTTCCTGCAGGCCCCTTTAGGTACTGGAAGGCCGCAGTGAGGTCTCTTCAAGGCCTTCTCCAGGCTGAACACCCTCAGCTCTCTCAGCCTGTCTTCATGGGAGTGGTGCTCCAGCCCCTTGACCATCTTTGTGGCCCTCCTCTGGACCCACTCTAACAGCCCCACATCCTTCTTGTGCTGGGGGCCCCAGACCTGGATGCAGCACTCCAGGTGGGGTCTCAGGAGAGCAGAGCAGAGGGGACAATCCTCTCCCTTGCCCTGCTGGCCTTGCCGCTTTTGATGCAGCCCAGGATACGGTTGGGTTTATGGGCTGCAAGCACACATTGCCGGCTTATGTTGAGCTTCTCATAACCAACAACCTCAGGTCCTTCTCCTCAGCACTGGTCTCAATATATTCTGCACCCAGCCTGTATTTGTGCTTGGGATTGCCCCTGCCCTGCTGCAGGACCTTGCACTTGGCCTTGTTGAACCTCATGAGATTTGCACAGGCCCACCTCTCCAGCCTGTCCAGGTCCCTCTGGATGGCATCCCTTCCCTCCAGCGTGCTAACTGCACCACACAGCTTTACTAACTTCATTTTAAAAACTAAATAAAGTAGGTGAATACAGTATTTTCCAAGTAAACATGAACTCTTCTGACACAGGTTCTTCAAAAACTAGCTTTAAATTGTTATATCTCTGAAAATTTTGTCATACTTTGTCATTATAAGATTTTATCATAGGCAAAGTAAACTGGTTGGGCTGATGCCACCTGAGGACAATCACAATGGATGTAGGATGACATTCCTTACGCTGTGGGTAGGAGCAACTTGATGCCCTTCATATTTGCCCCTCTTCCGACACAGTGTAAGAGGTAAATGTGTTGCCCTATGTGGTCTGCATTTTGGGCATTACTTCCCCCACCCCAGAAAGCTTTCACTTCAAAATGCTGTAATCCTGCTCTGTTTCATTATGCATCTTTTTACCACAGTCGAATGATCTGTCGTACCGATGCTAGCGTCATGACCTGCCTGTATTTTGGGAGTGCTGCGGTTTCTACAACGCCTGATGATGCCTCGGCTGTGCAGGGTGGCCAGGAGTCCTGGCTGCCTGTCAGACAGACGAGCAAACACTTCATTTGCATTCTTACTCCCGAGTGCTGGCTGACTCTCTCAGTGCTAGTTAAATTAAAACTCTTTTAATCAGCTGCAGCTGTCTTTAACTTGATTACTTTGAATACAATTTCCCATCTATCTTCGCCCAACATTTATCTGTAGATGTATTAATGATATCTGTAAAGATAGATAAGTACAATACCCATTTTATCCATATTTACACAAGTGCTTCTGTTTGGAGGTCAACGCTGTAATTCGTCAGTCATTTCTAATGCGTTTGAATCCCAAGAGGGCAGAATCACCTCCCCTGGCCACGATGCATTTATCTCATCAGGTCACCAGGGTTTTGTTCTGCAGCGCCCATCCTGGAGAATCATCCCTGAGACCAGGGAGTTGTTGGTGACCAGAAAGGCTCCGTCCTTCCTGCTTGCAATTTGAAATACAACAGGGATTCTTGTGCATCATAACCATCCTCTCCCCTGTACAAGCATCCAGTGATGTTGGAGTAGGATTTCCTTTGTCCAGAATCACTCAAGAGGTGCTTTAGGACAATGAATGAGGTGCAGCTTGACAGTGGGATGAGGACAGATGCTGCTTTTAAGATGTTCAAAGCTGGCTAAGGAGAAACAGATCCCAAGAAGCTCGGATAAGTATGGGATTTAAGGGTATTATAGGGGTACTTTAAGACTTTCATTGCAGTGAATAGTAGTAGAGAGAAATCCTCCTGTCATGCTTGATGTTTTGTTAGTTTGCATCTAGAAGAAAGTAGAGATTAGGGGTTCTTGCATGAACAGAGGGAGGAATTCCAGCATGTAGCAATGCCCAGTGGGCAGAGATTCCTCAACACCTTTTAAATTCATCTGTCAGGTATGCAGGAGTCAAACTGCTGGGTTTCAGAGCACTAGCCTGGGGACAGGATGCTCTTCTGTCTTCAGAAAAGGCTGGATCTGGGAGGGAGTAGGTCAGGGCATAGGTCAGCATGTCCTCCAGCTCCCAGTCAAAGTCAGGATTTCGGTCTCTGTCTCTTGAGTGTGAGGCAATGAGTATCAGGGTGCCAGCCTCTCTTCCCACTGGCAACGTACATGTGAAATAAAAGATTTCTAAGGGAAGAGACAGGAGAGAAGTTGCATGTGTTTTTGTACTGCATGTACTATTGCAGAGTTCTTGTCTTTTCAACAGCTTCCCACTGGAATGCATCTTTTGGTGGAATTAGAGAAATTGCAGGATGCACATGAACTGAAACATGATTAGACATAGCTCATATGCCAGAAGATTGACAGTCAGTGCAAGAAGATAGCAGCTTCCATGAGTTCAGTGGTATGTCCACAGACAACTGTAGGTGAGACATTTCATTTTTGCTACAGATATTAGTCCTTCATGTGGTTCTCAGCTCAAAATATGGAGGCTGGGAGAGCACCAAACACTGTGTTTTAGCTTGGCCAGGGAGTTTTGGAGGAAGGGGAGAGAGGGATTGATTGCTATGGTTTTGAACCTCATCTGTCACTTAAGCCAGAAATTAGTTTTCAACTCTTTTTGTTTTCAGGGGAAAATGGGGACCTAAGTATTGCCATATGTGAGATTTTATAAATTGTCTAACATTGTTATTAGAACTGTTTTGATAACAATTCTCTTGGGTTCATAGTTAAAGGTACTTCCTTGCTATGGTGATTGTTTGGTGTAAATACCAAATGTTGCTCTTGAAAGAAAAGCAGCTGCAGTTAATTTTAGATTAAAAAAGAAAAGATTATAAAATATTGCCAAATCAAAGATTATAAACTGTTTTTAAGAGAATACCTTTCAATTTTCCAGCTGACATTAAAAGTAGAATTTAAATTAACTGCAGTGCGATTGCTAAAAATCATTTGAGCACGTCGTTTAAAATGTAATGAAGAAATGTCTTTGTTCAGTGAAAATTAGTTAAAACTACTGTTCCACTTGTATGAATGCGGTCTGGGGTGATGCTGCATTTCTGAGTGATCAGGACCCCAAGCCAAAGGGTTGTCACCTGAGAGAGCCATGTCTTGTATTTGAAGCACCATGCAGCCGTGATGCGGTTCTGATAATAAGACTTGTGCAGCTTTCCTCAGGAAGGCAGGGACCGTTCTGCCTCTCCTGTAATCACCATCACTTTTTTGCTTTCTGCGTGGGCCTCTCCAGAGCAAAAGGCTGCTTATCTTCTCAGATGGAGTGGGGACTTGTTTTTTTGTGGGAAAGCACTGGGAGATGATTGAATTTGTTTTCATTTGCGATACAAGTAGGAAATGAATCCAGCCTGCCAGAGCTGGGAACAGAATGTGTTAACTCTTACAGCGCTTCCTGGCAGAGCCCCTTATGCCAAAACTCATTGTGGGATGTTTTTAGGGGAAACAATGGGATAAATGTCAGGAGATGACAGACCAGATGGCTGGCTTCAGCCTTGCTGTGCTCCCCTCAGCCTTGGCTCCACCTGCACACCCAGGTGAATTACCCAGTGACCCAGTTCAGGGGTGATGCCTCTCCTTCACGCTTCCTATCCTACTCTCTCAACCTCTCGTCCCCGTTTTCCAGCTCCTGTTAGCTGGGGCTGACAGTCCTTCTGTGCGCTGGCAGTGGGGGAGGCTGCTAAGTGTTGGGGCCCACACTCGGGGTAAAACCCCATGCAATGCTACAGGCTGGGGGAAGAGTGGCTGGAAAGCTGCCCAGTGGAAAGGGACCTGAGGGTCTCCATCAATAGTCAGCTGAACATGAGCCAGCAGTGTGCCTAGGGGGCCAAGGAGGCCAACAGCATCCTGGCTTGTATCAGGAATGGTGCAGCCAGCAGGGCCAGAGGGGTGATCATCCCTCTGTGCTCTGCTCTGGTGAGGCCGTACCTCGAGTGCTGTGTTCAGCTTTGGGGCCCTCAGTACAAGGACATCGAGGCCCTGGAACATGTCCAGAGAAGGGGTACGGAGCTGGTGAAGGGCCTGGAGCACAAGTCCTGTGAGGAGCGGCTGAGGGAACTGGGGGTGTTTAGTCTGGAGAAGAGGAGGCTCAGGGGAGACCTTACTGCTCTCTGCAACTACCTGCAAGGAAGGTGTGGGGAGATGGGGGTCGGCTTCTTCTCACAGATAACTAGTGATAGGATTAGAGGCAATGGCCTCAAGTTGTGCCAGGGGAGGTTTAGGTTGGACATGAAGAGACATTTCTTCTCAGAAAGAGCAGTCAGGCATTGAAATAGTTTGCCCAGAAAGGTGGTCGAGCCACCACCTAGTCACCTAGAGGTCTTCAAGAAATGTGTAGATATGGTGCTTAGGGACATGGCTTAATGGCAGACTTGGCAGTGCTAGGCTAGAGGTTGGCCCAGATGATTTCAGAGGCGCTTTCCAACCTGAATGATCCTGTAATTCTGTGCTGCTGCTGCCTCTAGCAACCATGCAGGGGAGAGGGTAGGCACGGGAAAGGGTCCTCCAGGTGAGCTGAACAGACAGCTGTGAAGCCATTTGTCCATTTTAGATGTGGAAATTGGGTTGTTGCAGTAATTCTGAAGTCCCTTTCAGGCTTCATGTCTGAAGCTTGCTACAGACTTTCCCTGAGGAGGCTGGGAGCCCCCGTTGGACCACACGAGCAAATCCTAGCCAGAAAGCAGTGCTATGTCCCATGCAACTCCACACATAAAGGCGTCTAAGTGAGAGAAGTCATGGATATTATGGATGAGGTCCCAATGTGCAAACCTGGAGCTCTTTGGACATTGGCATGCACAGTAATTAATTGCACAGCCAGATAGAGGGGTTTTGATGTCCATTTGCCCACTTCATTTTAATCACATTTTCTTTAAAGGTTTCTCTAGAAAGGCTTTTACACTTATCACAATACTATTCCTCATACTTGTTGTTCATCCTAATAGCAAACACAGTAATACTAACACATTATTGTAATTGGTGCTGATGCTGCCCTATTTAACATCACTTCTTTCTGAGTACCATTAGATTTGCTGAATCCATCTGTTTTTACTTTTGTTGAATTTAAAAAAAGACACATTAACATGTTTTCAAAGAGACAGAGAGAGGGGGAAACCACTACATCCCAGTGCATTAATTTAAAAAAATGCAAATAGGCCTATAAATGAAAATCAAGAGGGTTTTTTTTGTTTGTTTGTTTGTGTTGTGGGGTGGGGTTTTTTTGATAGTTGCATCTCTGTCAGTGCAAGATTTATTGGTTTCCAGTCCTCCCAAGGCTTATGAATATGCTTAATTGGGCTCACTGGATTCAAAAGTGGTGTTCCTTGTGCTGTGAGGAGCAGGGGCACAGGAGCTGGTTCCTGTAAGCCTTCACATCACCAGCTCTGGATTCCCCTGAACAGGGGCACCATGACATCAGGCAATGGGTCTGTTCAGGGATACCTTCTTTCCTAGAGGTGATGCAGGATGCTTTGAAGACAGAGTGTATGCAGTGTGCCCACTTGAAGTCAACCAGATGATACCTGTGCACAATATGAGGTCTAAATGACAGAAGCTTAGGGCTGGTACAGAGGGATGTAGATGCACCCGGCTTGTCCACAATGCATGCAGAGACCAGACTGCCTTGGCCAGCACTAGCAACACGGTGGTGGGGCAGGTGACAATCTGTGCTCCAGGGTTTCTCTAAGGTCCATGCCTGAGTGTGGGTTTGGATCCATTCAATAATTCTGGGAGGGATGAGATCCTGCGAGCTTAGCTCTTCTCCCTGGAGGAATTTCTTCTCTGTGAGGGTGGTGAGGCACTGGCACAGGCTGCCCAGAGAAGCTGTGGGTGCCCCATCCCTGGAGGTGTTCAAGGCCAGGCTGGATGGGGCTTTGGGCAGCCTGGTCTGGTGGGAGGTGTCCCTGCCTATGGCAGGGGTGTTGGACTGGATGGTCTTTAAGGTCCCGTCCAACCCAAACCATTTTGTGATGCTATGCTAAACACACAGGGAAATGGCTGGCTCCATGCAAGTAATGAAGAGACTGAAGTATCTCAGATACCTTATTGCCTCCAACTGATCTTCCAAACATATTAAGGCAAGGTGCTAAAAAACACAGAAGCCTATTGGCAAAGCACTATAAGTGACAGTGTTTGAGGTAAGATAATAAAGCAATACATGAAATTGCAGCAAAATTTCCCTCATTTTCTCTCTTCAAAAATGTAGATGGGCCATGAAGTATAATCAAATATTAAAGTTAAAAATAGTTTCAGTTACTGCTGTTCCCTTAATCTCTTGTCCATATTTTTATTTCAATATTACTTTTATTCTATTCCAAGTTTCCCTTTCTTTTGCTATTGCATTGAAAAGCGACACAAACAGAAGTGCAAAGTGCTGCTCAAACCATTTAGAAAACAACAACAAAAAATCAGGAATTATTTATTTATAGAATTGTTTTATTTGAAATCATTTTAAGTATCACATAATTATAGCACATTTGAAAGTCACAGAAGCGTTCTTTTTAAAAAAAAGAAAGGTTGATTATATCTTTTAAGGGCTGTTCATAGAAGTACTGCAGTTCTTTATAGTAAGGAGCACAGTCAAACAGAGCCCCGTGCAGATTACGGTTGCTCAAGGGCAAAATAACTTTGATAGTGTTCATGCTGTTGCACCCCACAGCAGAAAGCACACGCTGTCGAGCAGCAGGGTAACGCTGCAGCAAGCTTGAGAAGACATATATAAGAGCAGGTAGGTAGGAATTTGCTCTCGTTGCCATGGTGTTCGGACCCTGTTTACTTCACTTATCGGCCGCGTCTGATTCTTTGCGTTTCTTCTGGAAACCTGCAGCCCTAACCTGCAGCCAGATTCAGCCCAAGATAGGCAGTCTGGCCCCAGTAGCCTGTGGACAAAACATTTACTGATTTATTTATTTAGTTTTATGACATTCAGGAAAATCCCCAGACATGAAGCATGTGCTCATGGAGCCAAGCACCCACCTTCTCAGGGCCAGGCTCTGCCTCCAGGATCCCTGCACAAGTGGGTGCTGCGAGGAGGATGCTGCCACTGCCACTTTCCTCTGTCTGACGTGTAGGGCACGCTTCCCCTGATGTCCTCAATCAAACTTCAATGACAAGTGACAGACTTACGCATATCAGTTTTAGCTTTTCAGCTAGTAACATCAAGGTACTATTTTCAGTGACTTTAGCTCTGTTCCAGTGGCATTATCACCAGTAAACTGCTGTCGTTAAAAGGTTGTTGGTGTACCTTTCGTATTTTGAGACTAAAATATCCTTGTCCCCCTCTGGCTGACTGGTTAAGTCACACTACAGTGCCCCTACTTGTTAATTTTCTCATGAAAGGCTCAAATCCTAGGGTTAATTAAAGCATGGAATAAGTATCTAGGGAGGCATATATAAATGCTAACAGGATTCGTATCCATATCTACAGAGAAAAACATCACCATGTATAGTTCATGCTAAGCTAAGGACAGAAAATCCTTAGATCTTCTACAAGGCATAATTTTATATATTTTGTGGCAGCTGTAGCCTTAAAAAAATAAATAAGAAACCCCCGCAAGATTTGATAACGATGATACGTAAATCTATCCCTAATAATCGCAGGGATTAAGCACTGCAGAAGATTGCATAAAGCTGTGTATTTACAGGAATCTTAATACCCGTTCCTATCAGAGGGACCTGCATCAAGGGTCGGAGGCGAGGAAGGCTGCTGTGTCGGACTGCAGCTGCAGGGGAAATTGGAGCGATGGGAATTACTGACTGATAGCATAATCTGGCCAGGTCAGGATGTTGCGAGCAAGAACTTCATGATCCCTTAGGATGGGCGATCAGAAGTATCGTTTGGCCTCTTGCCTACAAGCCCCCAGAGCATCGGCTGGTGCTCACCATCAGCCCCAGTACCAGCATCAACAGAGGGCAGGGTGCCACATCCCAGCCCTATACTGATTTTGCCCTCTTTGATCTATGGCATTTTCCTGGGGGGAAATAAACGGGTGAAGTGATGCTAGAGCTTCTGAAGGGAACTCTCATTGCTGGGCTCTTTGGACCACTCTGGAATAAGGGGATTCTGCTGAGGATCTCTCCAGCCCCCAGCTTGCATGAATTGTGCTCCGTGCTCCTGTGACTGAGCTTTTAACATTTCTAAAGAGGGTAGAGTTTGCCTGCACGAAGCAGAGCCTTAGGTGATGCACTGATACCATCTGCTTTGTGCACCCAACTTGGATGCGGTTCAGAGGACAGCGCTGGGAGCAGAAATTCCCCGCAACTTCACCGCAGAGAGGCAGATGTCCCTACGTGGGCAATTCAGGTCGTTCGTGTCAGATTCCTAAAATAGCAGCTAGGCAAATTCAAATCGTCTGCTAGCGTCACCGAGTCCACTGCTTGCATCTATCTGTCTTGAAGGCGATTTATCACCTCCCTGCTGAAGGAAGCTTCTGGCCTGTGCAGGGCCAGAAACATCCACGGGGCTTTCAGGTGGCTGGGCTGGCTTAGCCCAGAGGGGTTTTGAGGCAGTTTAAGCTGTGTCCTTTGTGGGAACGTGCTAAAAGCTGAGCGAGGCAATGGGTTTTGAATAAAACGCTCTCTGCTGGAGCACAGAAGTGACGGTAGTGGAAGGGAACCTAATTGCTACTTTATTTGTAGATGTTTTTTTAAAATGCGTCCCTTTGAGAAACATTGCTAAAAGCCTGTTGCACATTCATGCCCTGGCTTAGGAAGCACTTGAAGTGCCCCTGTGCCATGTAGTCATGGTCCAGGGGGGCAAGTGCTTGTTGCAGTGCAGGTTCACAGGGCTCTCGCTGGCCACGTGCTCCATGGAGATGTTTCTGCATTGCATTTCCACAGCACTGGCCTCAAGCTTTATTAATTTGCAAAGAGCACCAGGGCTTTATTAACTTACAAAGGGCTCTGGACTAATTTGCAAAGGGCACCAGGGTCAGCTCTGGTCCGTGCCAGTCCAAGGCTAGGCTCTACAAAGCCATCTATCAGGATGTCTCTGCCCCCTTACCCCTGCTCCAGCTTGCAGGGCTCCTGGTGCTTGCAAGATCCTACGGATCTTGTAGGAGCCAGGCTTTGCATTCATTTGGCATGGCTGGGGCATTGTAGAAGGGAGAGAGCCCTCAGGAAAGCTTGAAATGGATCGGTAGCATTTCTGATGAGCAAGTGCTTTGATGGCAAAGTGGCCGTTCATCTCAGAAGCCCAAACGTGCTGGATGAGGTCCCCATAAGGCAGTCCCTGGCCAGAGGGCACGTAACGAAAGGCAGGGTCACCTTCCCGTGAGTACGTTTGGCATGGGTTCGGTCTCGCCCTGTGTTTCCCAGGGAGTGGGAACTATTTCCCATTAACCAACTGTTCCAGGACAGTAAGCACACCACCCGCAAGCCCCCGCCGGCCCTTCGCATACAAAGGTAACCCTCACCTGCAGGCTGCTTCCCACCTTCCTGAGGAGCACGTCCCGGGTCTCACCTCTGTTCAAACACAAAAGGGTTCAGCGCCGTTCCCCAGTACCAACAAGCACAATTTGTGCAACTGGCTTGCTTTTCCTGCAGGTGCCCTGAAGCTTGCTGCAAACCCCAAGGGTGAAGGAGAGCTGGGCTTGGGGGGCAGCACAGCAGAAGGGATAAACTCTGTTCAGGCATTAAACCGTGAGCGCCACAGGAGTCGGCTTTTTGCCTTGGGGCAGCCGAGCAGGCATGAATTATTGAAATGATGGCTCTGGTAATCTTTGTGCTGTCAGCCCTGCGACAGGCAGCTAGCAGGGGCTGTCCTGCCGAGTAGGAAAGCCCTCTGCTCAGGTAAGGGGGAAGCTGAGCTGGGCTTCCCGTGTGCGGCTTCAGCTCCTCATTCATTGCTTTTAAAACGTGTGTCTTCCTTCAGCAGTCCATTAGGGGCCCCTGGTAGACTTTTTCCCCTTCCTTTTCTTTGTGTGTATTTATATAGGTGTATTTTGGTCTACACACAGGTAGAGCCAAGTCATTAACAGCACACAGGGAAAACAGTACCTTTAGGAGACGTGCACAGAAGGTTTCCCTGCCTCTTGGCTTTCGGTTTTTGTTTTTGTTTTCCAATTTTTTTGTGCGTAAAGCGCTTATCACGGGGTTTGC